>NC_050580.1:30617848-30928867 GCF_011100635.1 Trichosurus vulpecula | reverse complement strand
GGATGGACTTGCAGATAGGAACAAAGGCAAAAAAGAGTTGACAGTCCTAGGGTACATCCAACTTAGTTTGCTTTTATACACCATAAGGAGAGTTGCTCCTCAATCAGGTGAAGCTCTTTGTGTCCCCTCACCTTAGACTGGGGATTCCCTGATCCAGTCTCTAACATTCTTTCCCTATATATAGTCTTACTTTGGTGAATAAGTCAAACAGGAAGTCCTTTGAGTATGCTGACAAAGTAAGATGAAGGATTTTATTAGAGTGCCTTTAACACCATGGTATCCACATTCTTCAAATAGCTCAAGATCTATATTCCTCAAATTACATAGAATTTGTCATTTAACGTAGAACATCAGACATCTAGAAACCAAAAATTGTTGGATCTGGTATTTGGTATCTTAGTCAGACCTCCCAGGATGTCAGCCAGATTGCCTAGGGAATCAGCAAACTGTTCATGGGGCTTTGAAAGATGTTGGGGGGAGGAGTAGCTGTTTCTTGGGGGGAAGACACACCTCCTGGGGGAGCATTCAGATCCTGGGGGGCAGTCAGATGTCCCTGGGGGTGAGTGACGTGTCCCTGGGGGTCAGCCAGATGTCCCTGGTGGGGGGTGGGGTGGTCAATTAGGTGTCTATCAGGAAGAAGCAACGTAGATCTAAGGCCAACAGTTTTCTTGGATAAATCCATGCAATGCAGTTCTTGTTGGTTAAAAGCAGGGAACAATTCATACGACTTCTCTCTCCCCTCTCCCTGTATTAGGAGGGTAGAGTTTATAATTTCAAAGGGGATCATATATATGTCTGAAATGTTCGGAACCGCCGGATATAAGAAACTCTCAAAGTAGGAGGCAGAAGAATCAAAGCATATATTTAGGCTCCATAGTAACCAACCCATGAACCAGCATCCCCATTTTGATATATTGATCAAAAGCTTCCAGGCCCAACAAGTCCACCTCACAAGAGTAACCAGGAGGCCACAGAGAAGCATGATGGTGTAAAGGAAAATCATATACATGCTTCCCCTCTATGGTAAAAAGATTACCCACTGGCTTCAAGTCCTTGTTCAGCTTCCTCCCATAGGTCAGCTCTGCTACCGGCAGCTCCTGCTTCAGCTTGGGCTATGGCTGTAGCTGTAGCAGCCTCTGGCTCCCACGGAAGCTGTTTTTAACCATCCGGCTTCTGTGGGGGTGTAAGGTACGCTGGGGAAAGCACAGGTTCTTTCGATCAGCTTAAGCAAGGGAAGCAAGGTGAAGGGGTCGACAAGCTTACTCCAATCCAACACACAAACAGCATTCAGTTAGTTCAGGGGAAAAAGCCAAACTATTCAAGGGCACTTGTTGACTAAGTGCTAAGGAGCCCATTTTTGGTTACCAACACACTCCCCCACACAGCCCCAGTGGTGGTGGTATAGAGGGAGAAACAAATGTAGAAGGGGAGAAGAAGCCCAGGGATGCAGGGATCCCAAACCAAAGTTCCCAGGAAGGGGCTGCCTGGAATGAATTTGCAGACACAAGTATTCTTTAAGTCAAGGAGGCAAAGATTTATTACGCTTTTTCAGTGGGCAAGAGTTCTTAGGGGACCTGCAACCATACAGAAGTGCAGGGGGAATCTTTATAGAGGGTTAATAGGCACAGGCACCCAAGCAGAGGCTGTTAGGATTTAGGGTCCAAGCATAAACACTTCATCAGTGGTTAGTGTCTAGTTTTGAAAGTCCTGTGACTGATCATGAGGTGAGGTCAGCTCTGGTACCTGAAAGGTGGGGGCCTGGGGCACCAAGGGTTGCAGGGCTGGTGGCTGGTGGGGGTGAGGCTGTTGGGGGTAGGTCTGTTGGAGACATAGCTGCTGGGAGTGGGGCTGCTGGAGGGCAGTTCTGTTGGGTGTGTGGCTACTGCAACAGTTGAGGGGGCTCCTCTGCACACAGAAAAGGCAGTGGGTGATCTTTTGATCAACTCATTCACTGTCCAGTCTTGTTCCTGAATTGCAGCGGTGGCTTCATTCCTCCATAAATGGAGCTGTGTGTGTTATAGTTTGATGGCCATTGAGAAGTAAAGGAAGCAGAGCTGAAAAGGGGGATAAACTGAAGGCAAAAGCCCTCTTTTGTGTCCTAAGCATTTAGCACAGTTCTGGCACATAGGAAGCACTCCATAAGTGCTTGTGAACTAAGTACTATGTAATTGGGTTAGGTTTGGGGGTTACAATGACAAAGACAAATTCTTTGTCTTGTAGTTTTTTTTTTTTACTATAGAATTAGTTAGCTTAGTTAACCACTAGGTTAACCAACGGTTATCCATTAGTTAACCAACAGGTTAAATAGAGGTTAAGTGACTTGCTCAGGGTCACGCAGCTAGTAAATATCTAAAGCTGAATTTAAACTCTGGTCTTCTGGACTCCAGGCCCAGTGCTCTATCCTTTGAGGAAAATAAATATTATGCTTTATCAATGAATAATCAGCATTACTTCATAATCCATCCATCTCCCCATTTTGCAAATTCCATTTCTTAGCCTGGCTCAAAAGGAGTTCTCTTTCAGTCTGAACCAAAGGCATGGTTGAAGAAAGTGATCACTCTCTAATCTGTTTAAAGAGGTACCCTTACTTCTGTTTACCCGTAAACAGAAGAACCAGCTTGGGCTGAGTCCATCCCCAGAGTATGGCTCTCCTGGTCTCATCAAAGATTGGCGTGATTTGGTCTCCAAGGGGAAGGCTTAGGGGAGGGGGGAATCCTGTTTGGGAATACTGATAGCTGTACCTCATAAAGCAATTAACATTGCTTAAATATTAGAGAGGTGGGTAATCAGCCACACCTGAAAGCCAAACTGATTTCCCCCAGCTGCACCTAATTACAAGGCTTTTTTTTTTTATTACCCAATCTCCTCCCCCTTCTAGTTTGAATAAATATGGTGTTTTCAGTATCATCTTGGTTGCTGACCTAACTGATCAAGTACAGTTTGACAGAACTTATTAATGTTTCTCTTGCCTGGAAAATTTTCCTCGGTCTACCTTCATTGTATTTTTATTGGCCACCCCATTGCAGCAGCAGTAGGGAGATATAAAGCACTCAGGGTCCTGCCATGTGAGGGACTTTAGCTAAGGGTCTTCTACTGACTGAAGCCTAGTCGTCTGCAGCTCTGACTTTTTAATTTAGTTTAATTTTTTTCTGGACCAGCTCTTATCATTCAGCTTCCAGTCTTGTGAAAGGATTCTTCAAAAGTATAGGGAGAAGGACTGGACTTGTGATTTCCCCCTTCTAGGGAACTCCCAGATGAAGTCAGTGTCATATGTCGAGTGAGTACATTCTCTGAGATTTATAGTTTTTGCTTCTCATAACTTCTCTGTCCCTAGGCTCATTTAATTTACCATTTAGGCAAAAGTCAATTGGATTTCTAGTTGAGTCAAAAGGAGCCCAAAACAATTTTTCAAACTCATGAAAAAAGTGCCAAGATACACAAGTGTCAGCTCCCCTAAAGATGGTAAAGTTTTTGACATCGAGTGTGTTGAATTCAATGTAAGTCAAAGTTAATGGGGATTTTCCCTGAAGACTTAGATATGAGGGCCCCACCTTTCCCTGCCAGAGGTTAGGTATCAACACAACGTACAGAAAGTGGAATTTTTAGTGTATATGTCATTGGTATATAGGTGTTAGTTTGCTTGTTCCTCCATTTGTTTATTGTCACTCAGAAAGCCAATTTACCAATGGAAAGGAAAAAAAAAAACACTTCTCCATCTATGCATATTTGAGGCTGATTGTTGGTTAATGGGTTCGATAGTTTTCTTTCCCAGAAAGAACTAATGCTCCTTTATCATAGCCCCAGGTAGGCTTGGTTGGCCGAAGGCCAAGGAGATGTGAGAGTAAAATCCATTTTTTGCATGAGCTAAAAGAAATCAAAGGAAAAAAAATCAAAAGAAGTTACATCATTGGCCATTGGGAGAAGAATTCTGTTTCCTTGAAAGGGACAAGTGTAATTTCCCTAAGCTTGTGTCTCCTGGAGGTAGAGGGAGGCACTCTAGAAGGTAAAAGGAAGCTGCCCTCTGGGGTTTATTGGTTGGTAGCTGAGGATGCGGCTTTGGAAGCTGTGAATGCCCTATGAAGGAGCATCTCCAGAAAGCAAAAGCAGACATGGTTCTTGGTTCCTGTTGGTTGGCACTTGAAGGGAAAGAGAGTAGAAGTATCTGGAACTGAAGCTGCTTTGGGGTGGGCCATCACCTCTTCCCATTTGGTTCCATTCATTTGGTGCTGAAGGATGAATAGGGGCCTGCTGCCAGGGGAAGATAGAAGTCCTCATTCTCTAAGAAAGGTGACTTCTCTCTAGGATTTTTTGGCCAGTGTCCTTCTTGAGTTTCCAAAGTTCTAGAGAGTTTATGCTTTCTTTTTTTTTTTTTAAATAAATTTAATTTTTTATTTTTAGTTTACTTCATTCTGTTCCACAAGTTTTTGGGTTCCAAATTTTCTCTCCCTCCCTCTCCTCCCCCTCCCCCTCAAGATGGCATGTAATCCAATGTAGGTTCTCCATATACCTTCACACTGAACTTATTTACATAATAGTCCAGGTGTAAAGAAGAATTATAACCAATGGAATGAATCATGAGAAAGAAGAAATGAAACCAAAAAAGAAGAAAAAAAGAGAGCCAATAGTTTTCCTCAATCTGCACTCAGACTCCATAATTTTTTCTCTGGATGTGCATAGCTTTTTCAGTCATGTGTCTTTTGGAGCTGAGACTTTAATGCTTTGATTCTTTGTGTTGGGGTGTGATTTGAAGGTTAGCTTTAAAAGGTGCTTTTTTGTGGGGGAGGGGGTTCTTTGTTTTCTAGTTGCAATTCCCTCCAGCTTCTGTTCTGGTACTCAAGCTTTTTTCTTTTTCTTTTTTTTGGAGGAAGAGGGGAGGTCATTAGAAGAATGAGCTAAGTCCTTTGCTAGCTTTATTCAAACACGTTCAGTTTATTAAGAAATAATACATTGAGATTAATTGTGAAATGGAATCATGCTCTCTCCTCTCTGCCTTTCTCACCTTCAAATTAACCAGGATATGCTTCTTGGTCTGCATATTGTATAGCCAAAAGAGAATGCCAACTCCTAGAGGAAAACTCTGGTTGGGTTGGGTTTTTGTTTGTTTTTTATTTTCTCCTTTGAGGGTGTGCTTGCTTCCTTAGTTTTTAGATCAGACAGCTTACCCTTAGTATTTGTCAATAAATGCTTGTTACTTGTGCTTAAGTTGCTTGGGTGTATCAGACTTTTAAAAATGATTAAAACAGTCATTACAGGGTGTGACATTGGTTGCCTTCTCAATGAGTAGGAAATGGCCTGGAGGGAGGAAGAGAATTTGAAACACACACACACACAAGAATGTTAGATAAGTAAATGAATTTTTGAAAACAGTCCTTGTAGATGAGAGATGTAACCTAGATAATTTTCTTATTAGCATCCCCAAAGTGTAAGATATTATTACTGCAAATAAGTGGGAGTGGGTATTGTTCGAAAAAGGAGGTTGTTGCTTCTGCATAAAAGCCAAGATTCTAAATAAGATGCAGGTGCTTTGGGGGCAGCTGGAAATTATAAAGAAGATGAAGGGCAGGGGACAGGGTAATGGGAGATGTAAATAGGGGCAGAGAATCACGTGGGGAGTTTAGGCATTCCTGAAAGGCTGGGAAACAGGGGAGGGAAATAGGAATCTGGAATAAAAAGTTGTGTATTTGTTTGCCTGCCTGCGCCTGCTCGTTGGACACCAGCTCTAGCAGGAACATCAAATTAAAGTCCTTCCTAAGTCATCACCAGCTTCCCAGAGTTCTTGGTAAGATGCTTGTTTCTTAGAGGCAATCCTTACTGTGATCTTGTGGGATGGGTCACCTTTATCTTTCAAAGATTGGATAACAGACCAAGAAGTAAGATGCTGATTCATCTCCTCTTAGAGAAGAGAAAGGGAACAAGTCTGAGTGTATAGAGCACTGGTCCCTGAGCCAGGAAGAAATGGGTAAAAATCCCACCCCACAAATAGATCCAAGTATGGGTAATGCAAGAGTTCTGCCCTGGCTGCCAGCAAAGGGACCCCAGTAATCCTCTTCTCACCAGTTGTCTGACCCCTTTAGTATCTGTGAGCTGAGAGGTCCAGAAATCAGCACTGCTTCCCCTGATTCAGTGGGCCCCCAAGGCCTGCTCTAGGTTTGCTGGGGACTAGGTCTGCACTGGCATGGCCTGTGCTGGACTCTGCTCCATTCCCACAATGGTACAACAGATCTTTTCTGCAGAGCTTTTTAGTGGTCTTGGGCTGGACAATTGTTTCACTCCATTCTTTTTGTGGGTTCTGCCTCTCGAGAGTCTTTTTTGAGGCATTATTTAAAGGTATTTGGATGCATTTTGGGGAGAGCTCAGGTGTGTCCCTGTCATATTGGCTCTGTCTCTCCTAAATATTTTTGAACCAACTCACATCTGCAGGTTTCTCCTACATTCTCTACTCAAATTGAGCATCCAATCTCTCATTGTCCATCCCCAGTGACTTTGCTCAGACATTTTTTCTGCCTTCATGCTGTGTGTAAGAGAACTTTAAAGACACACAAGCAGACATGCTGTGATGAAGCATCAACTCTGTATTCTAGACTCATCAGTATTGATTCTTGCTGCCAGTCCTCCCCTTTCTCCTATTTCAGAAGACTGGTTCCTTTCAAAATAGTTGATACTGACAGGAAGCTGTCCTTTGGTACATACTCTTTGCTTCCTTCTTGAGGCAGGAGCTTCTTCATTGCTTTTGTCTTTCTTATTGCAATAGCCTCCTAAATAGGCACCCTGGCCCCAGGAAGGGGATCTGGAAGCACTGGGTGTTGCAAGTTTTTGCTCAGAGAAGTCCTATTCCAGAATAGGACCTGAAGATACATTTTCTTGGCTCATCTTCCTTGTGCTGGTGGAAGTCTCAGACACCTGCCATTCTTGGTTGTGTGCATTGTCTGGCTCTTCTGTTCTAAAACCACAGCTGCCTTCCCTTAGAGGTTCTAAGATGTGAACTGAAGCTCCCTAGTTTCCTTAGTCCTTGCAGTGGCAGAAAAAACACCTACACTGCGTGATACTGGTAACTTTGCCATTGTAAATTTCCCAGACAGAAGACTCTTTAGGCAGAGGCTGCTCCACATGTCTGTCTCACCTGCTGTCATTCTTTTTCTCCTCATGTTTATCCCAGTCCTTATGGTCTTTGATAGGACTTTGACTTCTGCCTAGATCAATATCTAGATTTCACTTTCTTCCCATCTGGAGTCTTAGATTGGGACCATTGTTTCAGTCTGTGGTCTCTGTCTCCACTTTGACTCTGACTTTTCTTCTTCTATGTCCTATCCAGGTGTTCAGAGCCTCTCTGCCTCTCACATGCTGCATCACTGGGCATTAGAGCTTCTAGCTCTTTGAGGATGCCCATGGTTATTTTCACATCATCTTCATCAAGCTGGGTCCGGACTGTAGGATTGTCTGGTCAGCAAATTGCGAGGAACAGGTCCTTCTCCATTGCTGTCTTTGGTACAACAGCTGGATCTTTGTTAGCAGGGCTTTGCTGAGGCTGCGTGGTCTGCATGAGATGTAACAAGTTGCTTCTAAGAGAGTCTTTGAATTAGGAACCATTTTTTTTGTTGAGGGAAGCTTGAAAAGTGTCCAAGGTTGTATTTTTCTCAACAAGATGGACCACAAATTCAGGCAGGTCCTTGTTATTGGTCCCCTAATATTCTTCCTCCACATACAATCTTGCTTTGTTGAAGAAGACCAATACTTGAGGGTTCACTGATGAGGCAAGATGAAAGATTTCATTGGATTTTCTTTTCCAACATGTTATCCACATTCCTCAAATAACTCAAGATCCCTGTTGCTCATATTACTTAGAATTTGTCATTTAACACAATCAGACATCTAGCAATCTGAAATTCTTGGATCTGTTATTTGGTATCTCAGACCTCCCAGGACATCAGCTAGATTGCCTAGGGGGTCAGCCCAATGTCTGTGTGGAGCAGAAAAATATCCTTGGAGGGAATAAGGTTCCTGGGGGGTGCAGTTAGGTGTCTATCAGGAAGAAGCAATGTAAATCCAAGGCCAACAGTTCTCTTGGATATATTCATGTAATGAAGTTCTTGTTGGTTGAAAGTATGGAACATTTTGTATGACAGTTCTTCCACCTTCACCAATGGTGGTGGCAGTTTCTGGTCTTGAAGCTCCTGTGACTGATGTTGAGATGAGGCCAGCTGTTGTACCTGAAAGTTGGAGGCCTGAGGAACCAAGGGCTGCAAGGGTGAAGGCTGCACCCTGAAAGGTAATGGGTGATCCTTTGCTTATGAATGATTCTCTGTCCAGCCTTGCTCCTGAATCTGCAATGGTGGCTTTACTCTTCCATAAAAGGAGCTCTGTGTGTTACAGTTCTCTGGCCCTTGGCTCCCCTTCCTGGTCTAAGAAGATGCCCACTGACTGGAGCTTCCCTGAGACATTGGCTTGGGGGAGGGCACGAGGTTGAAGTTCAG
This sequence comes from Trichosurus vulpecula, assembly GCF_011100635.1. Classification (NCBI taxonomy): domain Eukaryota; kingdom Metazoa; phylum Chordata; class Mammalia; order Diprotodontia; family Phalangeridae; genus Trichosurus; species Trichosurus vulpecula. Next base: position 30,920,396 of record NC_050580.1, on the reverse strand, counting down.
TTGATGATCTCATAGTTTGGGAGGAAGAAAAAGGCCAGCTTTGGGAAATGCCCCAACTATATAACCAAGCAGCCTCAGTGGCTGAAGCTGCACTGTTCCTCTCAAAGGAGCAGCCACTCCCTGGGCCAGCTTCCTGACTAGGCTCACCTGCCCAGGAAAGGCAACTGGATGCGTTGGGTGTTGCAAGTTCTTCCTCAGTGAAGTCCTTCTCCAGAATTGGACCTGGAGATATATTTTCCAGGCACATCTGTTTTAAGCTGGTGGAAGGCCTCAGATGCTGGCTTTTTTGGTGTGTAGATTGTCTAGCTCTCCTATTTTGAAACCACAGCTGAGAGGAGAAGCAGAAATGGAATAATGTCTTTTAACTTGACTTCAACTATATTTTTACCTTGCCATAAAAGGGCTTGAGTCTTTGTTCCTTTAAAGTAGTATCACTCTTAAGTTGATGTATAAGTTGGTCAGACATTTCTATTTTTGGTAGATTTGTTTATCTGATTACAAGAGCCTCAAAGAGATATAAAGTGGGGAAAAAATCCCTAACTGTTAATTTCTCAAGGTCAACATTCCTAGCCCACCCTACCTGACCCCACTGAACTCTATACTTGTCCTGGAAGCACCCCCATTTGCAGTCATTTCTTACTATATATTAATAAAATGTTTGAATCCATGATGCCCTCCCCCAAAGTACTCTACATTAATATATCTATTTCTCTCTCTATAATACACAGAAATGAGCTCTCAACTTGCATGTATTTGAAATCAGGAATTTTGATCAGCCTGAGGAGCTTTTTTCTTCTATTCCAGAATAGTGAATAGTTTTCAAAATAGTTTTTAAGAATGTTTATTTGTTCTTTTCTTCTTGTTTAGACTTAGAACTGCAATCTTAGGGAAAAGGAGGAAAAGATTTGGAGAGTAATTTGGAGAACAGGAACATTTCCTTCCCTTCCTAGATCAGATATGGGATAAATGACTGAGCCTTCAATCTGTCTCTCTGTAGAGATGGACACAACTGGGCCTTTTTCAGTCCTCCCTCTCTTGGTTTCCCTAACAGGGATGCTCTTTGATGGTCATTGGTTTGGCTAAGAGAATGCATGACAGGTGTAGGAGGAGAAGGAGGCCCATGAGGAATTTTCTTATTAATTCTGAATCTTGGAGGCTCCATGGGATCTGTTTGCATTTCCACCGTTTGAATAACTCTTTGCTTAGCTCCGGAATTGAAAGCTCCTCCTTGCTGAGATGGTGTGTAGCAGATATACTGAGCTGGAGCTGGTTTATGGGCAGCTCGAACTGGCAGAGCAGCAGCAACCTTCTGAGAGGAAGTTTTTCTCTAGGGCTAGCCGCATCTTTTCTGTAGTCTCTTTAATGGCTTCTTCATCAGGTCTTTGCAGGTCTGGGTCATCTGTGTTCCTAACTTCTTTGGGAACCTTGTCCTTTGACTGTCCCTGTCAAGCAATTGCTTTGTATTTAATGTTTCCCTATGCCTCCACCTGAATGGCCAAGACACTGGACATCCTTCTTGCAAGGCATTCTTCTTTCTTCCTGTATCCAGTGGGTATTGGGCCCCATGTATTACCAGGAAGGCCCCTCAATCTCCAAAATCCTCTAGCAAAGGAGGTATCCAACCTTTCCGATACCTATAAGGGGGAGGTTCCTTTCTTGATGAGACCAGTACGGTGTGCCTTGATCTCTGTGATCTTGCCCTTTCCTGAGCCTCAAGGTGATCCTGAGAAAGCTGCATCAGAGCAGGTAAAAAGGTGGATAGGGCCATGTCCTTCCTCTACTTTCAGCACTCTGGGTGGCTGAGGTGGGGGTGGGTGCACACTTTGTACAGTTGGGACAGGTATTGGAGCTTGGGTAGCTCTTTGGTGGGTGCCCTCTCAGCCAGCCCACTCCATGGTCTCCCCTTAAGCTAAGCCCACCTTCTATGCCTTGACAACAAATATCTATCTATCTATCTCTCTATCTATCTCTCTATCTATCTATATTTAATGTTTTGAAGCTTCCCTTATGCTCCTTCAAATATGCATTTTTTGCCAAGCAGAACACACTGAATGCAGCTCTGAGGACAGAAACACTCTCCTTCAAAAATCTCTCTACCCTTAACCAGTTCTTTCTGTTAGGGAGTTTGCATTCCCTCCATTTATATAGGAAAAAGTACCTCCCAGAAAGGACTGTCTCCTGGAAGGGCGGGGTCTCCTATCTAAGTACTCAGGGAAAGGAGGTGTGATCTCAGACTTCAATTGTAATCTCCCAACTCAACCACTAAAAAAATTTGGCAGAAGGTAAAGTTGAAATTGGCCAAAAGAACCTAAATAAGCCTGTGAAGCAGGAGGCTGTAAGAGGCTAAATGTATAAAGTGCAGAGAAGGTGTTGATTTATCTTATTAGTTAGTAGGAATTTCTTCCTCTGCCACTTCTCTGGGTCAGTGAATTCACAAGTCCACTGGCATGCCTACAATTCTGAAGCCTTATTTTCTAAGGCTAGCAACTGAATGATGAGGGCAGGTGTGGGGGAAAAAACAGGGCTTCTTCATTTAGCTCAAATGCCACCAGACCCTAAGCTGCTGGCCCGAAGATGACAAGGCACTGTCCCTCCTGAAATTCCTCTTTCCTTATCTTCGTATTTCTCCCCATCTCACCCCCAAGAGAACATGAGCAACCTTGGCTTTTGTTCCCAATTCAGTATCATACACAGAACTTAAGGCACTATTTTTTTTGTAATTTTTTTATTTAAACAAATACAAAATGAGAAAAGAAAAAAAAAACCACTGCTGTATACACAACAGACCCCAAGGGAGGATTCAATACAAAGCAATCAATGTCCATTTCATGAAAACCTATACAATAAAACTACACATTGTTTTCAAAGCTGCCCAGCTGTGCTTCCTTGTTGGTTTTCTTTTGTTCTGTGCAGTACAATTTTACTTTATATCTTTCTCCTCCCTCACTCCCCCAATGAAGCCTACAATTAATCATCGATATATAAAATTTAGGCATTACTTATATTCACATATAGAAAGATAGCTATAAATATACTCAGATATACCCTCATACATGTGTAAGACCGTACTATGTTTTTTACACCTGTCATCTCTTTCAAGTAGACAGCATCTTCCTTCCTGGTCCAACCTTTGTCCTTTGATCCTCCTGTGGTTGGGGGGAACAGTGCTTATTGCTTCTGGAATAGCATCCAAAGGGGTCCTAGTTATCTGGTGGTGACCCTGATTTTGCCAAGGGGAGGACCCCAGAGGAATGACCTGCTGACTTCCTCCCAGCCCTGTTTATTGCTGCAGGTGTTTGTCCATACTCAGGGATCACCAGATGGTTTTTTTTCCTTAGGAAGGTTAAAAGTTTTATTTTAAAATCACAGATAATTAGAGTTGCTTAACAGAGTCTTTCCCTTGTTACCCTGCTCCAGTCACAGGTTTTTGCTTTGGAGAGCAAGAGTTATCCAGGGAAAAGTGTTCACCTTGCACAGCCACTCATGGAGATGAACAATAAAAATAGGCCAGAAATGGTGTCCGTGGGTCCATGTCTTAGATACTTGTCAACCAGAGCATCCCCTGCAGCCACAGTGGGTACATACAATGATTCGCCCCACTTCCAGCTTGCTTTTTGGAACTCTACATATGCAGTTGGTTCCAAAATTGGTATCCCGAGTCTGGATGCAAGGGAGGCAGCAGAGATTTTCATAGCCTTGTTTCTTCCACTTGGCCATCAGGTTCTTGTCTGCATAACCTTCTTTTGTGCAGTAGTCATACAATTCTCTACTTATGGCTTTCCTCTTATAAAAGAGGTCAAATATGTATCTCGTTTTCTGGTGATGAATTCTGAAGATTGGCCAGAGAGATTCTACTTTCCTCTTTCCTTCATGAGGTTCAGTCTCTGCTTCTCTCATCTTCTGATCAAATTCATCCAGGGTTGGTGCAATGAGCTCCCAGCCATCTGGAGGGGCTTTCCTGCTTCTTCTGACTTTAGGCATCTTGGACTGCTCAGACCACCTCCAGTCCTGGCTTGAGCCAATTCTGTGATTTAGCCAAACCAGAGTTGATACAAAGGGTTATGGCCAAGGACTGTTGTTAGGCGAAGCTCAGGGCACAACTTGCTTGCTGGGCCTTCACTCTGGAGAAAGGATTGATGAGTGGCCCTGATGGCTCCCTTCTGCCCTAAATATAGCAGGAAGGTTGGAATGGTGGGGAGGGGCCTCTGACCAAAGTACTCAGGAAAAGGAGGTGTGAATTCAGTGTCCATGTAATCCACCCAACAACTGAAACTACAATTTGCTGGGAGGACAGTTGCCAATTGCCAAAAGAACCCAGAACTGGAAGGCTATAGGAGGATAAAAGCCCAGAGAAGGTGTTGACTTTGTCCTATTAGTTAGAAAGGGATTTCATTTGGGACTTCCCCAGATCAGTGAATTCACAAGTCCAGTCCCTTGCCTACAATTCTGAAGCCTTGTTTTCTAAGGCTGGCAGGTGAATGGTGAGGGCTGTTGTGGAGGAAAAGACAGGGCTTTTTCATTCAGCTTAAATGCCACCAGACACTAAGCTGATAGCCCTATGATGGCAAGGAACTGTCCCTCCTGAAATTCCTCTTAATCTTTGCATTTCCCCCATCTCACCTGCAAGAGATTGTGAGCAACCTAGGTTTTTCCACCTAATTTTCCCCAATATAACACACAACACTTAAGTCACTTATTTTTTCTTTTTTGTAAATTAGTTTATTTTAACCTTAAATACAAAATAAGAAAAGAAAAAAATAAACATTGCACAGTAGACCATAAGGGAGTATTCCATATAAACAATTTCCATGTCAAGAAAAGTTATTTAATAAATAATACACATTGGTTTCAAAACTGCCCATCTTCCCTTTGCTTCCTTGTTGGTTTTCTTTTGTTCTCTTTATCCTTTCCCCCACTCTGGGGAGATCAATGTGTACCATTACTGTCTTGATCTGTTATGAAATATCAAAAACATATTAACCCATACCACAAGGTTGCAGTCAAGTATTCTACTTAACTGGAGTAACAGGATAGAATGCTTTCAATACTCCAGATAAAGAAAATAATCCACATTTAATCTTTCATCAATAATGACTGCTTTACAGTCTCTTCTTGGATGGTGGCAGGAAAAGAATATTTATGTATTTAAAAATAAACAAACAGATATTTCCAAAGAGTTAAGCCTGAAGAAACAAGCTGGAGAGTAGATGGAAAACTAGGGCAGTGCTACCAATGGGCTCTGCTGTTAAATCTTCCAAAAGCACTGGGGCGTGGATGGGCATGTCAGTGCTTGGCTAGTCAGGGTCCTCTGGTCCCAACATCTCAGGAGGAGTTGTTCAGAGATATTAGAATCCCTCTTGGTCCATCTCTGCAGAGAAAGTGCTACATCCCTGTCATTCACACACACACACACACACACACACACACAAACACACACACACACACAGAGGGACACGATCAGGTCAAAAGTTCAAGAAGCAATGGATAGCTCCATTTTGTGAAGACTCCCCCACTACTCAGCACTTGATGCACAAGGGTAGATAGTTCTACTATGAAATGTTATTCCACCAGAAATAATGTCCCTAAAGCTATAATAGTCTTGTTTTTCTTGTGCTGGGTAGTATGGAGCTTCAGTCAATGCTAATGAGGTGGGCAGAGGTGGGCTTCCTCAGAGGGGGAAGCAAAAGCCTTACACTGAAAATGTGGCCCACCATCTTTAAAAAGAAATAGACTCATTTAAAGTATACTTCCCTTTTCCCCAACCCCAGTAATAAAAAGTAGGGAGGGGGTATGACCCCAGATTTGGTTTTCATCTTGACCATTTACAGAGAATTCCCAAATGACCATGTTCTCAGACTTAAGGATAATAGTTCTTTCTCTTTGAGAGGCTGGCCTACTCCTTCCTCCTCTTCCTGCCTTCGTGTTCATGTTGTTTGAGGGGGCTCCCATCTGAAGGTCTTTTAGACCCTGTGTGTTGTTTGGCCTCTTTCAAAAACTTGTCCAGACCAAAGGGATCTTCCTCAAATGGAATTGGTCCTTCTCGGCCTGGCTGCCTACGATCTGAGCCAGAGAACTCCTTATGGGGAGCAAACCTATTGGTCTTTATTCGGGTCTCTAGGTCATCAGCATACATGTCTTTGTCCAGATTTTTACTGGGTCTGTAGAGATTTTGGGCCATGCCTTTGGCACTTCTCCATGGTTGATCATAAACATTATAAATGTCATCTTCTCCACCAGCAAATCCACTATCCATACCCTTAGTCTGGTTGAACAGCCTCTGGTCATACTGAAGGTCATCAGCAGTCCGAGGATTGGGCACCCCTAGGGCAATGACGTCACTGATATCTCGATCCTCCTTTCTCTGTCCTTTGGACCTCTTCTCCGGAGCTGCTCTGGAAAGATTCCTGTCACGTTGTCTGTCTTTGCGACGATTGTGTCTTATTTCATCTCGTTCCCGAGCCTCCCCATGCTCTCTTTCTTCATGGCTCCTGATTGCAGCTCTTGTCTCCCGAGCTTTCTGGGCCATTTCTCGAAGCTTCTCTTCTTGTTTCTCCTTCTCCTTTTGGGCCATCTTCCTCTCCACTTGAGTCCGCATCTCCACTGCCTCCCGAGCCTTTCTATCTGCAATGTAGAGAGCTTCAGCCAGTTTGGCGAAGTTTTCATTTAAGCGAGCTGTCTGCAGGCCTCTGCCGTCAGCAGCCAGCCGTTTGTCTAGTGGAATAGTGTAGCCCTTTGCATTTTTCCAGTTTGAAATACAAGGCGGAATTTTCCACTCTTGCTGCTCTTTGAAGGTGATTGGTCGGCTAGGAGAATGCATGACAGGTGCAGGAGGAGAAGGAGGCCCACGAGGAATTTTCTTATTGATTCTGAATCTTGGAGGGTCCATGGGATCTGTTTGCATTTCCACCATTCGAATAAGTCTTTGCTTAGCTCCGGAATTGAAAGCTCCTCCTTGCTGAGATGGTGTGTAGCGGATATACTGAGCTGGAGCTGGTTTATGGGCAGCTCGAACCAGCAGAGCAGCAGCAACCTTCTGAGAGACGGTTTTCTCTAGGGCTAGCTGTGTCTTTTCTGCAATCTCTTTAATGGCTTCCTCATCAGGTCTTTGCAGGTCAGGGTCATCTGCATTCCTAACTTCTTTGGGAAGCAGGTCAGAGTACTTGCTGTAAATGACCTTGTCCTTTGACTGTCCCTGTTGAGCAATTGCATCGTATTTAATGTTTCCCTCTGCATCCACCTGAATGGCCAAGGCATTGGACATTTTCTTCTTTCTTCCCATATCCAGTGGGTATTGGGCCACATGTATTTCTGGAAAGGCCCCTCCATCCCCAAAATCTTCTAACAAATGAGGTATCCAACCTTTCCGATACCCGTAAGGGGGAGGTTCTCTTCCTGATGAGACCAGTGCAGTCTGCCTTGATCTCAGTGATCTTGCCCTTTCCTCAGTCTCCAGCTGGTCCTGAGAAAGCTGAGTTGGAGCAGGCAAAAAGTTGGTCAGCGCCATGTTCTTCTGGCTTCTTCCAGTGCACTGGGTGGCCGAGGGGGGAATTGGTGCCACGTTGTACACCCGGGATAGTCACTGGAGCTTGGTGAGCTCTTTGGTCCACTAGTGGGTGCCCACTAGGCCAGCCCACACCACGGTCTCCCCTTAGCTAAGCCTGCCTTCTGTGCCCCGATGATATTTTATTTTATTTTTTTTAGTATTTTGAAGCATCACTTATGCTCCTTGAAAGATTCATTTATTGCCAAGGGCAAGACACTGAGCACAACTGTACAGACAAGTGCTCTCCTTCAAAAATCTCTCCACCCTTAACTAGTTCTTTCTGTTAGGGAGTTTGCATTCCCTCCATTTATATAGGAAAAAAGTACCTCCCAGAAAGGACTGTCTCCTGGAAGGGTGGGGTCTCCTATCTAAGTACTCAGGGAAAGGAGGTGTGAACGCAGACTTCAGTTGTAATCTCCTCACTCAACAACTGAAAAAATTTGATAGAAGGGAGAGTTGAAATTGGCCAAAAGAACTTAAATAAGTCTGGGATCCAGAAAGCCATAAGAGGCCAAGTCTATACTGTGTAGAGGTGTTAACTCTTCCTATTAGTTAGTAGGAATTTCTACATCTGCCACTTCTCTGGGTCAGTGAATTCACAAGTCCACTGGCATGCCTACAATTCTGAAGCCTTATTTTCTAAGGCTAGCAACTGAATGATGAGGGCAGGTGTGGGGGAAAAAACAGGGCTTCTTCATTTAGCTCAAATGCCACCAGACCCTAAGCTGCTGGCCCGAAGATGACAAGGCACTGTCCCTCCTGAAACTCCTCTTTCCTTATCTTCGTATTTTCCCCAACTCACTCCCAAGAGAACATGAGCAACCTTGGCTTTTGTTCCCAATTCAGTATCATACACAGAACTTAAGGCACTATTTTTTTTGTAATTTTTTTTTATTGAAACTTAAATACAAAATGAGAAAAGAAAAAAAAATACCATTGCTGTATACACAACAGACCCCAAGGGAGGATTCAATACAAAGCAATCAATGTCCATTTCATGAAAACCTATACAATAAAACTATACATTGTTTTCAAAGCTGCCCAGCTGTGCTTCCTTGTTGGTTTTCTTTTGTTCTGTGCAGTACCCTTTTTACTTTATATCTTTCTCCTCCCTCACTCCCCCAATGAAGCCTACAATTAATCATCGATATATAAAATTTAGGCATTACATATATTCACATATAGAAAGATAGCTATAAATATACTCAGATATACCCTCATACGCATGTGTAAGACGTTACTATGCTTATTTCCACCTGTCATCTGTTTCTCTCCAGTAGACAGCATCTTCCTTCCTGATCCAACCTTTGTCATTTGATGCTCCTGTGGTTGTGGGGAACAGTGCTTATTGCTTCTGGAATCGCATCCAAAGGGGTCCTAGTTATCTGGTGGTGACCCTGATTTTGCCAAGGGGAGGACCCCAGAGGAATGACCTGCTGACTTCCTCCCAGCCCTGTTTATTGCTGCAGGTGTTTGTCCATACTCAGGGATCACCAGATGATTTTTTTTCTTAGGAAGGTTAAAAGTTTTATTTTAAAATCATGGATAATTACAGTTGCTTAACATAGTCTTTCACTTGCCTGAGCCTCCCCATGCTCTTTTTTCTTCCCGGTTCCTGATTGCAGCTCTTGTCTCCCGAGCTTTCTGGCCATTTTTCGAAGGTTCTCTTCCTGTTTCTCCTTCTCCTTTTGGGCAGTCTTCCTGGCCAGGTATTTTAAGTAGTCTAAAACAACATTGCATAATATTGCTGACAACACAGTGTAATTTTCCTGTGTTTTACTTTTGATTAATCTATTTTGACTTAAACTTTGTCTGCAATCATGATTACTATCCCTACCTTTTTCTTTTTAAACAAATTCTACTCTTGTCCTTCTGGGCAAGTTGTTTGTTGATTCAGCAGAGTCTTCCTGGAGGTGTTTGCACTTTACTCAGGCCAAACCTCTACAGCTGGAGGTGGGGTCTTTCCTGGGGGCCTCTCAGATAGTCCTAGGAAGACACCTGCTTTGTCTGGTGCTGATTTCTACTCTTCTGAGGCCAAGTTCTATCTTTTTTTTGTGGCGGAAATTTGGAGAGCTGAAAGTTTTCTGCCCTATTCCTCCATCTTCCCAGAATCTTCTCCTTAAGTGACTGTTTCATAAGTATTTACAAGGTTAAGGGACTTTTTTTTGTGCCCACAAATTAAACTCCATGCCCTCCAGGTGGTTCCATTCCACTGGGAGCAGGGATAGGGAGGAGATGTAGAGTCAAGAGAAAACTTCCATACAAGTAATGCAAAGTATATACTAAGTAATTACGAGACAGAGACTTCGGTTTTGTCTCTGGACTCCCCCCAACCTAGTGTAGGCAAGCAGTAGTCAGGCAGTCAACAAGCATTTAGGAAAGGGCTGTGTGCCAGGCCCTGGGCTAAGTGCTGGGGATACAAAGAATGGTTTTTACCTTGAAGGAATGGTCCCTTTTGCTGAAGGAGCTCACCTTTAACCTAGTATCAGTGATGGAACATGTAATTTCATTGACATCAGGAGTCCTGGGTGGGGAAGATCCCCCTATCAATGCAAACCGGTATTTCCTTTCCACCTTCACCCCCAAATTTCCCATTTTAAATTATTGTTCAGAGTCCTGAGAGATGACTTGGCCAGGGTGACACAAATAGTCTGTGTCAGGGACCAGATATTTTTTTTGAGGGCTGAGTTAGTGGAGCACGTTGGCAGCCCCTGGTCTGGCCAATACAAATGCCATTTTCAAAGGACTGCATTGTCAGCTCCAAAATCCTCAATCTTTCAGCTTGGAAGTGTCAGCCTCTATCCTCCATCATTCATTTCAGGTACCACGTATCCAACTCAACTCAACAAGCTACCTAGTGTTCCCCCAATTCAAAGAGGTCACCTGTCTAAGGCTCTTCCCCTACTCCTCACCACCCTACCCCCACCCCAAACCTCACGTCATGTTACAGCTGAAAAGACTGAAGACCTGAGAAGGAAGGGGATGCACCTTAGGGAACACAATAGGGGAGCTCAAGCCCTGGGCTCTTGCATGCTGTCTTCTGGTGTCAATGGAGTTCAGGGCATCCTACTTCCAAGTTTTGTCTTTGAAAAAACCTCCATTGGCCAAAGCGGCTCCTGGTCAAGGCATCCACTTCCACAGCCATTTCAATGGCTGATTTTCTTTGTCCATGTCTTCAGAATGAGTTTCCTGAATTATCCCTTTGCCTACTTGTTTCATTTCCTACCTTGGAAAGTAGGTGTGGTTTTAAAGCCTGGGACTCTCTCTCTCAGTGTGTAGCAGAGTCTTGCAAGTGATGGAGATGAACTAAGATCTGTGGCTGTTGAAGGTTCTGGGCACACATCTTTGTGAAGGACCATATTGTAATGTCATGCGACACAGCTCCTCAGACCACAGACTTGGCCCAGAGCCACATTGGAGGGCTGGATATAGTATCAGGAAGTCCCTCGTTCTTTCTAGCTATGTGACTGTGGGCAAGTCATTGAACTCCTCTGAGCCTCAGTTTCGCTGTCTGTGAATGTGGGGATGAACAATCTGTGAGAGAAACATTGTATCGTAGTGGGTAGAGAGTTGGCCTCTGAATTAGGAAGAGCCTGCTTCAGGTCCTGTTTCAACAACTTAATGTGTGTGTGACCTTGGCTAAGTCACAGATGTTTTCTGTGATCCAGGTCTCTTTTTAAGAATCTGTTTCAGGGAAGTTGTCCATTTGCTTGGGCAAAAGGAAGTTCTTCAGTCAGAGCTCCCAAAGAGATCACAGGTTGTATTCATCAAAACCTGTCCACTACATCCCAAGGTTGTTGTGAGAAGTCATGCAGAAAAAGTGGGTAATGTGTTTGACAGACTTTCAAATGTTTCATATGTTTTCATGTTTCTGTTTTTCTTCATGAGCTTCTCAATCTCAGACATTGCTATCCTATAGCAACAAGCTGAGGGTACCTTCTTTATGGAGATCAGTTCCTCCTCATTCCCTCCTTGCTGTTGAACACATGGCATTTTAGCTTTTTAAATTCTACTTGTTGAATATCTCCTATGATGTGCTGGGTTGTTATGTAGCACAGATGAATACAACATGGTCCCTTCAAGAGATTTATGGTTAATTTGGGAATTTCTCTTTCACCAGGTACTCAGTTATTAAGAAAACAAACAAGTAAAACCATGTAAATGCAAGCTAGCATTGCTTTACAGATATATTATCATTTTATTCTCATAATAGCCCTTGAGGTAGGCATTATTATATTCATTTTACAAGAGGAAACTGAGGCAGATAGGGGTTAAATCATTCACCTAGGTTGCCATTGTCAGCAGTGTCTGAAGCATGATTATAACTCAGGTCTTCCAGACTCCAAGTTCACAATCTTACCCCCTGCTCATCTAGCTTGTTCCTTAGGTGAAAGTTTGTGAGGTAAAAAGTTCTTGATGTAAAAGCCCCTGAGGCCATGAGTGAGGTGAAAGTGGAGGTGGAATTTCTTGAGGCCTAGTCAGCTTCCTGACAGAGCTGCTCCTGGGTCTACTGTTCGTTGATTCAGTGGAGTCTGCCTGGAGGTGTCTATACTTCACTCAGGCCAAACCTCGGGTCCCGCCTTTTCTGAGGTCCTCTTGAGTTTTCTTTGGAGGACTACTGTTTTACCCTTTTATTTTTGCTGCTTTACAGTCATTTTGTGATGATTTTCTGTCTGTTTGTGGAGGAAATCTGGAGAGCCTGGACTTTTCTGACCTACTCCATTTTGTCACCATTGGACACCACAGCTTCCTTTGTGAAGACACCCATATCCCATCACCTGTTTAATTATCCAATGGCACGTCCCAATGGAACCTTTTTTCCTCCAACCCTGTTCCTCTTCCAAATTTTCTTATTTCTGCCATACCATTTCCCTAGACACCCAGGTTCATAACCTAGGAGCTGTCCTTGATTCTTCTCTTTCTCTTATCACCACCAGTCCACTCTTAGAAAGAAAAAAGCTAGGAAGGTTCTTTCCCCTGCTCTAATTTTGGATGTGTTAGGGTTTTTGTGTTTTTATCAGCGAGTTATAGCAAGAATAAACCTTAAGTTAAAGAGTAATGATACAGCTCACTTATCTTTCTATGAGTGAGAGACAACCTTCCAATGAAGGGCTCTAGTTGAAAACAGAACCTGGAAACAGAAGGCTTCACAACCCTTTGCCCAGTGGAATTGTATATGGAAGTTTCTATACCTGGAATATGTGGCCAGGGCACACATATGAAGGTGCACTCATGGAGGGAACAAGTGTGAATGGGACATTAACGTGGCGGGGGCAATGCATGTGGGAATCACTTGTGGACTAGGCATACATGTGGAGAAGCACACATGTGCTAAACATGTGACTGGGGCTGTGACTCACAGTTCCTATGCTGAGATGCCTCCTAGTGATGTCGAGTTATTATTCATGAGTCTGCTCCCTCCTGGTTTTGTTTGGTTTATATTTTCTGCTAGATGAATGGTTTCCATTTTGGTCTTTTCCAGGCATTCCTTTAGATGTGTATGCCCAGCCACATATCTGATCTTATCACTGGCTTTGTGTAGTTGAAGGAGAGTGTGTCCCAGATTTATGGGGAAAATGTCCCTGTTCCCCCCTACTTTTTAATTATGCTCTTTTGTTAAAAGCTTTCGCTTAGAACTATTTCCTCTGGCTGACTAGTAAAGGTAAACATATTGGTGGAGGCTCTCAAACTCTGGATTTGAGCAGATACAGACTCACTTAGTACCTTTGATAGCGGGTATCCTTGTCCAGGCTATCTATTGTGAATTGGGCAGTGTTCCCAGGCACTACATAAAAATATGAGCTAATATTTAATGAGAGGTATAAAAGGTAGAGTAGATAAAAAGCTAGTCTTGAAGCTAGAAAAACCTAGTCTCAAGTTCCACCTCTGATTGTCTGACTCTGGGTAAGTCATTTAACCTCTTAGTGCTACGGAAAACTCCCTAAAGCTGTGAGTTACAGAGAAGGTGCCAATCAGCATCAGAAGAGGGAGTTTTCTCATGTAGAAGTTCCTGATACCAATGAAATCACTCATCGCATCTGTGGCTCTATTATTTAATAATTGATCCTGTGTACATAGCACTTTCGGGTTTAGGAATCCCTTCCCCCACAACCATGCTGTGATGCACATAAACAGAACAAGTGTTGTAAACACAGGTAGATTCGAACCCAGGTCCCCTGCCTCCAATTCCATCATTTGCCCCACTCTAACTTGCTGCCCCCTCTTTTGAGCACAGCTATCATGTCCTCACCAAGTCTTGTCTAAATGAAATCACCCCAATTTCTTTCATTTGTCTTTGAAGGGCACAGTTATGTACACTCCTTCCTAGAGTGGGCTGGATTCCTTAGACCAGTCATTGAATTTCTCTGGGTTATTTCCTTATTTTTAAGAAGGTGGAAATTGCTTGGACAATGTGGCCTTTATAGTTCCATCCCCCCCCCTTCCCCCATCTCCTCCCACCCCCACTCTAGATCTAAGAAACTATAAAACAGTATTTCAGACATTATCTGACCAGGACAAAGGATAGGGAAGTACAGGGCCCCTCCCACATTCCACTCCCAGTTTTCATCTTACTGAAAACCTTTTAAATCAAAACCTTGTGAATGGAACCTACTTCATATAGAAGCTCACGTAGCCAGTAGGCTTTCTGTTTCTTTGGAAAAGTTCTGATATTTCACTTTCTTTTATCCCAAAGTGGGGCGATCACCATTCGTCTTGACCTACGTCTTGCCACTGGACTCTGATGACTCTGGAGGAGAGAACAAGGCTGATGACTTTGCACAGGCCTGCTTTACTCAAATCCAATTCACTTGCAAGTGAAGACATTGATGTCATTGGTCCTCTTTGAGAACAAAGGACAAACACAACCACTACCCCAAAGTATATATTCATTGTATAAGGGCCTTTTGTTAGGCTTTACTTATTTCATCCCTTTTCCACTGTTTTTTTTTTTCCTGTGAGGATTTCTTTCCTTTCTCTTCTTTAGTCTCTGCTCTGCTTTAACTGCTGTTGGCACATTTTTTTTTTTTGAATTTCATACTTTATTATTTAATATATTTTAGTTTTCAGCATTGATTTCCACAACATTTTGAGTTACAAATTTCTCCCCATTTCTACCCTCCCCCCACTCCAAAATGGCATATATTCTGATTGCCCCATTCCCCTGTCAGCCTTTCCTCCTGTCACCCCCCTCCCCCTCCCCCCATCACTTTTCCCCTTGCTTTCTTGTATGGCAAGATAGATTTCTATGCCCTATTGCCTGTATATCTTATTTCCCAATTGCATGCAAAAACAACTTTTTTTTTGAGCATCTGATTTCGAGTTCCAAATTCTCTCCCTAACTCACTCCCCACTCACTCTCCCTAAGAAGGCAAGCAATTCAACATAGGCCACTCATGTGTCATCATGCAAAATACTCCCACAAATAGCCATGTGAAAGACTAACTATATTTTGCTCCCTCCTATCCTGTCCCCCTTTATTCAATTTTCTCCCTTGACCCTTCAAAAGCATTTGCTTTTGATTACTTCTTCCCCCATCTGCCCTCCCTTCTATCATCCCCCCTTTCTTATCCCCTTCCCCCTACTTTCATATGGGGTAAGATACCCAATTGATTGTGTATGGTATTCCCTCCTCAAGTCAAATCTCATGAGAGCAAGATTCACTCATTCCCCTTCACCTGCCCCCTCTTCCCTTCCAAATGAACTGCTTTTTCTTGCCAATTTTATGTGAGATAATTTACCCCATTCTATCTCTCCCTTTCTTCCTCTCTCAATATATTCCTCTCTCATCCCTTAATTTAATTTTTTTTAACATATCATCCCTTCATGTTGAACTCACCCTGAGTCCTCTGTCTATATATATGTGTATTCTCTTCAACTACCCTAATACTGAGAAAGGTCTCATGAACTACACACAACATCTTTCCATGTAGGAATGTAAGCAAAACAGTTCCATTTTAGTAAGTCCCTTATGGTTTCTCTTCCTTATTTACCTTTTCATGCTTCTCTTGATTCTTGTATTTGAAAGTCAAATTTTCTATTCAACTCTGGTCTTTTCACTGAGAAAGCATGAAAGTCCTCTATTTTGTTGAAAATCCATATTTTGCCTTGGAGCATGATATTCAGTTTTGCTGGGTAGGTGATTCTTGGTTTTAATCCTAGCTCCTTTGACCTCCAGAATATCATATTCCAAGCCCTTCAATCCCTTAATGTGGAAGCTGCTAGATCTTGTGTTATTCTGATTGTTTCCACAATACTCAAATTGTTTCTTTCTGGCTGCTTGCAGTATTTTCTCCTTGATCTGGGAGATCTGGTGACAATATTCCTAGGAGTTTTCTGTTTGGGACCTTTTTGAGGAGGTGATCAGTGGATTCTTTCAATTTCTGTTTTACCCTCTGGCTCTAGAATATCAGGGCAATTTTCCTTGATAGTTTCTTGAAAGGTGATATCTAGGCTCTTTTTTTTGATCATGGCTTTCAGATAGTCCAATAATTTTTAAATTATCTCTCCTGAATCTATTTTCCAGGTCAGTGGTTTTTCCAATGAGATATTTCACATTGTCTTCCATTTTTCTATTCCTTTGGTTCTGTTTGATAATATCTTGATTTCTCATAAAGTCACTAGTTTCCACTTGCTCCAATCTCATTTTTAAGGTAGTATTTTCTTCAGTGGTCTTTTGGACCTCCTTTTCCACTTGGCTAATTCTGCCTTTCAAGGCATTCTTCTCCTCATTGGCTTTTTGGAGCTCTTTTGCCATTTGAGTTAGTCTATTTTTTAAGGTGTTATTTTCTTCAGTATTTTTTTGGGTCTCCTTTAGCAAGTCATTGACTCATTTTTTGTGATTTTCTTGCATCACTCTCATTTCTCTTCCCAATTTTTCCTCTACTTCTCTTACTTGCTTTTCCAAATTCTTTTTGAGCTCTTCTATGGCCTGAGACCAGTTCATATTTTTCTCGGAGACTTTTGATTTAGGCTCTTTGACTTTGTTGACTTCTTCTGGCTGTATATTTTGGTCTTCTTTGTCACCAAAAAGATTTCAAAGTCTGAGTCTGAATCTGAGACCATTTTCGCTGCCTGTTCATGCTCCTAGCCAACTACTTGACCCTCGAGGAGCTTTTCATCAGTGTCTGACTGATTGTAGAGTAGTGAGTACTTTGTTCCAAGCTTTAGGGGCTGTGCTGCTGTTTTTGGAGCTACATCTACAAAGGAAACTCTGCCACACCAGCACTTCTCCATCCCCAAGAACTGCCAACCCGGACCGTGACCCAGATCCAAGCAGGCTCTGCACTCTCGCTCTGATCCGATGCTTAATTCCTCCCACCAGGTGGGCCTGGGGTCAGAAGCAACTGCAGCTCAAGCTCTGGGAGCAGCCCCAGAACTGTACCACTTCTGCGCCCCCAGGGCTCGGGCCGATTCTGCACTCCTTTCACTCCGATTTAGCAGTTTTTCCACTAACCTCTGTTGTCTTTGGCGTTTGTGGGTTGAGAAGTCTGGTAACTGCCACAGCTCACTGATTCAGGGCACTAGGGCCTGTTTCACCTGGCTTCTGGTCTGGTTGGTCCTGGGGAGGCCCGCACTGGGCTGTTCTCCCCTCTGCTCCCAGCTACATGTGATAGACCCTTCCCAGCGACCATCCAGGCTTTCCTAGGCTGGAGCCCTGCTTCCCTCTGCTATTTCTTGGGTTCTGCAGCTCTAGAATTTGTTCAGAGCCATTTTTTACAGGTGTTTGGAGGGATCTGGGGGAGAGTGTAAGCAAGTCCCTGTTTTCCAGCTGCCATCTTGGCTCTGCCCCTGTTGGCACATTTCTTGCTGGTTTAAGGTGAAGAAGGGGAGCTGGGTTAGATAGGACAGCTCACTCACCCACCTTGCCTGTTACTCATGAACCAGGTGACCTCTAGCTTTCTGCAATGAACAACTGCAATTCAAAATGATAGGTGAGAAGACCCATGTTCAGCCTGAAGAGGGAGAGTTTCTGTACCCCTTCCCACTTCCCAGAACTCTCTGAAACTTGCTTGGCAATTTGGTTCAATGAAAAAGAACACTGTATTTGTAGACAGAGGTCCTGGGTTCAAAAGTGCCTGTGTCACTTACTGCATGTGACCTTGAACAAGTCAATTCCTCTTTGAGCCCAGGTTTCCATATTTACAAATTGAAGAGGTTGCAGCCAATCTATGGCCCTAAGACTTTTCTCAGCCTCAGTTTCCTTATCTGGTAAATAAAAACAATGGCATATATAATACATTTGATCTTAGCTCTCTGGGAGGAGGGAAGGGGAAAGATGAGGGATGTGTGGAATCTAGGTAATATAAAACCAAAAGAAATCAGTAAAATATATTAACTTTAAAAGGCTAGTTGACCGTTGATATAAGAACACAATGGGTTGAGTAAGTATATCTTTTTTTTTAGAGGGAAGGCAGGGCAATTGGGGTTAAGTGGCTTGCCCAAAGTCACACTGCTATTAAGTGTGTCAAGTGTCTGAAGCCCAATTTGAACCTAGGTCCTCCTGACTCCAGGGCTGGTGCTCTACTCACTGCACCGCCTAGCTGCCCAAGTAAGTACATCTTTTAGGTAAAAGACTCCTCTTTCTTTGCTATATACTTTCAGAGTTTTAATGAAAGCTTCCCCAGGATCATAGACTTAGAACTGTCCCTTATAACAGGAAATTAAAAAAAAAAGAAACAGAAAATCAGTGAAACTGATCAACACAGGGACTGATCTGTTTGATGCGATGTTTCACATCCATGTCTGTTATTCCCTACTCCACCATCTCTGTTGAGGAGAGAGGGTTCTTCTCAGGCCTCTTCTTTGGGGCCAAACTTGTTTTTAGACTTTTGTAACAGTTTTGATTGTACCGGCTTTTTTATGTGCCAGGCACTGTGCTGAGTCTTAAGAAATAAAGAAAAATGAAAAACAGTCCATGCTTTCAGGAGTAACAATAGATATGAGTTGATAACTTTAGAGACTCAAGGGATTGGTGATTTGGGGCAGGAGAATCCAGCAGATATTGGTTTCTCTACCAGGATCACTAGCCAGTGAGGGAACACTCTCTTCTCCCTTTCTCAAGCAGCTTAATTTTCAGGGGAGAATCAGTCTGATGAAACCTCTTCCCTGGAACCTGGGCTCCTTGATGTGCTCACTCTCTCACCCTAAGCCCAAGCTGAAAGCACAGTTCTTCTGATGCTAATCTCAGAGGCAGGAGGATAACCAGGGCCTTGGATTCCACACTAGACCAGGTAGAACAGGTGGAACAGCTTTGTTCTTTCAGACAAAGGAGCAGTTCAGAGTCTGGTTTGGTAATCCCCACCTTACCTGGCCAGCTGAGGCATGGTCCAGAATGTTCCTCCTGAGCTGATGGACAAAGCTTAGTCATGTGTCTGATGAATGGATTGAAAATGCTTAAGACTCTGCCAAAGTCGCTCCCAAAAGGGAAATCTGGGTGAGGAGCTGATCTCATTTTTCTTTGTTCCTTTTCATATCCTTCCATTGCTCAGATCTGATGGTGACTCCAAGCTCAATAACAGCCCGGAGTGCTGATAGCAAGTACCCTTATTGAGGGGAGCCTTTAATTTCCTGATGGCTGACACCATTACCCTCCCCCTTCATGACACAAATGAGACAGCAAGACTACTAGGGAATCAGCGGTGGAAGAAATTATAAAGCTGATACAATCTCTGAGAAAATGATAAAAGTGCTGTCCAATGAGCAGCGTCAGCACCCTTCCTTCCATATTAGGTTTGGCGATATCCATCAGTGTTGCTGGGCACTCACACTTATTACGGTCCCTGAGCTCTCGAGCATAGTGCTGTCATTGTGGGGAGTATTAGAAGCTCTGCTCTTTTTTCATACTTCTCCCTCCAACCCTAGTCTCTTGGTAACTTTCAGTTTTATTGTTTCAAAGTCTTTTTGTCGCTAAGACAAGTGGGTGTTTCTGTGGGAAATACGGTTAAAGATTATAGAGATGAGTCTTTTTCTGACTAGGGCTCACTGTGACTTACAGCAAATTACTTGGCTGCTATGAGCTCCATTTATTCAACTACTAAGTGGAGAGAATAATACTTCCAATGAAGGGGTGCTCTGAAGCTTAGTGGCATCTCCTTCTGTGTGGACTTTGGAAAGAGCTTAAAGGACAATGGAGGTTTCTTTGGTCATCCCATAGCTACAGAAGGAAGCTGGAGATTCACGAATTATTTGCTCTTCCCCCAGCACTCTCCCTAAAAAAACCCCAAACCAAAACATTCATGCTTTGTGGATTGTATAAAATTGTATTTGATCAATAAACAATCACTAAACATTTATTAAGCAGCTGTTATATGTCAGGTTTTTCCATGTAGGAGAATCAAGCAAATATTGGTTTCCCCACCAGTGTTACTAGCCAGTGAGGGAACACTCTCCTCCATTTCTTGCGTTTTCCCCATTAGGCAAGAATCAGTCTGATGGCAGTTTGTGAAACCTCTCTTGTGAGATCTGGGTTCCTTGATGTCTTCACTCTCACCTCAAACCCAAGCCGAAACCAGTTTTCATTTAAATATTTATTAAGTGCCTACTATGTGCTAGCGACTATGCTAAGCACTAGAGCGACTAAAAGAGGCAAAAGACAGTCCCACTCACCAAGGAGCTTCCAATCTAATTAGTGGGGGGAACATGTAAACAAAGACACACCAAGCAAGCTAGGAAGGCACTAGAATTAAGAGAGGTTGGGAAAGGCTTTAATTGCAGAAGGACTTGTGGATCTATCACTCAAGAGTGCCCTGCATTCTGGGCCTACCTGTTTCCTTCCTTGCATGATAAGCATTTTCTTCTCCTCTGGGAACTATAGAGAATTCAGAAACTTGCCATTAGTGCAGAATCTGAATGGCCTCTCATCATGTCTCTGTACCACTGATATCGATGCACTGTGTGTGTGTGTGTGTGTGTATCATTAGAACTCAGAACACAGTCTAACTCCATGCTGTAAGCATCTGGTAGGGCTGAAGCTTTCACACACACAAATTCTTACTCCCTCAATCCTTCTCCCTTCCAGAGGTTTACTTCTCTTACTTACAGGAGCTAACATGGAAAGTGCTTTGGAAACCTCAAAGTGCGATATGAATGCTTGCTCTCCTCCTCTTTGTCCTCCTCCTTCTTCCTCCTCCTCCTCCTCCTCCTCCTCCTCCTCCTCCTCTTCCTCTTCTTCCTCTTCTTCCTCTCCCTCTTCTTCTTCTTCTTCCTCTTCTTCCACTTCTTCCTCTCTCTTCTTCTTCTTCCTCTCCCTCTTCTTCTTCTCCTCCTCTTCCTCATCTTCCTCCTCCTCCTCCTTCTCTTGTGTTTATACATACATATAAACATGTGCCCAGCCATTGGGGCTCCCTCTAGATATTTTTCTTGGGTTTTGTTTTGCGGGGGAGGTGTGCTTTCTTTGAAGACCTGACTAATATGGAAATATTATGTGTGCATTATACTGCACATGTATAACCTATACCAAATTAATTCCCTTCTCAATGAGGGGGAAGAGGAGGGAGTGAAAGAATTTGAAAACCAAAATTTTAAAAAACAAATGTTAAAAATTGTTTTTATACGCAATTGGGGAAAAATAAAGTACTAAATAAATAATAAAAAAGTAAAGTTCCTCCCAGCTCTGACAGTCTATATTCTAAGGTTCCTCCCAGTACTATGATAATGTATGTTCCAAGGTCCTTCACATCTATGATGTTTTATGTTTATGAGTCTGTCACCTCGTGTAACTGAAATTTAAACGTGCAACATTTTCCGACTGGTCTGAGATTTAGTCAGGTTTCTATCACAGGATTGAAAACATGTTTGCTTCTGTTACATCTCTTCCTGGAAGAGTTTGTAACACTTACTACAGATCATTACATTAAAAAATGACATTTAGGCAGAAAATATAATAAGATTTAAAAACAGGCATATTAGAGTGTTTAATAAAATATGTTAGACGTGTATTTTTGGCATTTGGTATCTTTGGCATTCTAAGCAATGCCATCTAAATAAAATAAATCACTGTTTGACCCTGAACAAATCACTTGACATCTCTGATCCTACCAGGCCTCATCCGTAAAATTAATTCAATTCAACTCAAGAAACATTTATTGAATCAATGAGTTGAAGCAGGTAATCTTT
Source organism: Trichosurus vulpecula (assembly GCF_011100635.1). NCBI lineage: Eukaryota > Metazoa > Chordata > Mammalia > Diprotodontia > Phalangeridae > Trichosurus > Trichosurus vulpecula. The sequence goes on along the minus strand of NC_050580.1, from coordinate 30,898,738 downwards.
CTGGTGCCTTATAGCTCTAAAATTCTCTGATTCCCTGAATTTCATTATTGGTTCTGACTTTTAAAGGACACAGATCCCTTTATTGGTATAGTACACATTACCCATGTCTCATCAGGGCGATCAAATAGACTGTGGCCTGAAGAAAACAGTCAATTTTGGCCATCTCTGAGATCTCTCTGGATCACTGCACAATCAATTTAGCAGCAATGTCTGCATAGATGGAGTTGACTGCTCAAGGCAAGTCAAACTGACTGATTGGTTCAGTCATGCCAAGGTCAGTTGTTTGCCTTGTATAGATTCGCCGTTTTCTTTTCTTCTTCCTTTGCTTCCTATTCCCATTCCAATTTTTTCTTCCTTTCTCTTTTTATTCTAAACTCTTCCTTTGTTTCTCCTTTTCTTTCTTACCTCTTCTTTTCTTCTCTTTTATTTTCTCCTTTCTCTTCCTTCTTCCTTCCTCCTTTCTCTCTTATTCTTTTCCCCCCTCTACTGCTGTTTCTTCTCTCTTTTGTTTTCCCTTTTCCTTCAAATTCTCCCACTATCTCCTCTTTTCAAAGGCTGAAGAGCTTGAGAAGAGAGGAATAGTATCATAACTGCCAGATATTCCCCGAGCACTATTTGAGAGGGTCAGGAAATAACTTTAGGGTTGGTGTTGGGTTCTAGAAAGCATCCTTGGTGTAGCACTGGAATGACTGACCGTGGAATAGTTGAGGGAACTTGAGGCAGAGAGGACATTTGAGTGTCTGAAAGTGTATGAAGGAGTGTGGATGGAAGGCTTGAGTGGTGTAGAAACGGTAGAATCAGACAATGATAGAAATGCAGAACAGGAAGGAAGGACTCCAGAGGCTGTTTCGGTTCAATACAAGGCTCTCCTCTACATTACCTTCATTCAGCTTTTGCTTCAAGACCTCCAGTGAATGAGAACTGATGACCTCCCCAGGCAACTCATTCTACTCGAGCATGAAGTATTAGGAAGTTTTCCATACATGAATCACAAATCTGTCTCCTTTCGACTTCTACCCATTATCCCTAATTTTACCCTCTGGGTCCAAGGATCAGTCACCAGTCATATCAACAAGCATTTAAAGATCATTCATTTTCAGTCAACAAAATTCTATTTTCTCTCCCCTTATTAAAAAAGAAACCCAAAAAAAAAATAAAAAAAAATAAAAAAAAAGAACCCCCCCCACCTTATAACAAACATTGATAATCAAGCAAAACGAATGCCTGCATTGGTCATGCCTACATAGATGTTCTCTCTGTCTCTGTCTCTGTCTCTTTCTGTCTCTTCCCCCTTCTCTGCCCCCCCCCATCTCCCCCCTCCCTCCATATAGATATACATATATATATACACACATACATACATGCACACACATCATCATCCATCTATCCATCCATCCATCCATCCACCCATCCATCCATCCACCTATCGTCTACCTATCTATCTCTCAGTTTGTATCCTGAATCCATCACCTCTTAGTCAGATATCAACAAGCATTTTCCTTTTCCAGACACTGTGTTATGTACTGGGGATACAAATAAAAAGAATGAAATAATTGGTACTCTCAAAGAGCTTACAAATCCAAGAAGATGCATTGCTGTATGTTTCACCTCCAAACTCTGAAGACCATTGGACCTTTCCTTCTGACTTGCAGCTAAAACATCCGGTTTGTATTTTCTCCCCCATTAGAATGTTAGCTCTTTGAGAGCAGCAACTGTTTTTGCTTTTCTATTTGTTCTTTGTGTAAACAGAGTTCATTTGAATAAAATTCTCTTTAATGGTGGAGATTGATTGCTTGTTACTGGTGAGGGCTTAGGAGAAGAGAGAGCCTGGACTTTTGGCTTCCAGCTTGGGGGGGAGGAGGTGGGGAGAGATGGAGGGGGCAGGGGGGAGAGGGGGGAGAGACAGAGAAGGGGGGAGAGAGAGAAAGAAGGGGGAGGCGGGGAAGAGAGAGAAGAGGGGAGAGAAAGGGGGGAGTAGGGGGCAGAGAGAGAGAAGACATAAGGTGCCAGATTTTCTTCAGGTCTTTGAAGGAAGAAAAACTTTATTCCCCTACTCCCATGGGCTTGGAGAACAGAGTCAACAAGCTCCACCAGTGATGTGAGTCTGATGCAAATGGACTTTGAGTCTGGGTTTCTTTACCCCTGCAATTGCTTCCTATGTTTGCATGGAAGAATTCTGATAAGAAACCAGGAGTAAGATTTGGTCTCATACTCTGTTTGATGGGAACATTTTCTGAGCTCTTTCTAGACTGTTTTGGGTAGAAAGTTGCCTTGGAGTGTGGGCTGGAGGAGTAACAGGGTGACATCACATGGGAAATGTGTGATTGTGAGGAATAGGACCACGACACCATTTCTCCTTTTTCCTCATCAAAACCTAATTTTCCCCTCTCCTCCTCCTCCTTCTCCTCCTTCTCTTCTTTCTCCTCCTCTTCCTCTTTCTTTTTCATGGTATAATAAGAGAATGACACTGACTGGGTTTACAGCATCAAAGAATTTCAGTATTTGAGAGTAAGAAGTGGCCTCTGCGGCCACTTAGTCTAATCCAGACCTGAACAGGATTCCTCTCTACAACATGGCAGATCACAGGGTCATAGGATCCAAATCTAGATCAAGATGGAACCTTGGAAGTCACCTAGTCCAATCCTCTCCATTTTCGTATGAGGAAATGGAGGTCTAAGGAGGTTAAACCAGTTAGCCAAGGTCATATAATTCCTTCATAGTCTTCATTCCCCTCTAGGCTGCACTGCTGAGCCATCTGCATCAGACTTTCTCTACTATGTCATAGAGACCTCTTCTTCCTGAAATCTCACTCTTCCCCTTGTACTACTTCTCACCTTGGAAGTACCCCCCACCCCTGCAACCTCTCCCTCGGATTGGCTGTTTCCTTTGGGAACCTCCATCTTAAGGAGGATGAGTGGGTCAACCATGTCTGCCTCCCTCTCCAGGTTACCCCCATGGTTCTCCACAGGACCATGCCAGGTTCCAGAGCCTCCATTCCCCAACCCTACCCCCACCCCAACTTCTGTGAATTGTCTTCACCCATTAGAAGATAGTAGAAAGTGTCTTTCTTTGTGTTTGGATTTGTATTCCCATTGTGTTCCTAATTGACTTGACTCATATCTTACAAACTAGGAGTGATGGAAAGAAGGAAGGAAACATATTTCTTAAGCACCTAGCATATGCCAGGCACTGAGTTAAGTGATTTATAAATATTATCTCATTTGATCCTCACAACAACCCTGAGAGACAGGTGGTGTTACTATTCTCATTTTACAGTAGAGGAAACTGAAGATGATTGAGGTTAAGTGACTTGCCCAGGGTCACATGTTATTAAGTTCATCTGGGGCAGTGTTTCTGATTCTAGCCCCAGTGCCCTATCTACTCTGCCATCTGGCTGCCTCAGACACAATGGTGTGGGCATAAGTCAGGAGGACATACCGATAGACCAATAGGGTGAGCCACTACACAGATAGCCAGGAAGATGAATCCCAGGTGGGTCCAGTAAAATTGGGATGGAACCTTATTGCTCCACAGGTACTTCCTAATGAAAAATATATTGCAGAGTTTTTTCTTTCTTTTTGCTTCCTGGAAACTAAAGAAATGACTCAATAGAGGAACTTTCCAAATGGAAGGTTTGCCCTGTTGTTTTTATAAAGAGATTAGGCAGTTGGAGAGGCAGTGTGGCTCAAAGGGAAGGGTTTGGGCTCAGGACTAAGAGGGCCTTGGTTTGAATTCCAGCTCTGTTGCTCTTTACCTGACTGGCTGTGGTTTTCTCTTTACCTCATTGGTAAATGCCTCAGTTTCTCAATATCTAAAAAATGAAGACATTAGACTGGATGATGTCTAAGGTCCCTTTGGTTCTAAATCTCTGATCCTATGACCAGGGGAGGGATATTAAAACTTGTGGCCTATCACCACCATTTTGATGGCCTGTAAAACTTCACTCGCCTTGATATATGTCCAGAGGAGGGAGGGCAACCAGGATGGTGAAGGGACTTGGCCCAAAGTAGGCACTCAATGAATGCTTGGTTCCATGCCCTACGAGGACTAGCTGGAGAAGAACAGACTTAGGTGGTGCATGATAACTGTATTCAAGCATTTGAAAAGCTGTCATGGGAGAGAGGGAATAGATTTGTTTTTTCTGCTTGGCCTCGAAGGATAGAACCAGGAGCAGTGGGGAAAAAGATAAAGAAAGGCATGTTTAAGCTTGATGTTAGAAACACCTTCCCAACGATGAGAGCTGTTCAGAGGTTGAATGGACTGCCTGGGGAGGTGCTGGCTCCCTCCTCACTGGGGCTTTAAGAGGAGGCTGGGTGACCACTTGTCTGGCCATTGTAGAGAGTGTGGGTCAGAATGGTGAGTGTTGAGGTACCATTCAACTTTGAAACGCTATGGCTCATTGAAATATCAAAGCACAAGACTTCAGAAAGATATTATGCATACGATTAACATGTAGAAAATAAAATAGAAGGAATGCCACCGAGAATCAGAGGAGATAAATCTTTAACATGTTACCGTTGCTGCTTCATCTTCTAATAGACTCTGTTGAGGCATTTCCTGTGTCTCTCCATACATCTCAGACTCAAATCCCGTCCCGAAATTGATAGGAAGGAGGGACTATGGAGACTATGGCTTATGGGAATTGGGTGAAAAAACTGGGCATATTTGACCTGTCAAAGATTAGACAAGGCAGATGAATAGGGAACATTGGTGGACTAGTATACAACCAATAAAATCACAAAATCTCATGGAACTGAAGTGTAGAAGAAGAAGGCAAAGCAGAAGACATTCCAGGCACAGAGTGCTTAATAACTGTCTACTGACTAACTGACATTGCAGAGTGAGTGGAGAGCAGAAGGGTAGAGGAATATAGAGCAACAGCTTTAATCACTTAAAGAGCATTCATGTGGAAAAGAGATTAGACTTGATTCCACTTGACATCAGTGGGCAGAACCAGAGCAACTGGTGGAAATGACAAGGATATACATTTATGATTGAAATAAGGAAAACTTTTCAGATAATTGGAGGTGTCCCCTAATAGAATGGGCTGTCTTGGAACATGGTAGATTTACCTTCCCTGAATGTCTTCAAGAGGCTTGCTGAGCAACAGTCAGCTACGATGATGTAGGGCAGGGCTGTCCAACCTTAGGTTTTTATTGAAACAATAGACAATGTATTTTGATTTGCCTTTTTAGTGAGAGCTCTGTGGTAGCTGAGCTTCATTTACTAAAGCATTTATGTAAATTTCTATGCTTGTAGGCTGGCCACATAAATTGCACTGCTGGCCACATACCTCGTAGGCTGCATTTTGGACAGCCCTGATGCAGGGGATAGGGTGCTGGACTTGGATTCAGGAAGCCTTAAATTTGAGTCCTGTTTCAGATACCTGTTACCTGTGTGACTCTGGGAAATTTTTTTCAGCCTCAGTTTTCTCATCTGTAAAACAGGGATAGCATTAACACTTACCTCATAGGGCAGTTGTGAGGATCAATGACATAATATAGGAAAAAGAGTTTTGCAAGCCCTAAAGCATGATATAAATGCCAGTTATGATGATGATTTAGAGGGGGTTTTGGTGGGGTACAGGTTGCACTAGTGACCTCTGAAGTCTCTGGCACCTTGAGATACTTTGTTAATGTAAATCAGTCTTTGCCAACCAAGCAGTATGGGCACAGCACTCCTTACCTGACTTCAATCAGCAGGTGTGAATTGCTCTAACCCAGGGATTTTTAACTTTTTTGTGTCATAGACCCCTTGGGCAGCCTGCTGAAGCCTCTGGACCTCTTATCAGGATAATGTTTTTAAATATTTAAATAAAATGAAACACACAAGATTACAAGGGAAACCAATTATATTGAAATAAAGTTATAAAAAGGTTTTAAAAAGCTCTAAGTCTAAATAAGTCTAAGTCTATATAAGGCAATCTTGATCTTGTTGCTAATGTACCCCTGAGCAGGCTTTATCACTAGTAGCTGCTGACAGATTTTATGATTTTTGAATGGGGGAAGGGTGAAGCCTCCCAGCCCTAATGTCTTCCTCTGATAAGTCATCCTGGCCTAGAGGTGATCTTGGCTTCTCAAAGGTCTGGTCAGTGAAACCCAAGCTTTACTAAGATACCATCAGTTGTCACATACAGGGCCTAGAAACAAGGTGTGTCTGGCTCTTTCAGGTGATCATCCCAGCTAAGTTCAGATATTCTCATCGCCAGGAGCTCGGCCAGTACTTTCTGGGTGACAGAGACTGTGGTGAAATGGAAAGACCATAGGATTTGTATTTAGACACCCTGGGTTTTAATCTCATCTCCCCTGCTTTCTGTCTGTGTGACCTTGGGCAATTCACTTCCTTTAATTGGGCCTCAGTTTCCCCATGTACAAAATAAGGATTTTGGTCTGATTTCAAAGGTCCTTTTGACTGGGAATCTTATGAACTTGTGAAACTATTTACAAGACAGAAGAGTTACTATCTCTACTTAGGCAGGAGGTATTCACAACTAATGACATCAAAGATTTGTTGTGGTGAGAAAAGGGTTAAGATTTTCTAATGGTGTTGACAAGGGAGCCACAACATTAACACACTTGTAGAGGGATTTAAGTTTTGCAAAGCACTTTATTCAAAGCAGTCTACAGAGATGGACAGTGCAATCATTTTAGTGATGAGAACACAGGTTGTGCCTTGCTCCTTCTCATACTGATAGCAAATGTCTAAAGTAGAATTTGAAAGGCCTGTTAAGCACGAGTTAGGCACTCTCTCTGCCATGCCAGTCATTAGGAAGTTACTTGGCTGTAGAGAAAGCAGCAATTTTGACTCTAGCACAATTGGAAGACAGAGGTTAGTTACTAGTTACATCCCATCTTACTAGTCTTCCTAAATGAAATTCTAAGGTAATGCGTGATAGCTAAGTGGTGCAGTGGAATCAGTAAGATTCATCTTCATGAGTTCAAATCTGACCTCAGACACCAGCTGCATGACCCTGGGCAAGTCACTTAACCTTGTTTGCCTCAGTTTCTCATCTGTAAAATGAGCTAGAGAAGGAAATAGCAAACCACTCTAGTATCTTTGCCAACAAAATTTCAAATGGAGTCACAAAGGATCAGATGGAACTAAATAACAACAAGGTAAACTGTTAATAAATATCTGCTAATAGATAACAAGGGTCATGATAGGAACTGAAGGAATTTTCTTAGCCCAACCCTGAAAACTGGCAGGGAGGGAGTGGTTGTTAAGACATCATCATCATCACCACCACCATCACCATCACCACCACCACCATCATCATCATCATCATCATCATCATCATCATCATCATCATCACCACCACCACCACCACCACCACCATCATCATCATCATCATCACCATCACCACCACCACCATCATCATCACCATCATCATCATCATCACCACCACCACCACTACCACCATAATCATCATCACTACCACTACCACCATAATCATCATAACTACCACAACCACCACCATCATCATCATCAACACCATCATCATTACCACCACCAGTACCACCACCACCACCATCATCACCACCACCATCACCACCACCACCATCATCACCATCATCATCATCATCATCATCACCACCACCACCATCATCATCACCATCACCACCACCATAATCATCATCATCACCACCACCACCACCATCACAACCACCACCATCATCACCACCATCATCATCATCATCACCACCACCATCACCACCACCACCATCATCACCATCATCATCATCATCATCATCACCACCACCACCATCATCATCACCATCACCACCACCATAATCATCATCATCACCACCACCACCACCATCACAACCACCACCATCATCACCACCATCATCATCATCACCACCACCACCATCACCACCACCACCATCATCACCATCATCATCATCATCATCACTATCACCACCACCACCACCACCACCACCATCATCATCATCATCATCACCACCACCACCACCATCATCATCATCACCACCACCACCACTACCACCATAATCATCACTACCACAACCACCACCATCACCATCATCATCACCATCATCATTACCACCACCAGTACCACCACCACCACCATCATCACCACCACCATCACCACCACCACCATCATCACCATCATCATCATCATCACCACCACCACCACCACCACCACCACCACCACCACCATCACCATCATCATCATCATCACCACCACCACCACCATCATCATCATCATCATCATCATCATCATCATCACCACCACCACCACCACCACCACCATCATCATCATCATCATCACCATCACCACCACCACCATCATCATCACCATCATCATCATCATCACCACCACCACCACTACCACCATAATCATCATCACTACCACTACCACCATAATCATCATCACTACCACAACCACCACCATCATCATCATCAACACCATCATCATTACCACCACCAGTACCACCACCACCACCATCATCACCACCACCATCACCACCACCACCATCATCACCATCATCATCATCATCATCATCACCACCACCACCATCATCATCACCATCACCACCACCATAATCATCATCATCACCACCACCACCACCATCACAACCACCACCATCATCACCACCATCATCATCATCACCACCACCACCATCACCACCACCACCATCATCACCATCATCATCATCATCATCACTATCACCACCACCACCACCACCACCACCATCATCATCATCATCATCACCACCACCACCACCACCATCATCATCATCATCACCATCACCACCACCACCATCATCATCACCATCATCATCATCATCACCACCACCACCACTACCACCATAATCATCATCACTACCACAACCACCACCATCACCATCATCATCACCATCATCATTACCACCACCAGTACCACCACCACCACCATCATCACCACCACCATCACCACCACCACCATCATCATCATCATCATCACCATCACCACCACCATAATCATCATCATCACCACCACCACCACCATCACAACCACCACCATCATCACCATCATCATCACCATCACCACCACCACAACCACCACCATCATCACCATCATCATCAACACCACCACCATAATCATCATCATCACCACCATCACCATCACCATCACTACCACTACCACCATGATTAACAACAACAGCATAAGTAGCATTTACATAGCGCTTTAGGTATATGGGCTGAAGCACAGAAGTTTCAAAAGAGATTTGATCAAAGACTTGTTGGTGGGTGACTAGGTGAAATTTTCATTCTGACTCACCAGAGAGCTAGAATTACCCCAAGGCTATGGTACAGAGGCCACAAAAAGAGCTGTGACCATTCTCCTATTGGGAAGAGGCTGAATAGCTATGGCAACAAGTACAGAGGGCACCAGGTAGAATCAGTTGATGGTAGTCAATTAGCAGAGAATGAGCTGAAGAGAACCAAGCAAGGTGCTGAAAATAAGCTAGCACATGCCTTCAGCAGCTCCCAGCTCATGAAGGGAAGGAATAAACATTTATAGTAGAACCTTGGTTTACGAATTTAATTCGTTCTGAGGTTCTGTTCAGCATGCTATTTGTTCGTATTGCAAAGTGAATTTTCCCATAGGAAATAAGGTAAAGTCAGATGATCGGTACCACATCCCCAAAATATTCATATAAAAATAATTGTTTATAATTTTAAGTAAGTTTTTTGTCCCTAATGCACCTGAAACACAATAGCAATGATTAGTACACAATATAAACTGAAAATAAAACATTTTTTTGAGGCTGTGACTGACACGCAGATTTATTTGGGATCGTTGTACATTTAAACCAGTGAGAGTCATCTGGCTCCAAGCACACATTTTTGGTCTTTAAAGTGACAAAAGGAAGCAAAAGCCCCCAACCCCCACACCCTACCTCTGTTCTCTTTACTTGACCATGATACCACGGAGCACCAAGCTGACCTGATGGGCAGAGGCTGGAGTGGAAGACCAGGCCATGTGGGCAGGTGGGCACCAGGAGTGGGGTGGGCAGCCAGGAGGGCCCAGGCCATGGCCTGTGAGCAAGGGGGAGGGGCCCAAAAATAGGGGAGGGGGCATCCTCTTCAAAGCAGTAGCAGCACTGTATTCAAGTGGTCCCCTTCCAGCCTGCGGATCTAAGCTAACTTGGTATTTTGAATCAGGAATAAATACATTCAGAGTGGGGCAGCCCTCCCCACCAGGCATCGAGCTCTCTGCACCATTTCCCCTGGTCCAGGCCAGGGTTATTGCTTGGAAGGAGAACCTCCTTCCACGAGAACGTCGGGGATTTTAATATTGGAAGTGTTCTCACTTATGCTACTTCTGCTAAAAGTAAGGCTAACACTACTGCCTTCACTTATTTTTTGTTTTTTAGAATCACTTTCATGTTTTGACTCACTGATTTTTTTAAGTCCAAACATGATGCTTATACTGCGAATTTTTGTTTGTCCTGCAAGACAAATTTTGCAAAAAATTTTTCCTTGTCCAGCGAAGCATACATAAACCAGGTTACTCGTAAACTGAGGTTCTACTGTATTAAGCACCTACTATGTGCCAGGCACTATCCTAATTACTCTACAAATATTATCCCATTTGATATGAGATGAAGAAAGCAGCCCAGTAGATGACATTACCAGATGAGTTGATGGCACCTGTAAATGAGATTTCAGAGGCAAAAATGGAATCTCTGGACATAGTTCTTGGAACTTGAGTTGCCCTGACTGTGTGTATTTCCTCTCGGTCTAAGGAGCTGAAAACCTATGGGGGGAGTGCATCTCCGTATGTAAATGGGGTAATGTCCTTCTGCTTAGTTAGGGGGCTTTTGCTTTGAATTAATATGCCCTTTGAAACATTAGTGGGGGCATGTGAGTTGTGGTTTTAAATAGGTACTGACTCAAAGCGTGCTTTGAACTTACAGCTTTCAGGCTCCCATGTTTAAGAGAGACCCAGCATTATAATTTTTAAAATCAGGACAGGGAAAATCACTTTTACTCAAGGAGAGACAAAAACCACTCTGATATGCTCACCTTTGGTTGAATTTTCAAAGAAATGTAACTTGGAGAGGCATTTCAAACAAATGTGAAGTGATCACAACCATGTGTATCCCATTGGCTCTTCCTCTGGTTACTGACTACATTTCCTCACCTCCCTCCCCTCCCTGCCTCCCCCCCCCCCACTCTGCAATGGAGCTTTTATGTTAGCAAAGTTTCTTTGTGAAAAATTTAAAGCTAGTATTTAGAAACATTAGGAGGAGTACTCACAGACTTTCCCTCTTTTTAGTGAGTCTGTTTTAAAAGAAGTTGACTACCCTTGGACTGAATTATCTTTAAGGAGAATTCATTCAACAAATGTTTATCATGTAATTACTGAATGCTCAGAGCTATGCCAGGCACTGGGGAGACCCAGAGTTTATATGGAACATGGCCCCTGTCCTCATGAGTTTTATGGTCTAGTATGGAGATTATACACAAATATAGAAGAATGTGGGGCATAGGTTGGCTCTGTTGGCAGACGAATGGCCAGTTTGGATGGAGCGTGGAATTTGTGGAAAATCTATGGTTAGCATTTTTCACAAAATCTCAGAGCTCCTAGGATCATAGATTTAGAGTTGGGAGGGATCTTAGAAGTCATTTAGATACCCTCCCCTCATTTTACAGATAAGGAAACTGAGGCCAGAGAGGTTAAGTGGCTTGTCCAAATCCCCACACTAGTAAGATGGGGTTTGAAGCCATGTCCTCTAACTCTAAGTCAATCAATTACCAAACATTATTAAGTACTTAGGAATATAAAGAAAAAATGAAAAGGCAGTTCCTGATCCCAAAGGAGCTCACATTTTAATGCGGGGGTGGGGGGGGGAGGTAACAGACATAAATCAGAAGACCCAGGATAGATGGAGAGTAGATGGAAGGTGACCGTGGAGGATATGCCATTAGTGACTGGTGGGACCAGGAAAGGCTGCCTGGAGGAGGTGGTGATTGAACTGAGTCTTACAGGAAGTTGAGGGGTCTAAGAGTCAGAGGCTGGGAGGGAGAGCATTCCACGTGTGAGGGACAGCCAGTGGCATTTGTAAGAATGGCAAATAGACCAGAATGGCTGGATTGTACAGGGGAGTAGAGTGTAATGTGATGGGGCAGCTAGATGGCGCAATGGGTCAAACAGTGGGTTTGGAATCAGGAAGACCTGAGTTCAAATTTGGCCTCAGACACTTACTAGGTGTGTGACCCTGGACAAGTCACTTGACCTGGTTGGCCTCAGTTTCCTTATCTGCAAAATGAGCTAGAGAAGGAAATGGCAAACTCTTCTAGTATCTTTGCCAAGAAAAGCCCAAATAGGATCACAGAGAGTCAGGAAAGACTGAAAATGACTCAACCACAAGAATGTGAGAAGATTGGAGAGGTGGGAAGAGCTGCAAATGTCAATGAGCTTGACATTCGGTCCTGGGGGTAACAGGGAGTCACTGCGCTGACCTGGGGGGAGGGGTGGAGCTGTACTTTAAAAACCCCATATTGGCAGCCGAGCGGACGATAGATTGGAATGGGGAGAGACGCGCACGGGGAGGCCGTTCAGCATGCCATCGAAGTAGTCCAGGCAAGAGAAAGGTGGACCTGGTGGTGATAGTGGCTACGGGAGTGGGAATTAACGTAAAATATGTCATAGGGAAGAAATGGTAAGTTTGGGTGAGACCGATTAGATTGTGGTGTGATCAAGAGAGAGGGGCTGAGGATGACACAGAGGTTTCAAACGTGGGAGATAAGAAATATTGTGGTCCTACTGAGAATAATGGGGAAGTTCAGAAGGAGGAAGGGTTTGTGAGCAAAAAAAGTTGTTTTGGACAGGTTGAGTTTGCGATAATTCCAGATCTCCAGTTCAAAACATCCGACTGGTGGTTGGTAATGTAAGACTAGCTCCAGAGAGACTAGAACTGGACACAAAGATATGGAAGTGATCGGCAGAGAGACAGCCGTGGAGCCCACGGAAGCCAATGAGATCACCAGCTGACAAGAGTATAGAGAAAAAAGCGCAGAGAGCTCAGGACTGAGTCTTCTGGGACATCCCCAATTAGTGTGCATGACGTGGATAAAGAACCAGTAAAGGAAACTAAGGAAAGGCGATGGCGGGTAGGAGGAGGACACGGAAAGAGGAGAGAAAATCCAGGAAGGTGACTAATAGTGTCAAAGGTTACAGAGAGGTGCAGAAGGGTGAGGACTGAGGAAAGATCAATAGATTGGACAATTCAAACACTGTTAATTTTCCAGAGAGTAGAATGCTGAGATCTGAAGCCAAATTGCAGAGGGTTTATTTTTATTTATTTCTTTATTCTAAATTTAATGGATATCAAATAAGGTGAGCATTTCCACATATGTGTGTATATATATTTATATATGTATATATAATACATACGTGTGTACATATACATATACATACATGAAGATTGTATAGATGGCTGGAGTCGTTCAGGATTGGATTTGACAAGGCACAATCAGCAACAAGGCAGGGGAGCACAGGATTCAGAGTAGAAGATAGTGTTAAATTGAACTGGTTCACCAAGGGGTCAAGCCTGGGGGAGGAAGGCTGGAGCAGGTTCGAGGGCCTGGGCTAGTACTAAGGGATGCAGAGATTGGAAGTTACGAGGAGGCTGAAGAATAGAGTCAGGAGGATTCAGAAATATGGAAATACAAAGATTACAATCAGTCAGAACACAAGCACTCATTAAGCACTTATTATGTGCTAGATACTCATAAAGGACATTCAAGTTTTTGAACATGGAAATGGGACACATGGTGGGGGGGGAGGTGGTAGGATCAAGGGGATGGACATCTCTGTGCATATCTGAGAGTGAAGGCATATGTCATGAAAACTGAGTAGACTGAAGAAGTGGGAAGTTAGCATAATTGGGGGAACAGTATGTATGTGGAGGTTTCCTAGAATAGATGAAGGAGTTGAGGTGGTGAGGGAGACTGAGGTAGGCACTTAAATTGATGAAGGGAGGAGAATGTCCCAGGAGTTAAGATAACAGACACTAGAATGTGGCAGGGTGACTAATTTTGATTGATGAACCGCTAAAGCAGATGTTCCTAAACTTATTTGGCCTATTGCCCCCTTTAAAAAAATTACTCAGTGCCCCCCACCCCGAAAAATCTACTTTAACCCTTTAATATTTTTTAAAAATTTGCATCATTTCAAAAAAACATAAAATATTTCAAAAAATGATGCATCTTAAATTTAATAATTTATTGTAAATTTGTGGTTTTTTTCTGCATTGAAATTTTGATGATACAATATTGCATCATGTCACTGTATAGTATGGTATTGTTAACAAGTCATCACATGCACATATTCCTGCCGATGCATGCTGGACTTCCTGACAATGCATGACATGCTTGCCTGCCAACACTTGCTTGTTAAGACCTGTCCTCAGACTTGACCACTGATTGGTTATAACTTGCATTTTGTGTGTTTATTTGGAAAATAAAGTAATCACTACGACTTCGACTCTGTTACACAACAGATGAAACATGTACAGATGGTTTTGCAAAATTTTCTTCTCTTCTTTCCTTATGCTTCCACTGCCCCTTTATTTTTATTCTCCCCCTCCCCAATTGCACCTGAGGCTACTACCACTTCCCTGGATCATTCTAGTACCCCAGGGGTACCTGTGCTAGAGGAGAGAGGTTGCTGAGTGACAGTGGTAAAGGAAAGTCTGGGAGTGGCTACAGAGCAATTACTATTCAGGCTCCCCCGCCATGAGGGTAAATTAAGGAATAGGAGTGAAAGTGCAATGAGTCCTGGAAAGGGCTCATGGTGCTGTGTCATAAGGAAAGAGCCAGGTCTCAGCTATTTACAAAAGGTGCAAGGACAAAGGAAGAGGTTTGTGATGAAAGTAAGTTTGTTACCTATGGAACGTGCTTTCCAGAGGGCACAGTGAAAAAATGGGTAGATCTGAAGTGGGGCACTGGAGGAAGAGGGTTAAGAGGGATAGGAATGAAGCTGCAAACAGCTGAGGTTGGGGAGGAGGCTTGTTCTTTGGGAGGCCTGGGGTTGAAAATTACAGTGATGGGGATAATAGGAAGAGATGAGCAGAAGAACAGTCAAGGCTTCCCGAAGAAGTCTGGTGATTAGATAGTTCAGAGTTGACCTTCTGGGTTTTTAAGAGTTCTCAACTTCCCAATCTGTTGTGCTGCTGTGTCTTAGGAGGTGCTGAGGAGGTGCTTTGTGTTAGATATGGGCCGGAGGTGGTAGATTTCTGGCTGGGAGGCTACTGTGTTCCACTGTGCCAAAGGAACCATTGAGTGCCACAAAGCTTTAAGCTTTAGAGAAAGAGGAAATCTCAGAGGTCACCAGTCCAACACCTTTAGGGTGGCTAGGTGGCTCAGTGGACAGAGTGCTGGGTCTGGAGTCAGGAAGACTCATCTTGAGTTCAAATCCGGCTTCAGACACTTGCTGGCTGTGTGACCGTGGGCAAGTCACTTCACCCTGTTTGCCTCAGTTTCCTCATCTGTAAAATGAGCTAGAGAAGGAAATGACAAACCACTCCAGTATCTTTGCCAAGAAAATCCCACATGGGGTCATGAAGAGTTGAACATGACTGAGAAAGGACTAAACAACAGTGGAAACCCTACCTGCTAAAGATGAAGAAATTGGAGCTCCCAGTGAGGGTGTTCAATGGCCAGCTCCAAGTCACACAGCTAACAAGATTTGAAGCCAGGTTCTATCACTCCATATCCAGCCTTCTGTCTAGTGCACCATGCTGAGTTATCGAGTCTAACTAGAATCTTCCTCTCCACATATCCAACAAGTGGCCATTCAGCTTTCCCATAAAAACCTCTAGGGAAGGGGTCATAGTGTAGGGATAGTCGCTGCCCTTAAAGTCAGCGTGATCTGGAGTTAAAACTTGATGAGCTATATGACCTGAGTCAGCCTTTTAACCACCCTTAGGCTATTTCCTCATCTATAACAGGGGGATAATAAAAGCCTTAACCTTATCGTGTTATAAGGATCAAGTTAATAACAGATAAAAAGTGCTTTGTAAACCTTAGCCTCATATAAATATCAACTCTTTTCTCCTCCTCCTCTTCTTTCTCCTTCCCTTCCTTGATCATCCTTCCTCTCTTCCTTTTGTTTGCTTCTTCTTCTTTCCACCCAACACCCATGGTCTACACTCCAAACGACTGAGGGGGGTTACCACATTGAAAGCTAGTGAAAGACACAATAGTAAAATGTAAAGCTCGTTGATGCAATGCTGTACTTACTATGCCCAATGAAACAAATCTGATTTTGAATCTGTAGGAGCTGACCAGACTTGCCTTAGGTAGCCAGGAGATGGCACTATCGGATTGAGAGTAAAGGAAGGTTGCCAAGCTATCATTTGACCAAGAAGCACAAGCAAGTTGAAGATACAGGGCATTGCTATTTCTCTGTCTCTGCCCACGAGCTTTAGATGGCATCGGCATCCTATTCCACACAAAGGTGCATGATTGAGAAATTGTCAGAGGGGTCATTGGCCTGCCTTCTACCGTGGAGAAGGACTGTGAAATTTAAACAAATCTAGAAATTACCGACTCTAGTTTGCGAATGTTGCTACTGTTTGTGTAGTAATGACTTGAATCAGGCCAATTCAACCTGTCTTCATTAAAAGTCTGCCATGTTCCAGACATGGTGCTAGGTGCTGGGAATACAGAGACAATCCCTGCCCTCGATGAACTTACATTCTACTGGGGGCTGATGTATCCCATGATGAGTAAATGCTAGGGAATTTGAGAAGAACATTAATAGGGGTGAGTGTCTTTGTGTGTGGGAAAGTCAGGGAAGACTTCACAGAGGAGGTGACATTTGAGTTGGTAACATGTGTCCCTGAAGATTCTGGCCTAGGTCCAGCTTCCTACCCTCAAATTAGCCAGCTGAGGATGCATTCCAATGAAAAACTTGTGTTATTAGGAATTTAATGAACAGTATTATGATATATTCTAAGATGTCACAAAATAAGGCAGTATGGTGCACTAGGAAGAACCGTATCTAGAGTAAGAATTTGGGTTCAAATCTCACCTTTGCCAGTTACTCCCTGTGTCACAGGCAAGTCACTTTATCTGTTTAGCCTCAGTTTCCTCATCAGTTGAATTAGATGGCTTTTGAGGGTCCTTCCAATTCTGAATCTATGGTACTATGATTTATAGTACAAAACCTCTAAAATGTGGTGGGAAAAGTAATCTGTGTGTTGGGGAGTTTGAGGAGGCTGAAGGAAGAGGTCAGGTTAGGAGAAAGAGGAGCTGGGGACCAGAATGATGTTCAAGCAGGGAAAGGAATCCTGTGTCTGGCAGGCAGAAAGAGGGGGAGGTTGGAGGAAAGACATCTCTTGGGACTGGGCCAGGACAAAGCAGGTAAACCAAGTGGATGAAGAATGACCCTTGTCTGTATTATGATATACCCTTGGAGAGACAACCAATAGAAATGGTCCATCAGCACCATATATCTTGGATGGACTCCTTGAAAATCTAGCAAGGACTCCTGTAGAGAGGTCCTCTTCAATACACTCAGGATCCGTGATTTTTATATTAGTTTTTACTTTTGGTCTGAATGCTTCCTCTGCTGATGAAGCTAACCCTCCGGGGAAAAGGTCTTTAAGAATGTATATAGTCTCCCCACCCCCCCGCCGCCCCCTGCCCCAAATCCCTTGTAGTCAATCTTTTAAAAAATATTTATTTTCAGTTTTCAACATTCACTTCCATAAGTTTTAAATTTTCTCTTCTTCCCTCCCCAAGACAGCATGCAGTCTGATATGGGCTCTACACATACATTCCTATTAAACACATTTTCACATCAGTCATGTGGCACAGAAGAACTATAATGAATGGGAGAAACCATGAGAAAGAAAACAAAACAAAACAAAAGAGGAACGAGTCTGCTTCACTCTGCCTTCTAACTCCATAGTTCTTTCTCTGGATGTGGATGGCATTTTCCATCATGAGTCATTTGGAAAAGTTTTAGGTCTTTGTATTGCTGAGAAGGGCTGTCCATCAAAATCAGTCCTCACACACTGTGTTTGTTCTTCTGGTTCTGCTCACTTCACTCAGTATCAGTTCATATAAATCTTTCTAGGTTTCCCCAAAGTCTGCCTTGCAGTCAACTTTTTGAGGAGCCTCCCAGAGCTTAGGCTGGTCCTTGGACAATTAAAATACAATCAGTTGTCAGGCCAGTACTCAAGGCCTTTCTAGCTTGGTTGGGTCTACCAGAGCTCAAAGTCATAGACACTGAAATTTACTTCACCTCTGTTACACCACTAGACATCAGAGGAAGACCTTAGTGGTAAGATGGAAAGAGTACAAATTCCTTGAGAGAAGAAACCATTTCATTCTTTGTCTTTGCATCCCTAGAGATTAGTACAGTGTGTGGCATAGAGTAGGTGCTTCAGACTGACTAATTGGTTGAAAAAAGGGCCACTTCTTTTGGCAAGAAGGAATGCCTTCAATAGGGGACAGAAGCCATTTTTCTGGGAGTTAAGACAGCAGGTAGTAGGCACCATGGTACAATGCAAGGAGCATCATCCTGGAGTCAAAGATCCCCAAGCTGAAATCCTGCCCCTTCCATTTATCACCAGTGAGAATCTTAAGCAAGTCACTTAACTTTTCTTAGCCTTAGTTTCTTCCTTTCTATAATGAGGATTGGACTAGATGACCTCTGAGTTTCCTTTCAGCTCTCCATCTATGTGTTTATGGGGCAGAATGATGAATAGCTCCAGCAGCTTTGGGGGTTGATGAAGGACCTGCCCTTATTCTTTGTCTCCAAGAGAGAAGGGGCCACGTTGGGGAAGGGTGTAGAGAATCCTTCCTGTCTGCTCTGTGACGGTGTCTTCTATACTGTGTTTCCTGCATAAACCATGTTTGCACTGTTTGCAAAGTCTCTTATATCCAACATATGTCATTCCATTGCCCTCTTTGTCACCTGAAAATTTGATTCTTCTAAGATCTTGGGGGTTCCATTGTAGGTAGCGCCCACGTCACCTGGAGAACCTCAGTGTTAAAAAGGTGGATTTTGAGGCAAGAAACAGCTTAGGATCACTGAAAGCATCTTTCAGTTCCCAAAACGCCATGCAATGTGTTCTTTCTGGATTCATGTCTGAATCCAGCCCTCTATCCAACAGCATTGCCTGCCCAAGCTTGGCGTGCTGATTGATTATCACAATAGAATGCCCATGCAGCTGCATGTTATGGTCTGGGTAATATCCATTCTTCATCCTCTTGGTCTTTCCTTATGAATTGTCTTGCCGGGACGATCTCTTTGAATGACCAGTCAGCCCAATTTCTCTTGCCAACAGGATCATTTGGAGAACTTCACCACCCATAGAGAACTTCTTTTTCATTTGGGCTATGAGCACCACATCCTCCATGATGGTGAGAATTTGGAAAAGGGAAGAAAGAGAGGGAAGAACCAAAGGAAAAAGAAAGATACAGGAAGACACGTGAAGAAAGGACTGAGCTTAGTGGCCAAGAACTCTTGGGGTGTTCTCAAGCTGCCATGGGTTAAAGAAGCAAGCTGGAGACTGTGGTCAGAGTAGGGAGACCAGGGGCGGGGCTGTGTATGGACTAGTATTGTGATGATATCTTTGAATCCAAGAGTCTCGGTGGGATCCTGATGACTTTGGAGGTGAGATAGGAGGGGCAGATAGCAGATTCCAGCCTGCCTTGAGAAGTCATCAGATATTTATGCTGACCACTGAGCATATGCTGAGATGAAATGGGGAGAATGATAGTTTCTTCACTCTGTCCATCCTTGTGTTGAAGGACAGTTTCTCTATCCCCTCATGACTTTCTCCCTGGGAGGTTAATTATCCCATTCTCTGCCATGGGAGGTGTGTGGAGTTATAGCCATTTGTATATGGTGATTGAGAATGATTATATGTCTCGATTTTTTTTACTCGTTACTGTAATGGCGAGCAAAGTGAGACTTTTTGTTTTGCACTTTTTTCTTTTGGAGTTCTAGTTCTTCTCAGCACTAAGGCAATCAAATGCCTTTGAGTCTTGCCTTTGTTTCAATCAAGAGTCTTTGATGACCTGTTTAAGTCATAAGAAAGCCTAAGTCACACACACACACACACACACACACACACACACACACACTCTGAGGTTAGCATTTTGTTTTGGGGGCTTACTCATTGGAAGAGTGTTCCTGTGACTTGGCCAGATGAGACTCTGGGTAGTCATTAAGGAGTACCCTCCCCACCCCAGCTTTGAAAACCCAGATGTTGGTGCTTCTCTCTCTGGTAACTATGTATGTATTGCTATGGACAGACAGAAGCTCTGTCTGCTGATTTGTGTTACTTGCTCTGTTTATATAATTTCTGCTTGTAATTTCTGTTTATTTTTTCTCTGAAGTTCAGGGTGCTGACTTTTCCCCCTGAAGTGAGTGAATGATATATATATATATATATATATATATATATATATATATAACACATATATATGTATATATATGTATACACATATGTGTGTATGTTTAATTAAAGTGAGATTGTTAATCCCTTAAAGTTGCTTTCCTTAGAAAAGGAGATCAAAGAACCTGTGTTAGCAGCCCTCCTGTGTGCTGGTGTTGTTGGTCTTACACCTCCACAGCAGTTGCTAGTAACCTTGTTACAGTTACTTACATTGCTTCTATGTCTTAATTATATGTTCTTTTCTATTGGGTTGATGACCCTTGCATCTAGATGGGGGTGTCAGGCAGTTATTTACGTATTTGAGTACCTGAAACTGTTTCACTGGACTTGGGAAAAGGAGCCAAGGGCTGCAGATATCAGAACTTTTTAGGGCCTGCTGTATTAAGAGCATCTTTCTTAATGGATGCAACAGAGATGACTTTGTTCAGTGACTCTGAATGTTAGTATCAAATGAGACAAAACAGGAAGACAGATGTTTAACCAAGGTGTTCTCCACTATCATGGAGGTCATTCAATATGGAGTTCAAATGGAAGATGAATTTTCTCTAGGTAGTGAGAACATCCAGATTATTCCTGCTTTGGGATGGTATTGAACTGATTACCATATTTTAGAACCTTCTACATGAGAGTCACAACTACACAAAAGAGTTCAACCCAAGAATACACACTGGAAAATTCAAGTGGATGAAGAATGACTTTGTCTATTTGGGTGGACAACCTATATAATTTGTCCATCAGCACCTCAGTTCTGGATAAATGAAGCCTCTTCATAACTACTATAATATACTTTCATGACATGTTTGTGATTTGCTTCCCAAACTTCTCATTTTTTTCCTTCTGATCGTATGGTCTATTATATTCTTTCAACAATATCAATTCTGTTTTTCCCTCCTGCCATTGGTCCTTTCCCAAAAGATTTCCACTGTTTTCTCCCTTAGGTTTCTGGATTCCTCACATGAGTATAGATCTTAAATGAATAATGCAATCCCACTGACCCTATCCTCTTCTTGGAACACCTAGCATCTTTCAACTTTTTTCATGTCACGGACCTCTGGTGAAGCCCGTGCATCCTTTTTCAGAACAACATGTTTAAATGCACAAAATAAAACCTATAGAATTCTAAAGTAGACCAGTTATATTGAAATATTAAAGGAAACAAGCTAATGGATACCAGGTTAAGAACTCCTGTAAAGGAAACCTTTCCTTATCCCTCCCAGTTGTTAGAGCCTTTTCTCCAGTTTCCCTCGAATTTATTCGAGAAATACATATACATATGTGTGTGTGTATGTACACACATATGTATATATGTGTATGTATATATTGTAACCACTAGGTGTCACTGTACATAGCATGGTCTAGAGATTCAGGGTGGAGAATGACACCCAAGAAAAGCTTTTGTCTCTCCCCTTCCTTCTGGTTCTCACTTAAATCCAGTTCCAAGCAAGCCAAGATGCCACTCTCCTGATGTCATTGGTCCAAAGGTAAAGGTCCTCAGGAGCCCAGGCTCAGGCTCTTAGTTGTACTCCAGGTTATATTAGCTCAGTCTTCTAAGGGAAAGAAAGTGAACACCAAGTTCAGGCTGAAGGTTCTGCTCATAGGGAATTATAGAATGACTCAACAGAACTCAACAATAGCTTGTTAAGTCGCTAGGGCACCCAGACCCCCAGACTGGGAGTGGGAATTTACAGCTAGTTACTTACTCAGCCAAACATGCCTGTCCCCCCGTCCCCCACCCCGCTGCTCCCCACTCTCTCAGACTCCTGGAAGGACACGCATGCCAAGACACCCATCTTGGTTGCCCAAATTTTTATAGAGAAAGCAAAAGCCCGTGTAAAGCAAACAGCTCAGCATATAACAAGGAAACAATCAGCAGTGAATGCCTGCTAATGAACAAGCAAGTGGAAAGGAGATGAGAGTTGGATAGAAACTGCTAGCTCCCCCATATTTCCTGCAATCTGACCCAAGCTTCAGCCACATGGCAGGTTGCCAATGAGGGCAGTCTCTAAACCTCTCTGTAATCACTTTTCCACCCCATGGATCAGGAAAGGGAAACAGCTGGGTTGGTCCTGGAACAGCTGCAGCTGCCACTTTGGGGCTCTTGGTCCCCCCTCTGGCTTCTTGGCAGCTGCCCTCTCCTTTCTCCTCTTCTGACCTTCCCGAATCTCACACAGTCCAGTCCCCAAAGAGTGGGACAGTTCTGCTGAGATGTCAGACTACATTTCTCAAGGGGTAATGTATTCAGTGTCTGGAGCCTTGTTCTAGGGTACTTCACTGTATAAACTTACATGTAAGTTTATATACATACACACATACATACACACATTATATATAAATATGAATATTTATACACACATGTGTATCTGTATACATACATGTGTGTTATATATATGTATATATGCATATATATGTGTATATATATACAAACACATATACATATATACACATAGTTCAGTTGTTTTCAGTCATGTATGGCTCTTTGTGACCCAATTTGGGGTCTTCTTTGCAAAGATACTAGAGTGGTTTGCCATTTCCTTCATTTTACAGTAAAGCCAACAGGGTTAAGTGACTTGCCCAGGGTCACACAGCTAGTAAGTGTCTGAGGCTGGATTTGAACTCTGGTCTTCCTGACTCCAGGCCACCCCCCCCCCCCACACACACCCCATCCCCACCCACACCTCTTTGTCCCAAAGCCCATTGGTTTGGGCCTCTCTTTATTGGTGGAGATGAATGCCCTCAAGTCTGGGATGGGGCCTGGCTCAGAACCAAAGCTCTCTGATTTCTGGACACCTCCACCCCTCACACAGGGCAACATTCATCTCCAACAATAAGCCGTCTCATCTGAGTGGGCTTTGGTACGAGAATTGTATTGTTTCCTTTTACAGAATGTGAGCTCCTCGTGAGGGCAGGGAATGTTTTAATTTTATTTTTGTATCCCCATCTCCCAGCACTCTGCCTAGCATAGGGTAAGCACTTCATAAATGATGAATGATTGCTCCATCAATCCAGCTTTCTCTCTTCCTTTAGACTAAGGTTTCACTTTCATGTCGATTTGTTGCCATGCGGCATAGTGGAGCTGCAGAGATGGGACAGCAGCTTGTCAAAGTGTTAAGGAATTTTCCTGGCTATAGGGGATCTAGTAGAAACTCAAAGTCTGCACAGTAACCCTGAGTGAAGGGGACATGCCCCTGCCCACCTGCTTCTTCAATTTCTCCCACAATCGATCACAGTTCTAGAGAACAGTAGAGATTAAAGTGTGAGCAACACACAGACTTAATGTTTCTAGCACCCTGGGTTCAAATGAGTCAGCTCTAGCTTAAGAGGCTCCTGAAAAATAACTGGAATTCTAGGAATTTCTGTTAAAAATTCTAGCCATCCCCAGAGAAACTTGTAGCTACATCAGCCTATGCTGACATAATTGTGCCCCCAGGGTAGGGCCTTGGGGATATGAAAGGTGCATGTTTTATGAAGCATTACAAAGAATTCAGGGTTGAGAGCTGCCTTGTAGAAGGACAGGATTATTTGTAAATGGGTGTGTGGGAGATGAATTAGTGGATGAATTTTTTCAGTTGCCACACTGATTCGTCAGGAGATGACATTCCAAATTCAGTTTCCGACTTAACTTTGCAAGAATGACTTAAGGGTGGGTTCTTTTTAGAAACTAATTTATTTCCAAAATTTGGGCCAACCGACCCAGAAATGTCATTCTCTATTGCTCTTCCTACCCCTGACTTTGCCATGGAAATGTGCCAGTATATCGTTCCTGATCTCCAGGCGATAACATGATTTCGCTTTGCTTTCTCCCTGGTCTTGAAAAATGACCGTCAGTCAGGGAGATTGATGCCTCTTAAGCAACTCATTTCTTACATGTGTTAATACATCACCACCGACTTGGAGCACTCCATCTTTCTGAAACATTCTTTTTGCCCCTCCCCCCACTTCCTTCTTAAGGTTCATTAGAAAAAGAACCCTCCAACCATTTCCCCCAAGATTGCCTCCATAAAGAATCCCAGTCACCATTTCCTACTTTGCTTCTCTGTATTTCCAAGTTTGATTTGGCTCTTTTCCTCCTTATTCAACAATCACTGTTGAATCTTCATTGATTTCCCTAGCCTTCCACTAAAGGTCTCTTCTGAGGAGCCTCTTCCTGAGAAGTCAGTGACCTGGCTTCAAGGTCACATCAATGTACCAGAATGGTCCACCCCCGAGCATCAGTCAAGGGACAGCATGTCTGTAGTATGAAGACCAGCCTAGTTAAGTTCAGAGAGGCTGACGATGAGAGGACTGAACAGTGAGTGTTTGGGCCACTGCAAATGAGGACATCAAGGTACGGCAGAAAGAACACTGGAGCTGTAGTTAGAATGGGGGTTAAAAATCCAATTTTACTACCTGGGTGATCCCTCACAAATCACTTCACCTGGTTTGATCTCAGCTCCTTGTCTTCAAAATGAGGGCACAGCTCTAACCGTTTCAGGCCTGTGCTCCCAAAACTTCAGTGGACTCGAATCTGGGGGTTCCTATATTTTTGTGTCTGTCCTGGACCCCTTTGGCTGTCTGATGAAGCCTATGGACTCCTGCCTAGAATAATATTCTTAAATGCACAAAACAAAATACATAGAATTTTAAAGTAAACCAATTCTATTGAAACAGTTATCAAAAATATTTTAAAAAAAATCAACAAGTTTATGGATCCTGGGGTTAAGAACTTTTGCTCTGGGATCAGTTATAAACTCCTTAGTCTGGCATTCAAGGCTCACCTTGAGTGGTTCTACATTATCTTTCTGGCACATTTCTCCTCTCCACCACTATTTCATGAGGGGCTGCAGACCCTCTGCAGTCTGGCTTGACTCACTCTCCAGACTTTTCCACCTTCTTGCTAGCTTTATCTCCTCCCCAACCTATCCTATTTTCCAGTACCTTTTTATGAGTTTTTTGCCCCCATTAGAATGTATGCTAATTGAGGTTATTGTAGTTGGATCCCTAGTATTCAGGGCTCATGGTGAGCACTTAATAAATGCTTGAGAACAATTGAATCATTGTTTTTATTATTTTTTTATTTGGAAGGTCATACAATAGAGTCCTTAATAAAGACTTTATGGATGCCTGCATCTATCTATCCATTCATCTATCTCTCTATCTCTCAGCTCCATCCATCCATCCATCTATCATATCAGCTCCATCCATCCATCCATCTATCCATCCGTCTATCTATCAGCTCTATCCATCTATCTATCCATCCATCTCTCTCTCTATCATGTCAGGTCTATCCATCCATCCATCTCTCTATCAGCTCCATCCATCCATCCATCCATCTATCATATCAGCTCTATCTATCTATCTATCTCATTGATCTGTCTCCATGCACTCTACATTTGAGTCATGCTGGTTATTCCTGAGCTTGGTGCTTTATCCCCTACTCTCCCTCCTTATTGCTGTCTGTCACCCTATCTTTCTTCTCTCTCCAAATTCTTTTGCGTCACACTCATCTATGCCCATGTTGTATGTTCCTAGGAGAATGTAAGTGCCTGGAGGACAGGGGCTTCTTCATTTTTATCTTGTGCCTTGTGCAATGCCTGGTGCCTAGTAGGCTCTTGATAAGCATTTGTTGAATTGAGTAGAGTCAGTGAAGTAGGCCTTTTCTGCTTGGCCCAACAGGGCAGAATGAAGAGCAATGGGAAGAAGGCTTGAGCTTCATTGGCAAGACAATTCTTGATATATTCCCCTTCATTGGAGGTCCTCAGGCATCTAGACCACCACTGGTCCATTAGGAAACAGAAAGGATTCTGGTTTGGGTTTGGTTTGGACAAGATGGTCGCTGAGGTCAATCAGGCAAATGACAGACACGTGTAAGTGTGTATGTATCACCTACTATGTGCCCGCTGCTGGGGATACAAGCATAAAGAGTGAAACAATCTCTACTTGCAAGACATTTACATTTTAATGGTGAAGATGAGTTCATATGTTGAACAAATGTAAAGTTAGTAAGTACAGGATTGCCTGGGAGGAAGGCACTGGCGGTTGGGGGAATCACTAAATCATAAAGGAAAAGTTGTATCAGTCTTTGTGACCCCATTTGGCCTTTCCTTCTCATTTTACAGATGAGGGAATTAAGGCAGACAGGGATAAGTGGCTTGCCCAGGGCCACACAGCTAGTAAGTGTCTGAGGAGCATCTGAACTCAGGTCTTCCTGACTCTAAGCCTGAGCCTCTAAGCACTGAGCCATCTTAAAGTGAGAGAGGGAGACCCTATGAGGCCCAGGTGAGGAGGGAGGGCATTCCAGCTGGGAGAAGTAACCTTGTGAGAGAAGAACAGACAGAAGGCCAGTGTGGCTGAATCCTTTTGTGGGCTTTGGTGACCCATCCCTAATATCCCTTCCAACTCCAAGTGACGATCTCATGACCTCACCAAGGCCGTCTCCTAAGGGCTTGGAGGAGCTGTGGTCTGCATCTGAGGAGGGACAAATTACAAGGACACTTGAAGTTGTGAAGTATTCCTAAATTGCATCTGGACATTTCTCACTGGGAAAATGGGCGGGGGTGGGGGAGTGCGGGGGTTCTCTGATGAGCAGAAGGGGTGGTCCTGGGCCACAGTGGACATCTTCAAGCAAAGCCTAGGTGACCACTTGTCGGGTGAGTGCAGTCGGCTTTCTTTGTAAGACTAGATGGCCTCGGAGGTCCTGTGACTCAGGAAGCTGTTGCATTTCCTAGCCACGGTCCCCGTGTCACAGGGGCCGACTGGCCTCCACTGGCCACTGTGACCCGAGCCGGCAGATGCTGTTGTTCAGCCAGACCTGCCTCTGTTTCCCTACCCGACTGTAGGAAGGTACTAACTTTTCATTGAGTTCCTTCCTTCTCAACTTCCCAATTTCAAAAACACTTGAAGAAGGAAGGTGACTTGTGAAATGCCATGATTTTGCCCTTCACTCTCTGTAATCTATGTCTATATGCACACACGCGCGCGCCCACGCACGCACACACACACACACACACACACGCGCGCGCGCGCAGGCATGCGTGCCCTGACCCTCCCCTCCCCTAGGTGGGCCGGGCTAATCCTCTCTCTCCAGCACTGGGGAGGGTCTCTTTTTCGGGGCAGGGGTGACCTGCCGGTGTCTCCCCAGCACAGAGCTGGCTGGCACCTAGCAGGTCCTCAGCGATTGAGTGAATGAATGCACATGCCCACGTGCCTACCTCCATACATGTATATTGCATTGTGAAGATTTCACCTGCCCCGGCCTCAGTTTGTCTGTAAGATGAAAGGGTTAGGATGCGTGAGCTCTGAGGTCCCTCCAGGTTCTCAGTCCAAAGTCTGAGAACGCTCTGGGAGTCTTTGGGCAAAGCCCTTGGTCTGCCTGGCCTCCGATTCCTAGCTGTAAAACGAGGAGGTGGATGAGGGGATCGCTACGGCTGCACGGCCCCCTCCCCCTTCCTCGGCCTCCGGCCCGTCGCGGTCCTAAGGGATGAAATCGCACCTTAGGAGGAAAAGGGGAAGCTAAAATGCGAAGCTCCCGCTCCACCCGCAGCGAGCAGGGTTCGAACCTGCGCGGGGAGACCCCATTGGATTTCAAGTCCAACGCCTTAACCACTCGGCCATCGCTGCAGTCGGAAAATGACGCGGGTGGGGACACCTTAGAGCACTTACCAATGCGGACGCACGCCGCCAGTTGTGGGGCGGGGCCCTCGAGTCTCCCGGGAGAGTGGCCAGGAAAGCGAGGCGCATGCTCGAGAGGGGACGTAACATAGCGTAGGCTTCTGGGCGGGGCCCAGGGCTCCCGGGTCCGGGAGGAGGGGGCTGGTTGCGGCCTACTCTTTGCGCAGTTTGGATCTCTTTTGTGATCCGCCCGAGCGCCTTCCGAAGGCGGCCCGACAGCCGTGAAACCACCAGTGTTCCCTTCGTCCTTTGGGGTGCGTGCCCGCCCGCTCCAGAATTCCTGCGGCGTCTCCCGCAGCCGAACCCTTGGGAGCGGGGCTGCTCTTGGAGAACCCCTAGGGACCCCGAGGTCCCAGAGGCTGGGGGGTTCAGGGTAAACCGACCAGGAGAGGGGGACGGTCTCCCCCAAAGACGCAGGAAGTGCCTTCAAATTCGAAACCACAACACCCGATTCTATAATTAGCCCTTTCCGAGGGAAAATCATCCCCCTCCTCCCTTTCCTCTCCTTCCTCTCCTTTCCCCACTAGCCCCCTCCCCCTCCTCTTTTCTTTTTTCTTTCCCCTCCCCATCTCTCTGTCCTCCTCCCCCTTCTCTCCCCTCCCCTTTCCTCTCCTTTCCTCCTCTCCCCACCAGTTACTTCCTTTCTCTCCCCCTCCCCAATCTTCTTCTTCCCCCGCCGCATCTCCCCCTCCCTTCCCCCTCCCATCTCTCCAGCCCAAACCCTATTGGAAAACAGCCAGCAGTTCTGTGCTCTAGGCGCTGTGGACGTAAAGAGGTGGGGGAAGTGGTGCAGGCCACCGCTGATCAATTACACCCCCCCCCCCCCCACCCCCCCCGCCCTCAGCTTCCTGGAGAAGGTGAAGGGTGGTTTTAGGCATCTGGGCGCCGTAGTCGGAGATGTAAGAGACCCTGCCCCCGGGGGGCTTCTTTTCCATCAGAGATATGTGTGTGTGTGGGGGGGGGGGGGCGAGGGTGCTGTAGAGCTTTCGGGGAAGCGTGGATACCTTGGAAATGAGCAAATGGTACAAATCGGGGTGATTTGTTGCTTTGCTGATTGTTTAGACTTAATAAAGAGATAGAGACTATGTTAATGATGCGAGTTAGAACTAAGAGTGTGTCTGGCCTCTGCACCTCCTTTTAGCCTCCGGTTAAGTATCTACCAGCGTACCCCTGGATATAGACCCTCCTCCTCCCTCCCCTCCTCACCACCCGTGCACAGAGGGAGCCCCCATTGTGGTCACTGACTGGGGCGGGGGGACAGGCACAGGTACCATGACGTGGGATCTGGGGTTGGAGGGGAGCATCCACAGGCATGAGGACACATCTCTTTTTGGGGAGCACATAGGAGAGTTCTATACTTCTGCCAACAGTTCATAAGATCAAAAATGTAGAGGTGGAAGGAACAGTAGAGGCCCAACTTAGCAGTCCAACCTACATACTTTACAGATGATGGCATTGAGGCTCAGAGAAGTTGTTTAAATCCAGGCGGAGGCAGGATTCAAACTCTGTGCCTCTGACTCGGTATCTTACTTTCTCTTCACCACACCCCTAGTTGCAGGTTCCTGCATTTCTTGATAGCTCTTTCAGTTGACTTTTTCTCCCTCTATAAGGGACGTGAATCTTTCCTCCCGTGAAATTTCTCTGGTCTCACCTAGGAACAAAGCAGTTTGATAGTAGCACTCTTGGTGTTAAAAGCAAGTCAAACTGGGAACAGATTGAGATGAAGGGCAAGGGCTGAAAGTAAATGGAAATTTGGGAAAAAAATTCCTCACATTTGTTGCCAGTCCTTTGTTTTTTCTAAAATTCTGCGAGGCAATTTTAACTGTTCTACTTAGTACATGACATTTGAAAGAAAAAATACCGCTCAGTTTAATTCAACAGGGCATCCTGTGAAGGCATAGTAGGTACTGGGCATACAAAGACAAGAATGAAAAATTGCCAGCCCCCAAGGAGATTGTATTCAAGTGCTTCAGGCAATTGGACGAACACTTTGGTGGCTGCAAATCAAAATGGTAAAGGTGAGTCTGATTTGACATCAGTGTGCGTGTGAGAAACAAATGAAATTTTTGTTGACTATGTTTTGATGTTAGGACTTTAATTAATTATGCCAAGGGGAAGATCGGATTTTTTTTTCATTTTTGGAAGATGAAAGGAAATTTCAAGAGATCAAACTGATTAAGAGGAAAAGAGCAGGCTGGATCACATTTGGGTAACTGCATTACATTGTCAATAATCCCAAGCTGCTTTCCCTGACAGAAAAGTCCATTTTTTCCTCAACACTGACATCCTCCCAGTGATGATAATGTGGTTGTGGATAGTGGAATGCCAATATCTCTGAACAATCACATTTGCAGGTGACCTATAGGGCAGTGTAAACTGGCTGTAGCACATTACCAAAGTTTACTTGTGTGCTCGAAGAAGCAGCATGAGATGTTGTGTCAAAGTCATGGATGAACAGAAATAGAGGTGGATAGTCACAAGAGCAAGGGATAGTAGTTAGACACTCTGAGCATCATCCTGATATCTTGGAAATGTTGACAGTCCTATGGGAAGGCATCTAGTGTATTGGGTAAATTATTAGATGAATAGAAAGGCCCAGATCAGAAATGCACTGACTGAGAAAGCTTACCTGGGTTGTGATGATAATAATAACTGACACTTATATAGTGCTGTAAGGTGGGGAAAATGCTTTGCATATCTAACAGGGGAGATAGAGCTGGATATGTGCTGATGGGTATGCTCTCTGCTGAGATAATGCAGTTGGCTTCTTCCTGAGGGGAAACTGAGCCAAGAAGAGTCACCCACTTTTGGGCTATAAGGATCAAGGAGGTTGGGACTTAGTCAATGCCAACTTTTCCTTGTTCTTCCAATGGAATTGGGGTGGGCATTTCTCCCCTTCCTCCCTCCAGCCCCTAGGAACAAGGGTGACTTACATGCACATAGCAGCAAGGACGTATCTTTGTCTAGACTGTACCATGACTCCCTGGATTCCTTTTCTGTTTTGTATTTCTTTCCCTGAATTCAGGTCACTGAATAGCAATCCTGAGAAAAAAGATATTTTCAATCTTATCAGTGACCTCCTGAGTTGAAGAGGTTGGGAGTTCCTGAGTAGGAAGCTGATTGTTTAGGAGGAAGTGATTTTTGCAACAGTTTCTTGGAGATTGATTACCATCTCCTCGAGGATGGTACAGCTAAGACTAAGAAAACCCAAGGTGTCAGTTACTCAGATAGTAGAAACCTGAGGGCACATGTCTGTTGAGTGGGCCTACAAAGCTGTTTTTACTTCCCAAGAGAATATTACTAGCTCTGTGACCCTGGGCAAGTCACATCATTCTGTTCTCCTCATTCGTCATCTGTAAAATGAGCTGGAGAAAGAGACGGCAAACCACTCTAGTATCTGCCAGGAAAACCCCAAGTGGAATTGTTTGGTCAGACATGACTGAATCTGTGCAAAGAGAAGGAATATTCATTTTTGGGTGGAACATTCATTTTGGTAAGAGTAGGGGTACAACAAAGTGTTGGAGTATCAAGTTTATCCTAATTGGAAATATTTCTGCCGTTGGGAAAATTCCCCCATATTATTTTTGCCTTTGGTTCAGAGCAGTGATTGTAAATGATCATCGTTGCTTTAGGAACAGTGAATGAGACCAAAAGGTGGGGAACATTTTTTGACTCCCAGGCTTGGGTTTATCATATGCATGAAATTTCCCTTTTGCCACTTATGTCTCATTGCTTTTTTGTGAGGAGTAATAAGTTTCTATCCACTTTCATCTTGTTCTCAGTGTCAAAATGTGCTCAGAGAGAAGTTGGAATTTAATTTGATCTTTTTGGCTAGTTGTCCCCTGATTGTCTTTTTCCTTCTTTTACTGCAACTGAGGGATACCTATGGTTAGTGTTTGCTCTCTCTTGCCTGAGACCCATCATTTTAAGAGCTTTTTTTTTTTTAAAAACACTAGTTTAAAAGCTGGGATGTACAAGGGATTGCTTACTTTTTGAATAGGTCAACCAAATTCCCCAAAATTGTTCTGAGATGATTGTTTGGAGGGGGAAAGCAAATCTGTCCAGGAAGGAAGAAAATGCTGTGAACTTAATATGTATTTGGTGAGCTATGTAGTCATTTGAAATCTCTCGCTACATCTCAAGAATCTAATGCTTGTTTGTAATAAGATTTAATTTTCATTTTGAATTAAAGTAGTCTTTAAAAAGATATCTTGACTTTGTTTCTCAATGGTCTTATTTTTTTTAAATGCACGAAAAGATTGGAATGATAATTGAACTCTGAATGTCTTTCCCTGTGAGCTATTTCAAATTTAACTTTAGAAAAATAAGAGACTCTTGTAATTTCATGAAACACGCCTCAGTGTTGCCATCTAATGTAGTGGCAATTCAGGGACAGCATGAATGAAGTACAGAAACCTGCTGGCTTTGGAGTCAGAGAAATTGGATCGGAGTCCCAGCTCCTACAGATAGGTGGCTTCACATTTATGAGCCTCAGGCTCCTCACTGGCAAAACCAAGGCCCTAGGTTAGACTCAATCTAATTCGGCAAACATTTGTTAAGCACCTACATTTTCCGAAGCACTGCCCTAGGGGGTGGGGCTCCCTCTTCTCTTGGCTCTGCTCCTGACCCTCTGGATTTATCTGTATCGTAGCAGCCTTCCTACCCTGGAAAATGCCTTTTTCTTCTTCTCTGATTAGTGATTTTGTTCCCAGAATCTCCTTTTGGGGAAATGCCCGAGCAGCCACTCTCCCTGCTGTTAGCTCCTGATTCTCCAGACTTTTCCATGCCTGGGTACATCCCTCACCTCTCCCAGCCTGCCCCTGCTTTTCAACTCTCTTTTGCTGTGGTCTTTCCCCGTTAGAATGGAAACTCCTTGAGGGACTGTCTTTCTTTTTTCGTTTTTTGCTTATACATTTTCTATACCTTGTCCTTCTCACTTGCCTGGAACAGAGTAAGTGCTTCTCTCGCTCTCTGTCTCTCTGTCTATGTCTGTCTCTGTCTCTCTGTGTCTCTGTCTGTCTGTCTCTCTCTCTGTCTCTGTCTGTCTCTGTCTCTCTCTCTTTCTTGTCGCCCGGTCTCTCTGTCTGTGTCTCCCCCTGCCTCTCTCTTTTCCCTTTCTTCCCCCTCTCCCCTCCTCTCTCTGTCTCTGTCTCTCTCTCTCCCCTCCCTCTCTCCCCTCTCTCTTCTTCTCTCTCTTCCCCCTCCCTCGAACTGTCTCCCCCTCCCCCTCTCTCCTTCCCCTCCCCTTCTCTTTTTCTCCCCTCCTCTCCATCTTTATCACTATTATTTCTAACTCTATTTTTCTGTCATTTATAGAGACAAAAATAAAATTGTCCCTGCCTTCAAGGGGTTTTTATTCTTCTGGAGATAACAGAGAAGTAAATACAAAGTAATAAACCATCTTTTCAGCAGTTGGAGAGCTCTTCGGGAGGAGGGGTCAGCAAAGGCTCCCTGTGAGAGATGGCACCTGAGATGTGGGTTGAAAGAGGTTAGGAATCCTAAGAGGCAAAGGGAGGGCAAGAGTTCATTGTGGGGGGGGGGAGAAGGGGGGGACAACCTGTGCAAAAGCTTGTGATGATGTGAATGAAGTACAACAATAGGTCAGTTTGATTAGTACAGAAAACACACGAAGAGCACAGGGGGAATAAACCTTGAAAGGAAGCTGGGAGTCAGACAGTGGAGATGACCAGATTTCTTTCCATCTCCAGTCATCCGTGACACTTTGATTGGAATTTTATAATCATTCTAAGTGGAAGTAAAACTGTTGGCAGCATTGTTTTCTGTGCTGGTCTTCTCTCATTAAAGGGAACATCGGGATGGTTGGGCTTTGGCTGTAAGCTTCCAGGATGATTTCATCAAAGAGAATTACCTTGTTGATTGGCACTGCTCTTCCTCCCAACAACCAAAGCAGATTTCTGGGCTCCATGGCTTCTTGCCTGAGTCAAATGGGACTTGTTAAATGGTTAAATAAGAGTGGTTGGGAGCTTTTCTTCAGCTGTTGACTTGTGGCCCATCATAGCCATAGAAAGGTAGTGCTAGAAGGGATCTTTGAGATCATCAGGTCCTTTTTCAGATGAGGCGATTAAATGCCACTGAGGTTGGTGACAGAGCCAGGATTAGAAACCAGGCCTCCTGACTTGAATCTATTTCTCCGTCCACTAATAGATGGTACTTACACTTTATCTGAAGAGACACTTCGATATATCCATGGATCCATGGTCTCCTCAAGTTTTTCCCTTCCCTGATGCAGATCACAGGACAGCATGCTTTTTCCTCCTGTATAATTCTTCTTTGTGACCTACATAAATCTTCCCCAGAGGAGGCCTTCTTCTGGGTCTTTTAATATTTAATGAATTCTGGTGTAACTCTCAGCCCATACATCTTACAGAGCCCTGTATCCTTCTGCAGACCCTGTATTATCTGGGGACTACATTCCCCAGAAGTCTGTGCTGAGCTTTGCTGCAAGATGGTGTCACCCAATGTATGTTCTTCTGATACACAATTTTAAAAAGAGGATGTGAATCTTGAAGGGGTGAGGAGATACAGGTGTGGGTGCAACTAGGGGGAGAGATGGGAAAGATGTGGGGGCAGTGAGGACAGAGTGAGAAACTTCCTCTGGCCTGGCTGGGTGTCCTGAACATCCCAGCACTCCCTAACTTGCTCCTGAGAGCAGTATATGCTAAGCTCACATCTTGCTGTGTGAGGCAACCTCTTCTGCTGCACCGGGCAGACAAAGGGCTAGCTGGGAGCTAAAGCTAGAACTTCTTGGAAATCCTTGGGCAGGGGAGAGGGTGGCCATCATTGGGGAATGGGTAACGAGAGCCTTTTAATACTTTATCCAGTTCCATATTATTCCTTTATCACTGTTTTAATTAAGTGTCTTTGCTTTGAATTCACGGGTCATCTTGTTTGGTCTGGTATGGAAAGACACTGATGGGGAGCAGCTTAGGATTCTTGAAAGGACTTTACCTCCTGGGTTTCAGCCCATATATTTTTAGTCCCAACCAAACCTTGCCAACCTACATTGCTTGACCGAAACTTTCCCAAAGATTATTTTCTCATGTTATTTTCTTAGTATTAATAAGTCAGTAAGCATTAATAATGGGAGTGGTGGCCTATGTCTGTGGTCCTTGTTACTAGGGAGGCTAAGGTTGGTGGATCCCGTGAGTTTGGCAGTTCAGAGATGTACTGAAACTAAGGCCAACAAAATGTCTGTATTAAGTCTGCCTCCAATATGGTGAGCCCTAGGAGGGAGGGGGGCACCAGGTCACCTAAGGACAGCACACTGGTCCAGGTCAGAGCATCAGTACTGATAAGCAGTGGGGTCAGGCTTCCCAGTGATTACTGCACTTCCAGCTGGGAAGAGATGGTCTCAGAAACAAACCAAAAATCAAGCATTTAGTAATTGCCTATGGTGCGTCTGGACTGTTAGGCGCAGGGGATACAGAGGCAGAAGTGGAGTAGTCCCTGCCCTCAAGGACCTTATATTCTCTTGGAGGTATGTGCCATGTACACAAATCAATAGGTATAAACCAATTCTGAAGGGGAACTCATTTGCCTTGAAGGTCCCTTTCAGAGGAGTTAAGTAGAAAGTAGGGCCTGAAATGATCTTTATAAAAAGGCAAGGTGGTGTGGTGGATGGCATCCAGAACTTGGAATTAGCATGGACCTGTTCAAATCTTCCTTCCAGGTGGGTGCTGATTTGCCTTCTAGAATGGGCTGGGAGTTCCCATATTGCTAACATCTTATAGCCTTCCTTCCTTGGTGCGTTGATTTGTTTTGTTAACTAAAACTTCAAAACAGTTATTTTCTGGATGAATGGTACTGGTTCCCTCAACACTAAATTCTCTCCAATTTTCAAGAAAGAAATAGGAAAAACTAATATTAAGGATCTAGAGGAAAATTGTTTTTACATGTAATTGTGGAAAAATAAAATATTATTAAAAAATATTAAGTGCCCTCCCCCCCCAAAAAAGCTCTAGAGCTAGAAAGGACTTCAGAAGACACATGGCTAAACCCCATCACTTACAGAGAAACAAACATCCAGGAGAGTTTAATTGTCTTTCGAAGGCCCCACATGAGGAAAGCAGCATTGAAGTTAGAGGACCTGGGTTCAAATCCTGCCTCTGCCACTTAATATTTTTGTGCCTTTGGCCAGGTCACTTCCCTGCTTTGAACCTTAGTTTTCTTATCTGTAAAATGGGGCTGATGGTTCCTAAGGTCCTTTCCAATTCTGAATCTGTGATTCCTTGATCCTCTGAGACCAAAGCTAAATTCCTTCCCATTCTACTGTGCTGTTTGCTTGCTCGGCCTTGGTGCTTGTTGGCTTAAAGACCCTTGACCCCATGCTAGCCCTTCTGGGTGAATGTCTAGGCCACAAACCCATCAGATACTTTGGTGTGATTGGCAGCTGCCACTCATCAGAGGAGTCCTAATGCTTACTATAAATATACATTTCTATTACCAGGGAGATGAAAATGGAGGTCTTGGATTTCGGATCCAGTTTGATTCAATTTGATACGACTTAGATCAGCCTTCATTTGTTAAGTGTCCACTGTGTGCAAGGCCCCGAATTTTAAACTGGAAATGCAACTAGGGCAGACTTACTCTTAGTTGAAGTTGCACAGGCCCCTTACGGTGTTGTCGTTCCCACCCCCCCCTTCCCCTGCCCCCCCCTTCCCCCCCCCCCCCCCCCCCCGCGCCACCCTGTCACGCCCCATGGCAAAGCTAGGAAGTGGCTGCTTGTGGATAGATGTTCCAAGATGTCAGACTGCTGGGGGGCTTTGTGATAACGATAAGAGCTCGCCTTTCCATATCTCCTAAGGTTGGCAAAGCAGTTTATATATATTATCTCATTTGATCCTCATGATGACTCTTTGAGGTAGGCGACTTTATTATCCCCATTTTACAGATAAGAAAACTGAACCTGTGGGAGATCAAGTTACTTGCTCAAGGTCATATAGCCCATAAGAGTTTGAGACAAGATTTGAATTCAAGTCTTCCTGACTCCGAGGCCAGCACTTTATCCAATAAGCCCTGACTACCTAGGAATGAAAGGGAAAAATGGCATAGAAAGAGGGCAGCTAAGCCCAGATATGCTGGTGAATGTTTAACTATCTGCTGTCTGGAAAAAATGTGTGCGCTTACTAGCTGTGTGACCCTGGGCAAGTCACTTAACCCCAACTGCCTCCAAAGGGAAAAAAAAAGGAAATGTTCATCCTTTGA
The DNA here is from genome assembly GCF_011100635.1 of Trichosurus vulpecula. NCBI lineage: Eukaryota > Metazoa > Chordata > Mammalia > Diprotodontia > Phalangeridae > Trichosurus > Trichosurus vulpecula. Next base: position 30,861,434 of record NC_050580.1, on the reverse strand, counting down.
AAAGAGTAATATTTAGGGGCAGCTAGGTGGCAACACTTACTAGCTGGGTGACCCTGGACAAGTCACTTAACCTTAATTGCCTTGACAAAAAAAATGCATGTGCACAACATACTTTTAATTTTAATCTGCATTCTTAGCATTCTTTCCATCACTTTCTTAAATCTCTAAACAATCAACAAAAATTAAATCATAACATTTGCTAACTTCTGACACACTGAAAATTTAACAACCAGCCCTCTTTCAGCCTGTTGGAGCTGGTTCCAACACACCCCTGGAGAGAAGTAAGAAAAGCAGGGCTGTCAGACCTTAGAGGGAGCTGAGATGGGGGGTGAGGGCCAGGCTGCCTTTGGAATGTGGGACTCTGGTGTTCAAGACTCTGGTGTCATTCTCTCTGCAGCTCTTCTCCTGTTCCCCACCCTTGTCCTTTATCTCTGCCCATTCCCATGGCTTTGCTTTTCTTAAGAACATTCCCCTTTCCAGGGAGTTTTCCCAGCTCTACTTTTTTCTTTTCCAAATTTTTGCCTCAGTGGAGGTAGCTGTGGTACAGTGGAAAGACAGCTAGGTGGTGCAGTTGATAGAGTGCCAGGCTTGGGGTCAAGGAGACCTGAGTTCAAATCCAGTCTCGGATACTTACTAGCTGTGTGACCCTGGGCAAGTCACTTATCCCTGTGTGCCTCAGTTTCCTCATCTGTAAAATGAACTGGAGAAGAAAATGGCAAACCCCTCCAATATCTTTGCCAAGAAAATTCCAACTGGAGTCACAGAGAGTCAGACAGAACTGAACAGCAGCAGCAACAGCAACGTGCTATGGTGGAAAGACATTTCAATTTGGAAGTGAAGGACCTGGCTTCCAATGCCAGCTCTCCTACTTACTACCTCTGTGACCTTTGGCTAAGTCACTTCCCATCTCTGGGTCTCATGTTTCTCACAGTTTGTCTCATGCTGTGACATATTTCCAAATCTTCAAGCCTCAAGTCTTGTCAGGAGGCCTCAAGCTTCAGACCCATTGGAACTTTCTCTAAACAGCAACTTTCTGATCTCACTGTTGTGGGCACGTGTACTTGTCCTGTGTACAGGCATCAGTAGAGTTTCAAACCCTGTAAGTGGCCTCTTAGCTGGGGTGCCATGAGCAGCAAAAGGTTTTCTACTAATGAAGAAGATTGAAAAAGAAAGTCCAAAATTGTTAGAAAAAATATTGGCTTCTGAGGCTCTCCTGGTTTTTGGCATAAGGAATCCAGATATTCTAGCGAGATCTTAACTAGAGTGAGTAAGTACCTGAAGGATTATAAAACTTATTTGAATGACTCTGTGATTTCTCAGAATAGGAGCTTTCTAGTTTTGTTTTTTTAGAAATTCAAGGCCTCAAGTCTTTGGGAACTTGTAATAACCACCAATGCTGTAGTAATCTCTGAACACCGTCACACAGTAACTCCCCCTCACTCTCCAGTGAGCAGTCTCTCTGTACTTCTTTGAATGGATGTCTGCCAAGGTAGTGTATGAATCTGGCTTACCTAAAGCAAGCTTTTGACCTATCCCAGGGAACCCCAAAGTCTCACCTTTCTCTGGAGATCAGAAGGTAGGTAAGCACACTGCTCTGAGACTGTTCCTGAAACCAGGAAAAGTGTTGTGGTGTCGGGTTAGGCTACTGCTACTAGAAAGACAGTGTCCCGCCCAGGGGCCCAGAGAGTGAGTGATGTATCTGCTGGCCCTGGGAAATAATCAAATGAAATGCCCGCATAGGTCTGTGCTGCTGATTTGCCTTAGGCTCTTATGAGTAGGAAATCAAACATTTTCCTCTTAAAATATTTCCTTCTTGTAAAATGTCTGGAATGTGAAAAGAACTCAAGAGTGTGGTGTGGTGCAATGCATCGAAGACCCTGGGTTTGAATCCTGACTTCACCACTCACTCACTCCCTATGTGATCTTTTTGGGCCTAGTTTCCTCATAAATGAAAGGTTTGGATCAGGGCAGGGATTCTTAATATTTGTGTGTGTGTGTGTGTGTGTGTGTGTGTGTGTGTGTGTGTGTGTGTCTTGGAACTTTTTGGCAGTCTGGTGAAGCCCCTGGATTCCTTCGCAGAATACATTTTTAAATGTCTAAAATAAAATACATAGGATTACAAAGAAAAACAATTATGTTAAAATACAGTGTCAAAATAGTTAAGAACCCCTCAAATTCATAGCCCCCCTAGAATCTATCCATGGATACCTTGGTTCTCTATTGACCCCAAGTTAAGAAACCCTGTCCTAGGTGTCTTAACATTGCATGGAAACCAGTGCAGTACCTGGGCTGGGTCTGGGTCATTCCTCATCCTTGCCATGGGACTGGACCACCCACCCCTCTTTTGGGTCAAATGTCTCTTATTCTGGTTACACATCTTTTTATCCCTTTCTTTATCACTTTGTGTATGAAATTCTTCATTGGTAATGTGCTATTGACAATTTACACCTTTGGGCATCTCTCTACTGCCCTCTGGTGGATGCACAATTTTGATTCGTCGGAGTTGGGGACATTGCATGATTTGCAGCCATGTGGTATTGCTAGGAGACTATAGGTACTAAGAAGACGGGATTTTTATTTCAGGGAGAAGCTTCTAGTTATTGAAAATGCTGAGTAGTTTCCCAAAAACAATCCATCCCACTCTTTCCCTGGCTCATTTTACTGTCTGGATGCCATGTCTATATATACCCTGATGGACCAGTCTTGGGTCCATAGAGCTTGTTTATAACTGCGTGGTACGGTCTGGACAATAGACGTGCTTCATCCACTTGGATTTCTCTTGGGGACAGTTGGGCCAAACTCCAGGGAGTAACCATAGTTGTCGGAGAAGAGTCTTTGCAATGTTCCAGGGCTTGATGCAAACCACAGGAAGATTCTCAAACAGAGGCATCTGGTGGATGGCACTGTCTAGTCTTTCTTCCATTTGGACTTTGCAGAGGACACCCTTGATGACACCAGCAGAAGCCTTTGGCAGGTACACGCCTCCATGTTTTATGCCTCGCTTGACATGGGCAAATCAGGAGACTCATCAAACCAAATGATTTCTATTGCATCTATTAAGGGATCTTGTAAGATATTAACATAGGCTTAGAGAGTCATGTGTTGGATAGGAGCCATTTTACTCCGCTGAAAAATTTAAAAAATAGCCAATAATAACAGATATAATAGGAACTTGTGTTATCTATACCTTTCAGTCAATGTGTGACTGTAAAAATGTGGTAGCCTATTGATCATTTGCCAACATGAATCTCCTTGATTCCAGAGTTCCCTCTGACGATGCACACTGTATCGTACTCCTGTCTGTCCATTTGGTGAGACTCTTGTCCATCCGTGTCATCCCCAGAGTTGGCCAACAGGCTGGAGGCCTTCCTCCCATTCTCTTGACCTCACTGAGGTGCCGGATGGGAACTTCGGGCAGTTATACCTGTTCTCCTGTACATTCCCAGTGAGAACATCTCACCTTCTCTTTCTGGCATATGATTCATTGATGCTAATCAAAATGATAGTGAAAATGATAACTGCCACTTATTTCACACTTTAAGGTTTGCAAAGTACTTTAGGTCAGTGATCTCATACGCGGTCTGTTCTTCTCCTGGCAGACAATTAGAAGAGGCTATTGATGTGGGCCTTCCGGCAACCTATTAAAATTTCCCGCTTGCTCCAGAAACTAGGAATGCACGGGGTGCACTTGAGCAGAAATTATAGCCTTCAGAAAACAAAGCAGGGGATTTAACTTTCCCTTTATTGTTTTTATTTTGGGATATTTAGACATTTATTTAGACAAAGGCTTGAAAGACACAGGAAAGATGGGGTGGGCAATCTCTTTCCGCCCCATCTTGTATGGTTCATTTAACAAATAAGTTAATAGATCTGTAAATGCTCCTGCCATTTTGAAGCAGTCAGTAAGCACTGCCATTTGCCATGCAGGATGGGCACGAGGCTTATTGTTATGCTTTGCTTGGGGCTCTCCTCCCAAACAGGCCCTAAATGGGGTGGAATTTCCCAGGGTCACCTTTCAATTAGCTTTAGGGAAGCTGACAGGAGAAGAGTTAAAAGCTGGGCTGGTGATTCTGCAGTAGCCTGGCAGCAAGGGCATAATATGAGCAAACCAAATGAGGGGGGCCATGAGCAAAATGGACTCACCCTTTTAGTTTGATATAGCTCAAGTGCCAAGGAACTGGGAGGTGGCAGAAGGAAAGAAGAGCTTTTATATTGTTTTTTGTTGGGGGAGAAGGAGAGACGAGAAGGTCACCAGAGCCTTTGCCATCAAACGATGCTTTAAGGTTTGTAACCTTGAGTTTGTAACTTCCAGGTGGCACAGGAGATAGAGCACTGGGCTTGAAATCAGGGAGATCCATCTTCCTGGATCCAAATCTAGCCTCAGACCCTTACTAGTTGTGTGACCCTGAGCAAGTCATTTAACCCTGTTTGCCTCAGTTTCCTCATCTGTAAAATGAGCTGGAGAAGGAAATGACAGACCACCTCAGGATCTTTGCCAAGAAAACCCCAAATGGGGTCATGGAGAGTCGGGCATGACTGAGATGATTTAACATCAACATCAAATCTCCCACCCTCGCCCTTCGTTAGCTGCTCTATCAGGGAGCACGGAATGGTAACAGGGCAGAGTTTGGATTTACAAAGAACCCAGGTCTTCTAGGTCCTAAATCCAGGGACTCCAACAGTTGAGTGATGGGTTTGGGGTTTGAGCATGGGGCAAATCATTTAACCTTTCTCAGCCTCAATTTTCTCATCTGTAAAATGGGCATAGAGTTAGATGGAGAACTAGCCTCACACTTAGGAAGACCTCAGTTCAAGTTTCCCTTTGACACATACTGACGGTGTGACCCTGAGGAAAGTCACTTAGCCAGAACACTGGGCCTGGAGTCAGGAAGACCTGAGTTCAAATTTGGCCTCAGGCAATTACTAGCTGCAGGCAATTACTAGCTGTGTGACCCTGGGCAAGTCACCTAACTCAGGTTCCTTATCTGTAAAGTGGAGATAATAATAGCACCTCTCCCTCAGAACTGGATCAAATGAGATAATGTGTGTAAAGCACTTAGCCTTATTCACTTCCCTCTTCTGTTCCTCTCCCCCTCCTTGATCTGCATTGGAAGAAGGAGTCCTTTCACTGGAAGCTTCCTCTACTAATGAAGTCAAAGATTTAGATTAAGAAGAATAGGGAAGAATTAAGCTCATGTGAATGTACCACCTAAGATTTGCAAAGCATCTTATAAACATTAATTTGATTAATTTGATTAACAACCATGCGAAGGAAGGTGTCTTTTTGCCTTCCTTTTACAGAGGAGGAGACAAAGGTTCAGAGTGGTTCCATGATTTGCTTATGAAATTCATAAGTGTCAGAAGAGGATATCCAAACCCAGGGTTTTCAGATTTCTAATCTAGCCCTCTTTTTCAGATGCTAAACTGTCTCAGTAACATTATCTAGGCCACGTGGCTATACTCTAGCCCACTTTATTAGGGCCAGGCCCCAGGCTTCTCTTGTTCCCAGAAGGGGTTGGGGGAAAGTCTCCCTTCTCTGCCATTAGCTTGAGCCTCCACCAATTTTGTCCTTTCTCCTTGACCCCCCACAGTGATCAGCATAGATTCCATTTAACCATTTAAGGTCAGATCAGCTTTTACAAAGGAATGTTTACTTCAAAGGCATAGAAGTAACAAGCACAAATCTTTTCCCCAACACCTTGGGGGCATGCTCCTTCTCCTCCCTTCCCTTTCTCCCCCTTTACCTCAGGCTTTAGGGAGGCTCACAGCTGAACTCAGTTCCTAAGTAGCTCTAGTCGCACTAAGTTTAAGTCCAAAGCACCAACCCCCTCAACTCCCCCCAGTGTCCTGGGACCCTTGCTCCTCAGTGATTCTCTATGGGGCTGGCTGCAACATCTAGCCTGGAATCATGGGCTCTAAGATCCCTGTGGCTCAAGTGCTCAGATTAAGGACTCCCTGCCTCCCTTCTTGTACCTAGAAACACAAAGGTCAAAGGAAACTGACTCAAACTCCAAGTCCATTTCTCAGGGGTCACATCAGCTGAGGGTGGTGGTAGCAGCCCTAAGTGAACAAGTCTTTAGCCCGTAGAAGCAAATACTAGAAAGAGAATGTGTTTAATCAGGTAGACTTAATGCCATGATCTGTTCAGACTAAGCATTGAGTGGACAAAAGGCTGCTCCCCACCATGTGATAGGCAGAATGTGCATGCATGCCTCAGTTCTTCTGTCTTCCAGGAGTAGGTCCCAAGCATTGCCCATGTAGGTGATGCCATTTTGGGCATGCCCCAAACTCCCCCTTTCCCCTTCCCTCCTCCATTATATCTGTAATACCCACTTCACAGGCTGTTGTGAGGTTCAAATTAAATAGTATATGTAAAGCACTTTGAAATTTTTAAAGTACTTTGCAAATGTTGGTTATTATGGCTATTATGTTTGAAATCACAGTCTTATTGAGGAAGGAGGGAGGGAAGGAGAGCCAGAGAGAGAAAGAGAGAGAGAGAGAGAGAGAGAGAGAGAGAGAGAGAGCTCCATATTCCATCATACACTGGAGGGATCCAAGAATGATTAATTAGAGAAACAAAACCCCAAAAGCAACCTTTCCCAAAGTAATTTCAGAAAGGATCAGAACAGATCTTGGGACCTGTGGGAAACTGGAAAGAAAACTGTGTATAAGTAGCATAAAACTGGAAGCAAAGTGGATGCCCCATGATTGGGCAATGGTGAAACCAGTGACTATGAAGAAGTTTGAGAAGTCTGGGAAGACTCATTTGACCTGATGCAGAGGGATGTGAGCAGAACCAGAAAAACAATATACACAGTGACTTTGATAATATAAATGGAAAGGAACCCCCCCCCCCCAATTGAACGAGATGTGTTGTCCTAACTTGCCTCCAAAGAAGAGATCAGGAAATGCATCCCCCCTTCTTTGCAGAAGCCAAAGACTATCATTGTAAGAATAATAACAATGGTGCTTTTGCTATGCACCAGGCACTGTGCCAAAGTGCTTGACCATTATTATCCTACTTGATCATCACAACCCAACAACCCTGGGAGGTAGGTGCTATTATTATCCCCATTTTGCCAATGAGAAAACTGAGGCCCGGGAGGCGGTGTTAAGCGACTTAGCTAGTGACACATAGGTAGCAAGTGTCTGAAGTGGGGCCAGACTCCAGGCCTGGCACTCTGTCCACAGTGGCACCTGGCTGCCATCGACGTGGAATATTCACTCACTCTCAGACTTGGTTGATGTATCGTTTAGCCGAGCTGTTCTGCTTCCCCTTCCCTCCTTCTGTGTTACAAAAGGAGAGCTTGCTGAGTAGGTGAGGTAGGAGGGATGCATGGAGAGATAAAATAATATAAGAAAAGATATCAATAAAAATTTCTAACAATTATTGGGTGGTGCATCACAGCACCTTTCGAAACCCTGACTGAGAAATTACTTGTTCAAAGATAGCATTTGATAGAGGTAAAGTGGTGAGGAAATGTGGACTTTAGTCCCCGATTTGCTGCTGATTTACTGTGTGCCCAGGGCCAGGTGACTTCCCTTCTCTGGGTCTCAGTTTCTTCCTCTTTGAAATGAGGGGTCTGGACAGAACATTCCCATTCTTATAGCACTTCCACAAAGCCCTGTACATACATTGCCTCACTTGAGTCTCTCAAGTGATGAAGGATGTGCTATGATCATCTCTGTTTTAATAATGAAACAAATAAACTGATACCCAGAAATTGAATGATTTGACCAGAGGCACAAAGCTAATAAATGTCTGAGGCAGGATTGGAACTCAGGTCTTCCTGACCCCAGGTGCACCTTGGCCAAGACCTCTTATAACTCTAAATCTCGTGAACTGTGATGTGAGCAATGGTCTGTGATTCTAATGGACTTTTCAAATCTATGGGTGGTCGTTCAGCCAGATGGGCTGGGGCTGCTGCTGAGCGCAGATGGATGTGCCTTTCTGCTAACTGTTCCAATTGTGTTTCTGAGTCCTTGGAAAGAGAGGTCAGAGGCAATGCTTGGAAACCAGCTGCCTCGGAAGTCCCAGAATTGCTGTCCTTTGCTTCCAACTAACGATCCTGCTCATTTTGTACGTAGGTCATTCTGATTCATAAGTTGATTCCAAGAAGATGAAGCCTGTGGAAAGCTCACTCTCCCTGGGACCCCTGGGATCTGTGGGCTACAGGGAAGTTGGATTTGAAGTCTAGGTTTCTTTATTATCCCATGAAGGATGCAGGTGGGTCATTGTTTAAAGAAGTGCCACAAAACCTAACAGAAAGTAAATGTGGGGAAATTCAGAAGGGACTGGAATGAAGGTGCCAAGGAGTGGGCAACCTCCAGGGATTATAGACAGGATGGGACAATCTGGTCCTATGAGGTGTGAGCTGAAAAACCCCTTCTTAAAAGGAACACCAACTTTAAAGTCATTATTATTATTAATAAAAATAATATTAAACATTTCATTAAATAAATATACATCACATAAATAATAATCATAATAAAAATAATTGTAATTATTATAGGATTACCACAAAGGGGCGCCCAAGCAAAAGATGCCATCAAAGATATGTATGATCATATAAGAAGGATTGGTTTGACCATGTCCCTCCTCTGTCCTATAAGTTCCAGGGGCTCCCTGTCTGCTCCAGGATCAGATATATAATCCTCTGTTTGGCATTCATAGCTCTTCATATCCTCTCTCTCTCCACCCTCCCCTTTACCTTTTCAGTCTTCTTACACAAAACTCCCCCCCGCCCAACACTTTTTGATCCAGTGACACTGGCCTCTTGCTGTCCCTCAAGTAATAGACTCCATTTCCAACTGGGCATTTTCACTGATTGTTCCACACGCCTGGAATGTGCTCCATCCTCATCTCTGTCTTCTGGCTTTTCTGGTTTCCTTCAAGTCTAACCTTCTACAGGAAGCCGTTCCTGATTGCCCCTTAACGCTAGTGCCTTTTCTCCCTAAAGAATCTCAATTTTATCCTTCCTATGGCTTAATTGTAGATAGTTGTTTTCATGTTGTCTCCCTCATCAGGTTGTGATCTCCTTGGGGGCAGGGTGTATCTTTTGCCTTTCTCTGTATCGCCATTGCTAAGCACAGTGCTTGGTAAATAGTAGGTTTTTAATAAATGCTTGTGGAGTTACTGACTGGTCCTATGGAGAGATCAAGGTAGATGGTTTTGTGCATACTCCTTAGGCATCTTTGTGATGTCAAGAGGAAGAGGAGGTTCTCTAGAAGGTTGTCTTGCCACCCTGAGGAGCAGTTTTGGAAGACTTTGGTCAAGAGTGGGAAGGCAGGATCTGCATCATTGGAGAAACAACCTCTCCAAAAAGATGACAGATTCACTGGGGCATTTGACTCCTGGGAGAAAAGGCATTTCCCCTTCCCCTTGTGTCAGCCAGCTACACTTCCTAACCTTTTCCCACCCCCCCAAACATCACCACCACCCTTATCACTATCATGGCATCGTGTTAGTTCTACTCCTCCAACATTTAATAAACTCCTACCATGGGCCGGGCTCTGTGCTTGGAGACAAAAATGAAAGCATTCCCTGGCCTCAAGGAGCTTTCATTCTATTGGGTGGAGGGTAGTTACAACACATAACCGAGAAGCAGAGCAGAGTTTTATAAATGGCAGCATGGTTGCCCAGCTTTGTTGGGGGCACGTTGGCACGAGACCTCGGAGGAAGCAATGACCAAGATTAGTGGATGTTTTTGAGTGCGGTCTTCACATAAATGCATCTATTTAAAAAAATGAAATCAAAGTCAACCAAGGTGAGGCTGGTACAGGAAGTTCTTTCCAATGGAGAGTCAACGTAGCGCAACAATTATAATCACTGGTGTTTATATAGCGACTTAGGGACAGCAAAACACTTTATAAGTCACCTCATTCGAGCCTCACAACTACCCTACACAGCAGGTGGTACCGCAGGTGCTATTATTATATTATATTGTATTGTATTGTATTGTATTGTATTGTATTGTATTGTATTGTATTGTATTGTATTGTATTATATTATATTAATTATATTAGCAGGTGCTACTATTCCTCTCATTTTACAGATGAGAAAACTGAGGTTGAGGGAGTTTAAGTGACTTAACCAAGGTCATACAGCTAGTAGATGTCTGAGGCAGGATTCAAACACGTGTCTTCTTGACTCCAAGGTCAACAAATATTAACCATAAAGAAGGTCAAACTTTAGAGTATTTCTGATCTTGATGTCGACATTTGTGCAATAGGCTATAACCACCATCCGTCAATATAGCCTCGTGAGTCGTGTTACTGCACGGCTAGCTGCACTGGAATGTGAAAATTGAAGCTAATCTGTGTATGGAAGGTACTTTCGTACCTAATATTGGTTATATTTCTCGAAATAACTTATTTTGGTCAGTATGGGGTAATACACTGTGTCCCGAAAACACTATAACTTGCAAGAAATTGAAATAACTCGAGAATGATTACAAATATTTGACAATTTTAATGGGTACATTTTGTCTTAGTTTTAAAATGATCTCTGATATTTAAAACAATGAAATAATGTGCTTTCATGATGCATAAATACATAGCTAGTTTGAAGAGAAAGCCCATTGGAGCAGCGGAAGCCAGTACAACCAAAAAAATAGAGGCCGCCAAAATAGGGGAAATACATAGACACAAAGGCCTAATACCCAAGTCAAGAAAATGTGATGCTCCATATTTGTCACTGGGATTTACAACTACCTGAAAATTAAAAGAAAATACCTTTTCTTGCTGGAAAAACCATCGTTTTTTGCTTTGTACAACTTCTTTAGCTGAAGATAGCATGAAAGCTAATTAAATTGAAATGACATCTGGAAAGTGTATATGCAGCATACATTGACAAGATGAGTATTTTTTCCAGAGAAAATGAAATGCTTTTAATAAGCAAGAAGCACACTTTTCAAAAATCATGTCTGACATCAAAAGGACAGCTTGAATTGCTTAATGTTGCTTACAGAATTGCTAAGTGTAAAAAGGCTTGTTTTATGGGAGAAACTTGCACTACCTATAGTTCTGAATGTGGTCAAAATGATGCCTGGTGTATCATATGCAAATTATTTTGGAATGGTTCCATTTGCAGATAAGAGAGTAGCATTCTCTATATATTTGAAGACTTTCTTGATCAATTAACTGGGAAACAAAATCTTTCTATTTTGCATTTCATGTGGATGAAGCAACAGATGTAATTAAAGGTGCTCATTTGATTAATTAGGTATAATAGGTTGTTGAAATCGATGTTTAGGAAATGTTTTTTTGCTTTGCAAACCTATTAATGGCAATACCATATATATATATTTTAAAAATGGATGATTTAAAAAATGAAAACAATATAATTTGGAAGAATTACGTTTGGACTTTTTATTGGTAGAGCTTAATCAATTTGAGGAAAAAATGCAGCATTAGTTAAAAATGTGATCCTAGTTGCAATTTGGACACATTGCATGCTTCACAGATAATCCTTTGTGTTGAGAAGTATGAGTAAGGAGTGACATACAGTTTTTCAAGTTGTTTCAAGGGCAATCGACTTTATTCAGCAGTCCATTGAAAGAAAGATTCTTTGCAAAATGTTATGATAAGAGGGGGAGACCATGGGATTATTGTGAAACATTCTAACTTTCTTGTACCCAAGAACTTGGAAGAGTGTTTGAGTTAAAAGAAGAAATTGCTGATGTAATGATGAAGCAAATTCACTTACGACCAAAAATGTCCTCTTGAAACTTGCACACTTTGTGATTATTTCTGAAAAACAAAGTACTCTAAGTCAATCAATGCAAGATAATAAAATTCATATTCTTATCAGCAAAAATAAAGTGCTTGTGTTTATGGAAAAAAGGTATGAACAGTAAATTTAGAAAGCAATATTTTTGTTATGCTTTCAAATTTAAAATATACCTTCCACAAAAACAAAATAAAAGATCTGCTTAATAATCACTTGAATTCTCATTTTATTTTTAAAGATTCAGCTAGAGTATTTCTAAATATGAATGGATAAAGAAATAATTTTCCATGGCTAAATATGATACATTTGATCTCATTCCATCTAAACAAGAATGGTGGATAGATTTACCTTGTGATGGTACATTATTGGGTAGCTAGGTGGTGCAGTGGGTAGTGAGGTGTCCCTGTCTTCCCTTCCTTCTCTTGACCTAATAGCTAGACCCTTCAACTAGGTGGCACAGTGGATAGAGTGCCAGGTGTGGAGTCAGAAAGACTCTTCTTCATGAGTTCATGAGTTAAAATCTGGTCTTAGGTACTTACTAGCTGTGTGAACCTGGGCAAGTCACTTAACCCTGTTTGCCTCAGTTTCCTCATCTGTAAAATGAGATAAAAAAGGAAATGGCGAACCATTCTAGTACCTTTGCCAAGGAAGCATAAAATGGGGCCACGAAGAGTTAGGCATTACTGAAAAATGACTGAACGACAACGAAGTACATTAAAACATAGAAACAAGTGTTTGAACCTGAAAGTCTTGTATTTTGACTACAGTTAAATAAAGGGGCATCCGGTTTATCAAAGTGATATAAATTTTACTATTGTTTATACTTGTATGAAGTGAGGTTTTCTGTTATAGATGTTTTAAAGACAAAACACTGTGAAAAAGAATTATGAATAACCATATTAATGAAACCAAGTTTTCAGGAGCCATATTAAAAAACCCTTCTTGTCTCATTAATAATGTTACCATCATTATTACCAAAATATTTATGTTAAAAATGTGAACACTATGAAGGATTAAATCAATAGTAATAGCTGTATGTCACATTATTTCAAAGATTTTTTGTTGTGTTTTATAACTGTTTTATTTTACTAATACTATTGTAATAAATTCTGACTTTTAACAAAATACGATCTTACAAATTATTTACATACATTATCCTATGCAAGGTATAGAATCATAAGAAATTTTAAAAAAGGTAGATGACACTATATAAAAATTGGTAACTATTACTCCTCGGCTAACCATTACTCCATGGATATACATGGGCAGTTTTCTACTTCCTTCCCTGACCAGCTTCCTTTTTACTTTAAATCCCTTTTGATTACATTTTTGACTGTTGGCAGATACATTCTTTACAATATTATGAACTTGACGAGCACCTTCTAATGAACATTTCCACTTGTAAATAACATAAAAGAAGGTTGCACATGAAACCATCACTCTTCAGTATGAACAATTTGGCTCTTGTCCACTTAAAGGATACAAAGGATACAAAAATTTAATACATTGGTACCAAAGCTGTCCAACTTGTTTTGAACCTCCTGTTTCCGTCTATGCTTTAAAAATGCTTCACTGGGGGCAGCTTGGTGGCGCAGTGAGTAGAGCACCAGCCCTGGAGTCAGGAGGACCTGAGTTCAAATCAGATCTCATGCACTTGACACACTTACTAGCTGTGTGACCTTGGGCAAGTCACTTAACCCCAATTGCCCTGCCTTCCCCCCTTCAAAAAAAAACAACCAAAAATGCTTCATTGAAGCTCTAATCTTTATTTTCTTTTGTATCCCTGTCACTATACACCCTTACCTACCCATCCCCCACCCCATCCTCTCTGTTCAATCCTTATAATCAATATCTATAGTAAAGTAAAGTAAACCCACTCATTGGCCTTGTCTGAAAATGTACATCTCATTGTGTACCTCTAGATCATCACCTTTCTGGCAAGAAGTGGGGAACATTTCATCACTGACTTTCTGGAGTCTTGCTTGGTTGTTGAATTGATCTTAGTTCTAAAATCTTTCAAACTTGCTTTTTTTCCTTTAAAAAATTATATAAATTTTTCTCTTGGTTCCATTCATTTTATTATCATTATCAGGAGTTCCCTATACTGAAGAAATAGGTCCATCTTTCCACCTGCCCCCCAAAATATCATTTCACTTGGCCACATGGATGTGGCCGCTGGATTTCATCATCACTCACTTCCCAGATGAGAAACTCTGGCATTTCTGTTTGACCATAATCATCTCCTTTTAATCTATTTCTCTCTATGGCTTCCCTCTCATAGATCCATTCTATGTTCTCATTGAGACCTTCTATCCCTTCACCCTGATTTTACTTCCCTTCCCTTTCTCTCTAGCACTGACTCAATTATTATTCTACTGAATTCTACACTATCCTCTACCTTCACTCCTTGTTTTCTTGTCCTATACCACTCATGTCTTGCCAACCTCAGTGTTGATTAATCCCACCCTCTGTCTCCTCTACTCCTACTAACATGCTGCCACCAGAATTGAAAGAAGCCACACAATGATCCTGCTTCAGTGTTCTAAACTGTAGAATGGGGAATAAGAATATCTGTATTGCCTTTCTTGAAGGGTTATTGAGAGGCACAAATGAATTAATATATGTAAATTGTTTTGGAAAACAAAGTTTCTAAAATGCTGACAATCATTGTTGATGATGTTACTATGAAATGACATTGGGTAAAGCAATATTATACTCCTTGACTTCAAGGGGAAAGAAACCTTACTTCATTGGAATTACCTGCACAATTGCCTTTCTTATCTATAGAATGTTTGAGGCTATATTTCCAATCTTCTATTCTATCCAATTTATGTATGCACCCATTTCCCTCCAATCGTTCACAACTTTCCATTAGATTTAATAAGAAAGTGATTTCTCCATTATTCATTACTTTTGTAAGCCATGCAACTAAAAATAGCTGTTGGTAATATGTTGAATTCAGTAATATCTGTACAAGTGGACATTTAATTTAGATTCTTTAGGCCGAGATAATGGTGGGCCTTTGTGCTGCTGTCAGCAAAGAGATGATGTTGGCACTTGCATAGAACTTAGAATATTCTGTTTCCCATTGCCCTTGAAGAATGGAGATGCCCCATGAGGAACCAATGAGCAGAGTGCAAAACTCGAGGAAAACCCTGAATTGGTTGAAATGCAGAATGAGCAAGTCCGTTGATAAAGATAAATTTCAAAGCCTGAAAATGTTGTTTTATCTCCAAGTTGTAATTCCTTTGAATCATTCAGTAAACAGGACAAAAAAGAAGGAAAAGGAAAAGAAATCCTCCCATTATTCTGAAATAACTTGGCAGGAGGAGTTCCAGTGGGTTTAATAATTTCCCCTATCAGGCACTGATGTGAAATATTGATAGGCTGGGAATGTCACAGATATGGAAGTCACCAACTTATCAGTGGAATGGGGCCCAGAGCCTTGGAGCTGGTCTGTAAGGCAGGGAAAAAATAAGATATGTGGTTCTCCTGGGACTTATGAGACTGAGTGTGGAAATACAGCTACCAATGAGCAGCACAAGGGTAAAGGAAAGGTTTTTCAAAATAAATGGAGGATTAATCTAGGATTATTAAAATTCCCTTCTTTCCTTCCTTCCTTCCTTCCTTCCTTCCTTCCTTCCTTCCTTCCTTCCTTCCTTCCTTCCTCCCTCCCTCCTTTCTTCCTCCTTCTCTCTCTCTCCATCTGTCTCTATCTCCCTTCCTTCCTTCCTTTCCTCTTTCTTTCTTTCTTTCTTTCTTTCTTTCTTTCTTTCTTTCTTTCTTTCTTCCTTCCTTCCTCTTTCTTTCTTTCTTTCTTTCTTTCTTTCTTTCTTTCTTTCTTTCTTTCTTTCTTTCTTTCTTTCTTTCTTTCTTTCTTTCTTTCTTCCTTTCTTTCTTTCTTTCTCTCTCTCTCTCTCTCCTTCTCCCCTCCCCTTTTCTCTTTCTCAATTGATTTAGGTCTTTTGTTTTATTATCACATTCATTTCCCAAATATATGCATCCCCTTTCACCTACCTAGCTAGTCAATCCTTCTAACAAAGCTGAAAAACAAGAGAGGAAACTAATCAGAGTATTTATTTGACTTTGTGTCCACATCATGCCAGGTACTAGGGATATGTAGATAAAACTCAGAGTCCTTGCTCTTAAGGAACTTACATTCTAAAGGGGAGGAGCAGCAAGAGATACCATATACACATAGCAGCATATAGGGAGAATAACTACATCCTTTATTTCATTGGCATAGGGAAATCCTTGGTGAGGGAACTCTCTTTACCAATACAGGTTGGTATCTCTGCATTTTACATGCTTAGAGAATTACTTAGACCATTGAGAAAGTAAATAACTTTCTCAGAGTCACATAGCCAGTCTGGGTCAGAGGCAGGATTTGAACTCAGAACTCTGGGGCTGGCTCTGTAGGAATTATATGCCATTCTTCCCTTTGTATCCAAAGGTATCGCTCATTCTGGTTGGGGACATGAGGAACTTTGCCATTACACCCATGGAGTTTCTGATTTCCATTTATTTCCTTCAAGCCACCACTAGGCAAAGGCCCATGGATATCTAAATGTGCCAGGTTCACAGTCCCCTGCCCTAGAGAATCAAGATGCTATGAAGAGGTGTTGTCTAAGCTTTGAGGCCACCTAGGGGGTCCCTAACAACGCTTAGTTACCTTCACTTGTCCTCCTATGAAGCCCGAGGGCAAGAGTGCTTCTCATCATATTGTCATTGTGAAGTAGTTTCTTTGGGGGGCAGTAGTAGGGAGCACTAGAGGCTGGGACCTTAGAACAGGCTTCACAAAGAGGTGATGCTGGAACAGGTGAGGAGGGAGTGCATTTGAGGCATAGGGAATAGCCTATACAAAGGCCTGGAGGTAGGAGATGGAGAATCTCTCTTCTGAGGAAGAGCAAGAAGGCCAGTTTAGCTGCACCAGAGAGTACGTGAAGGAAAAAATATATAATAAGCCTGGGAAGGGTCATTAGAGCCAGGCTGTAAAGGGCTTTTAATGTCAAGCGGAGGAGTTTAGACTTGGGCATAGAGATAATAGGGAGTCAGTGGGATTTATTGAATGAATGATAAAAGATTAAGTGCTTTCTATGTGCCAAGAACCGTGCTAAGGTCTAGGGATAGAAACAGAAAAGTGAGATCGTTCCTGTTCTCAGATAGCCCACACTCGAATAGAGGGATTATGGGGTGTAGAGTGGAGGGCTCCAATGCAGGGCCCAGGACTATTTAGGTTGGAATGTCAGGCAGATGGTAAGAAAGGCCTAGTGATCCTCCATCTTACCAGGACTATATGTCCCTCCTCATTCGATCGATATGAGTGGCTATGTCCTTGACCCATGACATCTGGAAAGGGGTTAGGGGGCCCTAGAGTCTCTCTGACTTGAGCCCCATTGCTGGATGACCCATATAAGGTGGATACTGATTCTCCATGCCTACCTTTGTAGGAGGTTACCCATAGCCCGTGCTCCGATCTTATCCTTGGGCCCTCAGTAGTCACGGTTTGTGGACATGGCCATTCACACTACTTGGATGAACAGAGAGTAAACAATTACAATCCTTTGGGTGAGACGGTGGAGCTTTGGAACCATCACCTGGGCAGCTGAATAAAGGATGGTTTGGGGGAGGGAGAGATGTAGCAGCGGACCAACAGGAGACCATCCAGTCTCCAAGTAAGAGGCAATATGGGCCAGAACAAGGGTGGTGATTGGAGGGAATAAGGCAGATGGGAGGTGGATTCAGAGACAGATTATGGAGGTAGAGTTAATGAGGCTTGTAACTGATCAAGTATGTTGTGTTTAAATAGGAGTTAATAGAGGGAAGAAATTAAGAGACGATGGGGAAGACTTCTTGTAAGACATAAGATTTTAGTTGGGACTTGAAGCCAGGGAGGTCAGTAGTTGGAGTGGAGGAGGGAGAGTATTCCAAGCAATGGGGGACAGCCAGAGAAGGTGCCCAGACCTGAGAGATGGAGTGCCTAATTTGTGAAACAGCCAGGAGGCCAGTGTCACTGGATCAAAGAGCGTGAAGAGGGGAGGAAGGTGTAAGAAGCCCAGAAAGGTAGAAGGGGACTAGGTTATGAGGGTGCTTTGAATGCCAAACAGATCCTGGAGGTAAGAGGGAGCCCTTGAAGTTTATTGAGTCGGGGGGGGGGGTGACATGAAAATTACTTTAGTGGTTGAGTGGAGGATGGATTGGAGTGGGGAGAGACTTGAGGCAGGTAGACCCATCATCAGGCTATTTCAGTAATCCAGGTGTGAGGTGATGAAGGCCTAGAGGAATGGCCGTGTGAGGTGAGAGAAGCAGAAGCATTGGAGAGATGTTGCAGAGGTGATATCGATGGGCCTTGGCAATAGCTTGGATAGGAAGGGGTGGTGAGAGACAGTGAGGAGTCCAGGACGACTCCTAGGTTGTGAGCCTGAGGGATTGGGAGGATAGTGTTGCTCTTTAGAATCATAGAGAAGGTAGCAGAGAGGCAAGGTTTAGGGGGAAAGAGAATGAGTTCCATTTTGGACATATCAAGCTTAAGATGTCTATTGGACATCTAGTTGGTGAATTTTGAAAGTTAGTTGGAGACACAAGATTGGAGGTCAGTTGAGAGTTTGGGACAGTAAAGAAAGCTTTGAGAATCACCACCATAGGATGGTAATCAAATCCATGGGATTTAATGTGATGCGACCACTAGGTAAAGTAGTATAGAGGGAGAAGAGGAAACCTGAGGGGCACCTATGGTTAAAGGGCATGATCTGGAAGAGCATCCAGCAAAGGAGGCTGAGGAGGAGTGGTCAGATAAGTAGGAGAACCGGAGGAGAGAGTTGTCCTGAAAACCAAGAAAGAAGAGAGTATCAAGGAGAGAATTGATTGACAGTGTCCAGGGCTGCAGAGAGGGAAAGAAGAAGGGAGACTGAGAAAGAAAGGGCCAATGAATTTGGCAACTAAGAGATCATTTATAACTTGGAGAGGACAGTTTTGGTGGAATGATAAGGTTGGAAGCTGGTTGTGAGGGGTTGAGAAGAGAGTAAGAGGAGAGGAAATGAAGGTACCTGTTGTAGACAGCTTTTTTGGAGGAGTTTAGGCAGAAGAGATATGGGATGGTATACAAGGGATGAAAGGATCAAGTGGGGGGTTTTTCAGGATGGGGGAGACATGAGCATGTTTGTTGGCAGTTGTTTGTCCGTTTTCGAAGAGGACTAATGACATCATAGGCGATGACCTACGCGTGAATTGGATTTGTGAGGCTGAGTTGTGCAAAGTCATCAGTTTTACTCTTTCTTCCTGAGTCATCAAAGTCCAGTGGCAGGACAAAACTCAATCACTGCCTCCTGGGCTACCTCCAGTTATCTTGTGGGCAGTAGAGAATGAGCCAATAGACAGAGATTGGAAATAAGTGAGAGGGTGGGGATGATGGCGGGGGTGGGGAGGGGAAGGAATTGTGATCTGTTCGAAGCAATGGGGTGGAGTGGGATCACTTGAACAAGTAGATGACTTAGCCTTGTAAGGAGTAAGCGCACTTCATCATGTAAGACAGGGATAAAGGAGGAGAGAGGGGCAGAAGGCGCCTGAGTGATAAGAGATGAGGAAGAGGGGAGGAAAGGGAGATCAGGGTAGATAGATTCAATTTTTTCTGTAAAATCTGAGCGAGGTTCTTAGCTGAGAGTGTGTGGTGAAGGCAAGCATGGGAGGCTTGGATAATGAGGCTATGCTGTTGGGAAGATCTCAGTGCTCTGACAGAAACAAGGAATTGGTGAAGAGAGCTGGGCTTTCAGGGAGAGATCATGAGTCCTGTTTTGCACAAGTTGAATTTGACAGTTGGTCAACTCAGACAGTTAGTGATTGGTGCATGATGAGAGCTCAGGAGAAAGGCTAGGGCTGAAAATATGGATCTAGGGAATGGTTTCAAGAGAACTCAGAGAGGAGAGAATATCCGAGAAAAGAAAGTTGTTGGCAATGTCACAGAGATAAGTCAAGAAGGATGATGAGAAAGCCATTGTATTCGAACATTAAGAGATCATTGGTAGCTTTGGAGAGAGCAGATTTCATTTGAGCCATGAGGCTGGCAGCCAGAGGGTTAAAGAGGGAGGGCAGAGGAAATGGAAGCAACAAGAGTGGGCAACATTTTCCAGGAATTTGGCTGTGAAAGGAAGGAGAGGTATATGAAGATACCTTGAGGGGATGGTAGGGTCCAGAGTGAGCATGGCAGTGTCAAGTGTTAGAGCTATCTGGGAATGTTTGTGGGCAGCAGGAAAGGAGTCAGTAGAAAGAGAGATTTGGAAGACTAGAGAAAAAAAGGTATCTCTTGGTAGAGAAGTGATAAATGGGTGGTAATAAGAATGAGACATTTTCAGACAAGGCCAACATCTTGATTACACTCACTTATTAAAATGTAGGACTTCTATTGGGGATGTGGGTGGTTAGTGGGCTATGATAGAGATGTAAAAATGTTTTTAAAAAGAACATTAATAAAACATTTAAAATCCACATTTTAAAATGTACCTGTTAAAATGAAACATTTAAACTACCCCTTTCTTCTCCATGCTTCACTCTACTACGCCCAAACTCTTCATTCTGAAATTCCACTTTAGAGCCTTGGAACTCACAAGTTGAAAATGCCCTCTACCCCTTGAGCCTCTCTCTGTGATTGGACATCTCCTCCTAGATCCTCTTTTTAAGGAGGGTGCCAGGCCAGCTGCTTCTCATCCCTCTCCAGTCAACCCTCTGGACTTTCTCGTGCCCCAGCGCTAGGCACCTTTCTCTCCACCTGCATCCCATCTAGACTCCCTCTTCTGTGTTGGCCTTCCCCCATCAGAATAGAAGTTCCTTGAGGGCAGGTGCTGTTTTTCTACTTGTATTTGTATTCCCTGTATACAGTGCTTGGCACGTAGCAGGCATGTAATAAATGCTAGTTGACTAAATGATGGAATAAAACAAAAAGTTTCAGATGAAAGCACGAAAGAGGCAATTTTGTTGCTACCTTGTTAAATTTATTACCCACTTAAAAATCTGAAACTACTTAACAGACAGTCACTGTTTCATATGCGGTCTCTTTTGTCTTCATGTTTTAAAATGCTTGTGTTTATTGATGACTGTTAAACTCATAAAAAAGAAAAAAATTAAGGGGAGAGAGGGTATGATTTATCTGTAATCAACAGATAGGAGGAGATGGGATCACAGATCCACGTAAAGAGGAGCTGGGCTTGAAGAGGAGCCCTGAGTAAATAACGAGAGGATGGAGGATGGCAGTAAGGGGCTTCAAGTGTAGAGAAGAGGAAGTGAGTAAGTTCTGGGCAAATAGCCCCAATTTCATCAGTTAAATAGGAGAGAGATCCTCAGCTGAGTGAGTAGGGGAAGGAGATGCTGGTTGAAGCTTGAGGAAGAGAAAATTTGGAACAGCTGCCATGGGAAGTCTACTAGAGAGCTAGCTTTGAATCAGCAGAAATACTGCTGTTTTACCTTGAATTGGAATTAGAAAGATGCATTTGCAGTAGATCTAGTCCAAAAGGTTCCATGACTTCCTCCAGTACAGATCAGCAACAGAGGAGGCAGGTGATGGAAGGGATCCAGGTTTGGGATTTGGCAAGACATGAGCAGTGAGAGGCCAAGGGGGCAAGGAATCTGAGTGTGAAAGACATGGAGTTGAATTGTCTGTTGTTGAGTTGAGTTGTTTTTCAGTCACGTTCAACTCTTCGTGCCTCCATCTGGGGTTTTCTTGGCAAAGATATGAGAATGGTTTGCCTTTCCTTCTCCAGTGTGTCACTATTTCACAGATGGGAAACTGAAGCAAACAGGGTTAAATGACTTGCCCAGGGTCACACAGCTAGTAAGAGTCTGGGACCAGATTTGAACTCATGAAGAGGAGTCTTCCTGACTCCACACCTGGCACTCTATCCACTGTGCCACCTAGCTGAAGGGTCTAGCTATTAGGTCAAGAGAAGGAAGGGAAGACAATGAAGCCTGGGCTACTGAGGAGTGGAGAATGTGGAGGTCAGAGAGCAGATGAAGACTAGTTTTAGGAGGAGTCAAGCGATGGACTGAGAAGATTATGGTTGGATAAAGGAATTTGAGAATAAAGAAAGTGGTTCAGCAAAACCAGCCACCCCATCTGCTGCAGTCCCCCATTGTGATAAAGAGAGGGAGGTACGTTTAAAAATAAGTTTGTTGATATCTTTTATTTTGACATTCCCTTAAGTTCTTGAGGTAGCTAGGTAGCACCATAGATACAGCTCTGAGCCTTGAGTCAGGAAGACTTGAATTCAAATTTGGCCTCATATACTTAATCAGCTGTGTTAACTTATTCAACTGTGTTTCCTGAACTGTGAAACAGAGATAATTATAGCACCCACCTCCCAGGAATTTTGTGAGGATTAAATGAGATTATGTTTTTAAAGTGCTTAGCACAGTGCCTGGCACATAGTAGGCACCTCATGAATGGTTTATCTCCTTCCTTCCTTCTTCCCTCCCTTCTTTCCTTCCTTCTCCACATTGCCATGTTGCTTCCAGCAAGCATAAAATTTGAGCACATCCCTAGAAAGATCAGCCAGATATATTGTAACAAGAGAAAGGACGCAATGTTAATTGTTTTCCTGTAATATGCCCTAGTGGGTGAATACCAACCATGTCTTTTTCTGTGCACTGCACCAGTTAATGAAGTAAAAACCAAAACTTTATATCAAGTGACAATGAAAACAATGTTTACACTCACCATTTAAATCGCCTCCAGCCAAATCAATTATTATTTTTAAAAACCACATGCACAATTGATGTAAAGAAGTATTGCCCTCTCTGATGAACATTATGTATTTATTACCCCTTTTAATGCCTGAAAGACACTCTCTCCTTGTTTCTGCCTCATCTCAGCTGTGACTTCTTTGGGCAATCCTTGTCTGATGCCCCCAGGGCTTGTTAGTACTCTCTTTCTGCTCAGATAACCTTGTAATTAATTACTTATCAATTTCTTATCATGTTCCAGTAGAATGCCAGCTTCTTGAGGGCAGAGCCTTCTCTGTTTTTGCCTAAGGTTCTCATTGCTTAGACCCTCAATCAGCTTATATAGCTGGGTCCTGATTAGTGCCCATAAAGAATCCTTTCTAGTAGTCACATACATTCAAATTTGTACTATTTGAAGTTTTAATTATGTGAGATATGGCAACTAGTTCCAGCCCAATGGAAATACGCAATGCAAATTCAAATATATGACCACTTCAGGGGATATATCATTCACACTCATCATATGCGCAATCTTTGGAAATCATATGTGTTAGAGGTCATATTGTGGGGATATTTTCAATCGTAATATGTCTCGATCTGATTCATTTGCTCCCATTCAGTTTGGAAAGATGTCCTGCTAAAACTAAGTCAGGTCCAGATATTCAGTTTTCCCCACACTGACAAGATGAAGGTAAGAATTAGCAAAGCATTTCATCAGGCCTGAGTCTAAAATAGTCAAGTGACAGCCCAACAGTATCACCCAAATTCCTAAAGGAGCACAATCTCATCTCTCCTTTTATCCCCAGAGTTTTGGGGAGCTGGGGAGGGATCTAGGGTCAGGCCTTCTTAAACCTCCTGTTGTTGCTCAGTTGTGTCTGACTCTTGGAGACCCTGCTTGAGATACTGGAGTGGTTTGCCATTTCCTTCTCCAGCTCATTTTAACAGATGAGGAAACTGAGGCAAACAGGGTGAAGTGACTTGCCCAGGGTCATTCAGCTAGTAAGAGTCTGAAGCTGGATTTGAGCTCATGAAGATGAATGAGTCTTCCTGATTCCAAGCTCAATACTTTTTTTTTTAATCATAAAGTTTATCGATTAAACATAAACAAAGACCAGAATAAGACTTCCTTCTGTGGCCTCTGCTTTTGTAGATGGGTCAGTGGATTAAATGCTAGATATGGAGCCAGGAAGACTTGAGCTCTATCAGGCACATACTGTGTGACCCTGGGTAATCCGTTTAATGGTTTTCAGCCTCAGTTTCCTTACCTGTAAAGTAGGGATAATAATAGCTGGAACCTCACAGGGCTGATTCGAGGATCAAATGAAAGGTGAAGGAAGGGAATAAACATTTACGTGGCACCTACTGTGTGCCAGGGACTGTGCTAAGTGCTTTATAAATATTATCTCATGTGAGCTTCATAACAACTCTGTGAGGTAGGAGATCTTATCATCCCCATTTTACAGATGAGAAGATCAAGGCAGACAGAGGTTAAGTAACTTGCTTAGGGTCACACAGCTGCTAAAGAGTCTGAGTCCTATTTGAACTCAAGGTCTTCTTGCCTGTAGGCCGGGTGCTCTATGCACTATGGTGCTACCTAGGTAAGACAACATGTAAAACACATAGAAAACCTTAAGGTGTTATGTAAAAGTTAGCAATTCTTAAGTGATCTCACTGCACCAGTGCAGGAAGTCTCCAAAGACCGGGGAAATGGGACTGTAGAGTAGCATCTCTAGTCATCTCTTCCATAGCCCCATATGCTTTCTGCACTGGTACAACCTAGATAGACTGTCTCAGCTTCCACACTCTGGGTGGTTTTGGGGCTCTGTGGTGTTGGCCAGACTCTTTTTTTCATGTTCCTGGTCATGTCATCACTCCCAGTCACCTCTGCTAACAATGGGTAGGCAGTTTGCCTTCCTCCATCTAGCAATCCCACTTTCCCTCCAATTAGTGCCTGAGTTAGGGCCCACGACATTATGGGAACTACATATGGGCATGCCCTCGATGTTGAAGAGAGTATCGTATAGGTCAGCTTCTCTTAGCTTTCTTCAATCCACACTTCCTTGTTTCCTTGCATGCTCCTCTCCTTCCAACTTTGAGGTGGAAATGCAAGTTTTACTTCTTCTCCCTTCTTTTACATCAGGCAGAGTGCCAGCTGTCAGCAGTAGCAGCATCCGTCCTGAATCTCTGAAGGCTGGGAAAAGCCATTGAGAAAGCAGCAGCTCTCTTGAAGGACAATCTATATGTAAATACAGTCATCAAGATTAGAATATCACTCCCCAAATGCATTTTCGTGCAAAAAGAAACATTATCCAACACAGCAAAGGCAGACTGCGTGGAAAATAAAACTTGATTTCAAGTATAAATTTGGAATTTTAGAAGGCAACCATTTGCTGTTTTTTGCACAGGTACTGAAGAGAGCTAATGTTTCTCCAGCACTTGGGAGCTAATCAGAATATGAATTCCACATGCAGATATAATAGGATTGTGCTTTCTTTTCACAGGAGCTGAGGTAATGTTTCCCTGGTCCAGCCATTGACCTTGAGACCTCAAAGTTGTTGAACTAGAGCTTGGTTGACCCCTCCTCCGGACACAACAAGGTTCCCTGGTTTACTCCATTTTCGCTTTGTTATTGGATGAATGCTTCTTGAATTTCCCTTCCCCTGCTTACTCCTGGCTCAAAATAGGTAATAATGACCCAAGCTTCCTCCCCACATTCATGCCTGTGCTCCCAGCTGGTTGGCCACTCAATCAGTCAACAAACATTTATTGTAGAACTACTGTGTCCCAGACATTGTGCTAAACTCCGGGGCTACAAAGATAGGCAAAAGACAATCACTGTACTCAAGGAGCTCACAGTCTCATAAGGGAGACAATATGTAGATATCTTGCATAAGCAAAATATAAATGAGATAAATGGGGGGATACTAAGATTAAGTAGGACTAGGAAAGTTCTTGCAGAAGGCGGGAGTTTAGTTGTGCCAGGATGCAGAGATGAGGAAAGACAGAATTCCAGGCATGGGGGACAGCCAAGGAAAATTCTTAAAGTGGAGAGATGCAATTTATTGGTGAGGGCAGAAAGGAGCCCTGGGTCACCTGGAGGTGAGTAAGATGTAAGAAGATTGGAAAGGTAGCAAGGGTAAATTTGGCCAGGTTGGAAAGGGAGCAGATCAAAGCTTCTATGCTGATCACTTGTGGGATCCACCTATATTCATATGGCCCCTGCACTTCCATGATGGCTGAGAAAGGGAGACCTAGTCTCAAAAACAAATGAAGGGATGGTTTCAGAGAAACCTGGAAAGACTTGAATGAAGTGACACAGAGTGAAGTAATGATAATAATCACAATCATGTTGCAAAGCACTTTGCACGTACTTAATTTTATCTTCACAGTAACCCTGAAAGGTCAGTTCTGTTATTATCCTCATTTCACAGATGAGGGAACTGAGGCAGACTTAAGTGACTTGCCCAGGGTCACAAAGCTAATCATACATCTGACCTGAGATTAGAACTCATGTCTTTCTGACTCTATTCTCTGCACCTTCTAGCTGACAAGAAGAACAATTTATATAATAACACCAAAATTGTAAAGACGAACAAGTTTGAAAAACGCAAGAACTTTGATCAACCATGATTGCAGAGGATTGATGATAAAGAAAGCTATCCACATTCTGTCAGAGAGGTGATGGACTAAATATTCAGAATGAGACACACATTTGTGGACATGGCCGAGGTAGGAGCTTGATTTACTTGACTGTGCAGAAGAACTTGAGGGCTTGTGTTGTTTTTGACTTCCCGGTACCTAGCACGGTGCCTGGCATCCTGAATCCTAGTTATAGAGCTGTAAGGGACCTCTCTCACAAGTCATTTAGTCTGGTCTCTGCATTTTATAGACAAGGAAACCAAGGCTCAAAAACGTAAAGCAACATCCTTATGTACTGTTTTTGAATCGAATTGAATCATAGTGCTCCATAAATGATATCCCCAACTGAAAAGAAGGACTTTCAAATGAAGAGATACTTGGTGGGTGTAAATCGTTTGAAGCATATTATCCAGGATGACTTGCATGGAAGAATGAAAGACATGAAGGATATATGGGATGGAAAACACTAATGTAACTTGAGAGTTTTAAGAATGGAGCCAGCCAAAGGATCTTTAGAAAACAGATATAGTAATTCCCCCATGTTTGATCAAGCAGTGACCAAGAACTCTCAGCACAGGAGAAAGTAGTATGAGATAGCACGGTTGGGAATGAAAGGTAGATATAGAATGATTAAAAGGAGGTGGATGTCAGGGCTTCATAGCCCAGGGTCTTTAAACTTGGTTTTATAAATGTTTTGATAACCAGATGTCATTAAAATTGGTTTCCTTCATAAAAAAAGAATGGAGCCAACCATGGGCACTGTTCATAGGCAGTTTCACAGACTGAAAGCTGGAGGTAAATTTGGAGATAACGGGTCTGTGGACTACTTTCTGTGATGTTTTAAACATCTCTTCAGATAAGCAGCATGGCACATGTCTTCTGAGGTATGTGTATGTGTGTATTTGTGTGTGCATGCATGTGCACATGTGTTTGGGCAGATAGAGACACCTCTGGGACGCCAATGTAGATGTTGCTTGGAGGGGGTGGGTCAGTGTGAGGGTGGAGCTCTTTCCAGTTAGCCATCTTGTAGCTTTTTATTTTAACTAGTTATTCTGTTAACTAGGTGCTAATCTCTGTCCATATGACATTAAAGGACTGCAAGTCCTTCCGGACCTTTAAAATTTGACACCCTAGGGAAAAGCCCCATTTACTCTATTCTCGTTACAGGATAGCTAGAAAAGGACACGGTACAATCATGTAGTAAAAATGAGGGATGATAGATGGGAAGCACGAAGGTTGCACTGGTATCTATGAAATATTCAGAGACCAAAGGATAGACTCCAGGGCACTGGACAGAGTCTTAGTGGAGAAGGACATCCATGAGAACTGCACCCAATGGGAAGGCATCAGTGGATTGCAATCTGTACTCTGCGGGAGTACCTGCAGAGATGAAATCACAGATTGATCAATTATTAAAGTGTTTTAGGACTAAGAAGCAGGAGTAGGGAAAAACTCCTTCAATCACCCAATTTTGGTGGAGTTTTTTCTATTTCTTGGTAGAAAATTTCTTATAAAGTATCTAGTCTAGTGAGGATAGAACCTTAATGAGGCCACATGTCCTTCACATTTGAGTATTGAATTGTGTATATATAAAGGGTTGGGAAATCAGGCAAATGGAGAAGACTGTAAGAAAGCTGGAAGAAAGGACTCAATGACTCTAGTTAATAACTTAGGAAGAATGTATATGAGGGAATCATGAAAATTGGGCTGGAAGGGACTAGAAAGTACCTGGCTCATACTGAGGAAGGATTGTAGCTCTAACATTGGAGAGGACCACAAAGGCCAAGTAGATCAAAACTTTCATTTGACAGGTGAAGACAATAAGATCTAGGAGGATTAAGTAGTTTAACCAAGGTCACATGGGTAGTGAGTGTCAGAGGGGAGGATTTGAACCTGGGTCCACTAACTCCAATTTTCATTTCTGTACTCTTTTATAGGGTAGTTAAAAGAGCATTCCATTTGGAGTCAGGATACGTAAATCTTTGGCCCGAGGATTTAGTCCTTGAGATCTGGAACAATCATGTTAGCTCAGCCCATGCAGAAATGGGGAAAAGTCTTTGGCAATGCTGTCCCCTCATTTTTTATTCTGGCTGCTGTGTGGGAGAATAAAAGCTCTTAGCTCATTTTCATAGTTCCTGAGCTGAGGGTAGGAGTTCAACAACATCACCTTCGAATATAATGTAGGAGGTTGGGGGTGGGATTGGGTTGATGAAGGGATGTCTTCAAATCTTTTGAGTTGCAAGCTGTAGAAGCTGAGATTTGCTTTGGATCCCAGGGAGAGAGGGGTGTCTTTTCTGGAGAAATACGAATTAGGAAGAGCAGGGGCAAGGGAAATAAAGATAAATTTTCTTCAACTCTCAAGTGATTTTGTGGTAAAAGAAAACGAAAAAGATGTGGAGACTGTCCTGGAGAGGGCATTAGGAAATGAGCAAGAAAATGCAATCTCTTACTGTCTTGGCTGTGTGGGTGTGAATGAGATGCTCTCCAAAGAAATCTCCCTTTCTAATTTCTCTAACCTTTGGTCCATGGGTGTTCACACTATTTATTTTGTCAGTACAAAACTTTTAGAGGCATTCCATGGCAAGAGTCCCCCCGCCCCCCATCCCCACAAGATGCCTTAGAATCACGTCCAGTCGAGCAGTCCTTTTGTCTGTGCGCTCTTTATGATACTAATTATGGGGTTGACAATTTCCATGTTCCAGGGTGGGTGAATTGGATTCGGGAATCTAGCAAAGCCCAGGACTGCGAAATTTAGCCCAGTGTGCCTGGCCTTTTGGAAAAATCATTATAATTGGAAAGTCACAAAAATAGATCTAGCTAATATTAGTTTTCTTCAGCCTAGTCTTTTCAAAAGAATGGCTTATGTTTTGATAATAATACCAAGACAATATTTATTTTGTCAGTACAAAACTTTCAGAGGTGTTCCATGGTGAGAGTTTCCCCCTCCAAAGGATGCCCTGTAATCTTTTTTATGTAGTACTTTAGGGCTAGCAAAACGCTTTGCATATATTATCTCATTTAATTCTGTCACAACCTTGTGAGGTGGATACCATGATTATTCCCATTTTGCAAGTGTGGAAACTGAGTCTCAGAGAAGACAAGTGATTTGCCCAGGGCCACACAGTCAGAAAATGTCTGAGGGGGATTCAAACCTAGATCTTTTTGTCTCCATTTCCAGGGCTCAGTCTCCTACAACATAGCTCAAGCATGTAGTCCCTGTTAGGAAGGCCCTAATGTGGTGAGCTTCTTTGGCAGTGTATTCTTCTGAACTGCCAGCTACTCTAAATGAGAGCACCCAAGATACTAATGTCAGGTGGAAATCCTCACCTAGTCTATGAACAGGGAGTGTGGTGAAGCAGCTGGTGAGATGCTCATATGCAGGTTTCATGTTTTTCAATAGAATTGCAATGGTTCCCTCAATGGCTGCATACACCATTCCTTTTTAATCTTTTTTGCAGAAATAAAATATGATAGCTTTTCACATGCCCTAAAACTGCAGTGGATGGCCCAGTTTCTGCTGTTATTTGCCAATTTGGAGCATGGCAGGATTTCTAATTTGCACGACTTGTATACTGATGGAGCACCAAGGTCCCTTTTCTTTCTTCCTCATTTTGGTTTCTCAGGATGCAGACATCTCCTTCAATCTTCTCCCCACCCCCTAAACCCTCAATCATGTCCTCCCTCCTAAATTAGATAAATAAACAAGCAAACAGACTCAGTATGCAGGCTATTTCTTAAGAGTCTGAGATTCTTATGGTCAGATGACACAATAAGAAATGGAATGATTTTCTTTTCTTTTTTTCAGGTCAACTTTATTTACTGCCCTCTGTTTTCATACCCATTTCTGGCTGGGTATTGTTATTATAATGTGTCTGTAAGGAGTTGCAGGTGTCATAAGAGGCCCTGGAGAGTGTTTCTAGATCAATTTAATCAACCGAAGCACTCTGGACTTAGTGGGAATGGATCTAATTGTCCCATCATATTAGAAATGTTAAAGTAGAGTCTTGGTATATTGAACCAAGAGGACATTTAATAGATTTTATAGGCATCTTATATGGCACCGGAGAAGAGATAAAACGTCTGTTAAAGAGATTTAGGTATTCATTATTGATTATTTTTAAAAGATGATAATATTTTTAGAGATTTCTATGTCTCGAATGCTCAATTCTTGTGCTAGATACTCTCCCCACCCCCACTTAGTGAACATGTGAAGCTGGAATGCCAATGCATTCTCATAGGCACATTTCTAATTAAGTTTATTTAGCCTTAACGTAGTTGCAAATGGAATATAGTGACTTTATGATATTTACCCTCTGTAAGGTGGGAATTAGTCAGTATTTTATTATCTTTAGATAGTGTATTGGCAATCAAAATGGGCTCTTAGCACTTAATTCAACCAAGTGCCCTTGAAGAATTTGGCCTTTGTTTCCTTTGATTAATTCAGTGTCTTTGATTGAGTCTTACTAGGTGCTAAGCCCTAGGCCCAAACCCCTGTCTATTAGGTGCTAAGCCTATATGGGTGTGAATTGGTAACTAAGGTGGGGCTCCAGGTGGGGCCAATGAAGGGAGGTGCTAAGATCAGGACCAATAGTAAGAGCTTAAGTTCTGGTCGCTCAGATGATGTTTGATGATGATGGCTAAAGAGTGCATAAAAAGGGAAGACAGAGCCATTTGCTTAGGGCTCTCACTCTTGGTGCAATGCTGATGTGGAGACTCTGGCAGCTGTAGCTAAGAGCCCTCCAGCTTGTAAACCTGGATGTTCAGACTTGGTTAAACTCTGGTAATGATGAATTGGGATTTGAATCATACAAGGTCTGTCTGTTGATGTTTGTAATTTGTTTGTATCTGCTCTGAAGTTCATGGTGCTGGCTTTTCCCCCTGAACTAAGTGAATGATATTCATATGCTGGGTTAAAGTAAGATTGCTAACCCCTTAATGTTGCTTTCCTTAGTAAAGCAGATAAAAAGAACCGGGGCTTGCAGTGTTCTGTGTGCTGGCTGTTGTTGGTTTTACACCCCCACAGCAGCTGCTAGCCAAATTGTTGCAACAGATAGCTACACTAATTTGAATAGACTAGCCAGGTTCACATGATGTAGTCATGCTCACAGTATCACAATGTCACACCTTCTTCACCTCTGCCACCACCATAACAATTGTCATGGCTGTCATCAGCACCACAATCATTGCCATCTTTATCACGCAAATCATCTCTATCACCATCACCAAAGCTAAACCATCTTTGTCATCACCATTATTTCCACAATCAACTTTATCATCACCCAAGTCATCTTTACTATCACCACCCGAACCATCTTGATAGCCGTCTCTGCCTCCATCATCACCATCACCACCACAAGGGCAGAGGATCATAGATTTAGAGCTAGGAGGACCAGAGAAATCATCTAATCCAATTCTCTCTTTTTTCTAAAGGAGAAAACCATGAGTGGCTAGAGAGAGAAGAGAACTGAGGGGAAGGAGGTGAGGCCCTGGAGGACTATTCACATCAAGGTTTGGGGAAGAGGATGATGAATCAGGAAAGAAGATAGAGTAGGCCACATTAGAGAAAGAAGAGGTGACTCTGAGAAGTGGGAGGTTCGGCATTTATTTTGTGTATCCTTATATATGTACATGTTGTCTTCTCTGGCAGAATACAAGTTCCTTAAGGATAGGGACCGTGTCATTTTTGTCTTGGTGTCTCCAGTGCCTATCACAGTGCTTGGCATTTTGTAGGTGCTCAATAAATGCTTATTCATGGGTCATGCAGTGGAGAGAACTCTGAATGGAGAGTCAGGAAGTCCAAGGTTGAATTAAAATCCTGCCTCAGACACTTACTAGCTCTGAGATCCTGGACAAATGACAACCTCTTTCAAGCTCAGTTTTCTCTCTGGGTCTCAACTTCTTTCTCTGGAAAGGCACAGGGTTGGCCTCAGTTGGCCTCAGTTGAGCTTCAAAGTCTCATCCCAGCTCTGACATTCTGTGTTCCAAGCTTCCTGTTGGTGTCCGTGTTGTAGGTTATAGGGCCTCTTCCAGTTCTGCCATTCTCCATTTGAATATTCTAAGACTAGCTTCGAATCCTCTGTCTCTCTCCTTCTCTGTCTTGGTTTCCTTCTTGGTGAAGTAAGGAGCTTGGATTAGGTGACTTCGAAGGTCCCTCCCAGCTCTGACATTACATTTTCTGAGGCTCCAGTGTTTTACGTTCAGAGTTCTCTCCCAACCATCACGTTCTTTGTTCTAGCAATCTAGGCCTAATCTAAGTTTGCTATCGTTTTATCTGTCTCTCAGTGGTAGTAGCAGTAGTAGTGAACTGACTGAACACTACCACCACCACTACCACTACTGCTGCTGCTGCTGCTCCTCCTCTTCCTCATCCTCCTCTTCTGAACGGCTTCTACTTGGTGTTCTACATTCCTGAAAATAGATGTGTAAGTCCTTTGAATTATTTTCTTTTTATGGATGAGGAAAATAAAGTTGTGAATCCCATTATTGGAAGTACTGTGCAATGCCCCATGTTTAATGGACATGAAACAAGAATAAAGTTCAAGGCAAATGTCTTTGCTTTAGGCAGATTCTAGGAGCATGGAATGTTAGAACTGGAAGAGATCTCAGAGATCCAGTCTCTGCAGTGCCCTCATTTTATGGAGCAGGCAGTCAAAGCCCAGAGAGGGTAAGTGACTGGCCTGAGGTCACACAGCAGGAGAGCCAGAACCAGCTCAGGAAGTAGCTGTAGACCTCATTACCTGGCTGTGAGATCTGAGCTCCCTGTTCTGACCTATCGCATTCTTGGGTTCCACAGAAGTATGGAAGAATTGTGAGGAATTCCTGGTTCCAGAGTTCTATCCCTAAGGCTGAATGCAATAGGAGATAAGTCCTAGGGAGTAGCTTGAGGCTCAGAGAGATGAAATTACCTGCCCAGGGTCACACGGCTAGTAAGAGTCAGAGGTAGGATTTGATTCTGCGCCTTCTTGATCCCATAGTCAGCATGCTAATATTTGTAAAGTGTTTTGCAAACCTTAAAGATTACTTGTTTACTTTTTCAATCTTGCTTGACCCTCTGTGACCCCATCTTGGTGAAGATACCAGAGAGGTTTGCCATTTCCTTCTGCAGCTCATTTTTCAGAGGAAGAAACTGAGGCAAACAGTGTTAAGTGACTTGCCCAGGGTCGCACAGCTAGTAAGTGTCTGAGGCCAGATTTAAACTTAGGAAGATGAATTTTCCTGACTCCAGGGCAGGCTGTCTATCTACCTAGCTGCCTATAAAAACTACTACTGCTGCTACTACCACCACCACCACTACTACTTCTGCTACTACTACTACCACTAGTATTACTCCTTCCCTTCCTCCTCCTCTGGACTTCGTCTATTCCTGAAAATGATTCTGGCTTTCAGAGTTTCAGGCTCAGCAAATTTTTGAAGCCATCAATACCTGATCCTGTGGCTTATTAATATGTTTTGAGGCCAGGCAAGAGAGCTAATTAATAACAGAAATGTCACCAGGAAGGTCTGTACTGGGCATTTTCATTAGCAAGTTGAGAAAGAAGGTAGCAAAGAATCGATGGCGCTAAAGCAGACATGATTGACTGTAATTACTGAGCTTGTTTAAGGCTATTGACTGGCGGCAAGATGGACCATCAAAGCTGAGCCTTGGCGCCTGAAAAAAATTAAATGAGAAACGTTAATGAAGGAAACATGCACTGCAGGGCCTTCAGTCACCACCCCGGACAAGCAAGGCGAATGTGGGTATCTCGATCTTTCTTGGGGGCCAAAATAGCTCAGCTGAGATTTTCAAAACATATTTTGTTATTTAGAAAAAAAAACTGTCAACAATTTGTTTATTAAAATGTTTGCCCTGTGAAATAATGGCTCTTGGTTTTAAATGCTTGGCTTGTGTCTAAACCTCTAACTAGACAAGAAGACTGAGCATTGTGCTAAATATTGAGGGTATCAAAAAAGCAGAAACAAAAACGGTTTGTTGTTGCTCAGTTGTGTTTGACTCTCTGTGATCCCATTTGTGGGTTTTTTTTTGGCAAAGATACTGGAGAGTTTTGCTATTTCCTTCTCCAGCTCATTTTACAGATGAGGAAACTGAGGCAAATGGGGTGAAGTGACTTGCCCAGGGTCACCCAGCTCGTAATTATATGAGGCCAGATTTGAACTCAGGAAGATGAGTCTTCCTGACTCCAGGCCCAATGCTCTATCCACTGACTCACCTAGCTGCCCCCCAAAAAGCAAAATCTGCCCTGATTATAGACACAATGGAACTTAGCACCTAGTTATGATAAAGATAGGGATTTTATTGGTATGGGGAACTCCCAAGTGAGGGACAGGTTCGCATCTTCTCTATGACTTAATGAGTCACCTAGACCTCTGAGAGGTTACTTGCTTAGAGTCATGTAACCAATATGTAGCAGAGAGAGGCTTGAGCGAGGTCTTCCCGGCTTTGAGACCACCTCTCTCCCCACAGTGACAAGGTGCCTTCTTTTCCCTTCCTATCTCATAGTCTCCCAGTGTCTCAGCCGTGGGTATATGCCAATGACCTGGGCTGTCTCTTTCCTTTCCTGGTCTGGTGCTTTCCCTCCCCTCCCCCTTCTGCCCTCCAAGGCAGCTTATGTGCCTTGGTAGCTCTTGCCTGGGTTCAACAATCCCAAGTGACAGCTTTGCCTGAGGCTGTTCTGACCATGTCTACACAAGCAAAGTGAAGGAGGAACGAGGATGTGATAAAGTATATCAGTATAGATGGCTGATCTGAATAATTCAAATAAAGGGAGCTAATTAATAAAAGAAATGTCACCAGGAAGGTCTGTACTTCCTCTTCCAAAAAGAAAAAAAAGAATTATTCCAAAAAAGTCTCAGCTTTCCATTTCATTTTACATTTAAAGATATAACCTGTTAATTGGGACCTAATGAAGGTATTCAATAAAACAGCTTTTTTATTTAAAAAATTATCTCTTCTCTAAATTTGTCATCTGGTCAAAATATTTAAGGGGCTGCTCTCCATTTTGTTGGGTCTTAAATTTGAAGATGAAGCAGAGCTCTCTGGGAGTTTAAATTTAAAAAAGTTTTGTCTATTCATGGGTTTTGAACTCTTTTCTGTTTAGGTCATTTGTCTGTGAAAAGATGAACATTTCCCAGTCTCAGGGAAAAGAAATAAAATATACTCATGATTTTGGACAACAGCCTAATCACCAGCATTAAAGTGACTTGGAATGAGAAAAAGGCAAGAAGGTGTCCAGCTCTGATTAAAGATGTCCTCCTCTTCATTTAGCTGAGAATCTGTTTTCCTGGGGTTATTCTGGAGGCCGGAGGCTGAGGTATCAGACACTCATCAATTTAGAACCGATCTAGCACAGCCCCTTCATTTTCAAGTGGAGAAACTGAGGCCCAGAGATATTATAGGCTCAGGAATTTAAAAGTAGTAGACACCTCAGAGACCATCGAGACCAAGCCCTTCTTTTACAGAGAAGGCAGCTAGAGCAGAGCTAGTGTCAGCAGTGATAGTTAACCCAGGTCTCTATCTCTAGGGCCAGCTAGGTGGAACAGTGAATAGAGCATCCACTCCAGAATCAAGACAATCTGAGTTCAAATATGATCTCAGACATTTTACTAGCTATATGACCCTGGGCAAGTCACTTCACCCTGTTTGCCTCAGTTTCCTCATCTGTTAAAATGAGCTGGAGAAGGAAATGGCAAACCAGTCCAGTATCTTTGCCAAGAAAACTTCATGGAGAGTCAGACACGACTGAAAAACAACCTCAACAGTAACTCTATCTCCAGAGCCAGGGCTTGTCCCGTTGTGCCATATTCCTTGACTTGTGATCCCTTCCCCTCACTGGGCAGGGTCCTGACGTCTCTTAGCCTTATATCCTCCGGCCACTCCCAGAGGCCCCTTCCCCAATTCCACCTTGTGCCAGGCAGCAGAATTACTAGCTAAAGGCCTTGAAAAGATTTCCTTTCTTTTCTCTTGCCTCCAATCTGCTCCCCCATCCCGCCAGTGCTGAGTATACAAGCCTGAATTTAGCGAGAACTCAATAAATATGGTCGACTGGCCTCTGTTTTTGGATAATCCTAGGAGCCAGAGATGCAGCCTGTCACCTCCTGGGTTGAATGTAAAGTAGCTGGCCTGATTCATCAGTCTCCCCACCCCCACCCCCATGTCTCCCCCTCCTCCAACCGGAGGGTGAGCCAGGCTGTCCAAGTCTGCTGACTCTAAAGAAAGGCTACAAGTCAATAGGGAAGAAGAATAAACGCTGGGCAAGGTGACAAGGAGGATTTACTGTGAAACCTTGGAGGTGGGCCAGCTTGGGAAACCCAGGGGTCCAGGCAGCTTTCAGGAGCTCTTTGGAGTCCACCAGGCCTCAGTGAACAGCCAAAGGAAAGCCGGCTTTCTGGTGTTCGTGTTTGCCATGCTCTCCTTAGCATAGGTTTAGGTGATCTGTGTCTTGTGCCAGCCAAGGCCCTGGAACATCATGCTGCATGTTATTTGAATTAGCAGGAGGACCTTTGGTGGCTCTGGGAGGTTAAACAAGGCTCATGCATCTGGGAAGAAAGCCAAAAAGAACAAATTCTGAAGAAATAGGTGAACTGGGAGTGGGGGTGGGAAGGGAAAAACAAGCATTTATTAAGTGCCTACTACATGCTTTACAAAGATCTCATTTGATCCTCACAATATTGGGGATTCTATTACCCCCATTTCACAGTTGAGGAAATTGAGGCAGACAGAGTTTGTGGCTTGCTAGATCAAAGAGCTACTAAGTATCTGAGGCCAGATTTGAAAATAGATATTCCTCATTCCAGGACCAGTGGTCTATAGACTTCATTACCTAGCTGCCTCTAATCTTTTATGGTTATATATGAATAATTTTTACACAACCATAAAATTGTAAAGGGCAACAACATCAAAAAATACAAACCTGAAAAAGAAATCATTGAATACATAGCTGCATAGTCCAGCAAAACCCAAATCTCCACATTAGCCAGTTGTGAGACTATGTCTCTTTCTGCATTAGAAGTTCATCACGTTGTCAGGAGATGAGTGGCATATTTCATCTTCGTTCTTTTGCATCCTTAGCTTATCATTGTGTCAATCAGAGTTTTCCTCTACAATGTCATTCTAAAAATTGTTTCCCTAGTTTTTTGCTCACTTCTTTCTCTATCAGTTCATAGAGGTCTTCTCAGTTTCTTTGGAAATTTTCCATTTCATCATTTCTGATGGTATGGAAATATTTTATTACATTCGTACACTAGAATTGTTTTAAACCATTTCCCAAAAAGATACCCCCCTTAATTTCCAATTTTTGGTTGCCATGAAAAGAGCTGTTATAAATATTTTGGGATATATGGTCCTTTTCTTCTTCTTTTTAAAAAATCTCATTGGGGTATAGGTCTACTAGCGGTATTGCTGGCTCAAACGGTATGTACAGTTTGGTAACTTTCTGAGCATAGGAAAAGAAAACAACTTTGAAAGATTTCAGAACTCTTAACTATGTAGTAGCTAGCCAGAGCTTCCTGCCTCTTGGCAAAGAGGGGATGAATGAGAAGGGTAGATGGAGAATGTCAGTTTTCAGACATGGCTAGTGTATTCATTTGTTTTGTTTGACTATGCTTATTTGTTTTTTTTTTGGGGGGGGAGGGTGGTTATTTGTAGTTTGTCCTTTGTTCTTGAAGAGGGTCATGACATCACAAAGATGATGCCATGATTTGCAGTGAATTGGATTTAAGTGAGGGAGGGCTGTGCAAAGTCACCAGCCTCACTGTCTCCTCTGGAGCCATCTAGGTCCAGTGGCCAGATATAGATCAGGATGCCTGGAGATGGCCCAAGATGTGGTGGGAGACCTTGGCCTTTTTTTTAGTGGGTAGTGAGAGATATAAACAGTTTTAGAAAGGAAAGAAAAGAGCATCACTAAAATACTAAAAGATGCTACATTTGGATGCTTTGCCAGATTCTGGCAAACAATAGCATGAGGAGTTTGAGTTTAAATCTGTTACTGACCTATGCTATCCTGGGCAAATCTCTTTGTTTTCCTCTAAGTTAAATGCATTTATTTATTTGCTTGTTCTTGTATGTTTTTATGTATTTATTCATTTGTTATAATCAGCAAACACAGCAAGATCTTGTATTCTGTACATCTTCTAGTCAGTTATGTGGTTATCCAAATATAATCTATTGGAATCACCTGTAAAAGTCTTTCTTTTCCTTTTTAGCTTTATTTAGGAATCCTAAAATCGTTGTGGTGACCATTCTCAAGTAGACTTTCTAGAGATGAGAAAGTAGACCTATGGATCCATATTGGTTCATCTGTCCTTGTTGTTTCCCTACATTAACACTGGCAATTTCCAGAATCTTGACTGTTTGGAGACATGTTAAAAATAGAAACACTACTAGTATGTATCTCTTCTATGCATCCTTGGTCTGGTCCAGCTACTCTTTCTGACTTCATTTCAGTGGACATGGGTTCAAGTTCTGACTATGTCATGGGCTGCTTGTGTGGCCTTGGATAAATCACTTCATCTCTGAGGTTTCTTTGCAGCACCATACCCTCTGATAACAAGAGATGACATTTATTTAGCATGTTAAGGTTTATAATATGTCCATGATCTGATTGGTCTCCCAGCACCCCCATGGGGTGGTCTCCCTGCTTCTAGTCTCTCCTCTCTATAATCCATTCTCCTGATAGCTACAAAAATAATCTTCCTCTGGCACAGGTCTGACCATGTTACTCAGAGACCTCCACTTGTTTCCCTTTGCTTCTGGCATAAAATGCAGACTACTCATCTCAGAATTTAAAGCTTACTACAATCAACTACAACTTGGTTTTCCAGACTTTCATATTACTTCCCATTCAAACACTCCACTCTCCAGTCAAATGTGTAGCTATTCTCAGAAACTGGCATTCTTTCTCCTCCCTCTGATGCCATTCAGGCTGTTCCCCAAGCCTGGCATGTTCTCCTTTGTTATCTCTTCTTTTCAGAAACTTCATCATACCAGAGTCTTCCATGAGGCCTTCCCTGAGTTATCCAGTTGGATGTGTTTTCCCTTCTTAAATTACTTTGCGTTCATATCTTTTTGCACATTTTGCATCCCTGTCCACTCCCCTCTTCTCACACAGCACAAGCTACTTCAAGCAGGGATTATTTATTTTTAAAGTAGAATGGTTTATTAAATTTATTTTTACTCCAAATTAAAAAGCACCAAATAAAGTGACCATTTTCGTATACATAGGACAGAAAAAAGATCATCTCTGTAGCCATGGATCTCTATCTGTACAGTTTTCTTTTGTTTTTAAGGATGTTAAAAGTATGAAATGTCACTTTCAAAGTTGCCCTGACTCTGTTCCCTTTTGGGCTTTGAATTGTTTCTATCACTCCCTTTTCCTTTTGGCCATCTTAAGTTAACCCTGGCTCTCTGCTCCTTCTCACCTCCCTCATTGGGAAAATAAGAGAAAACTTAAGCCCTTGTAACAAAAATGCATAGTCAAGCAAAACAAATTCTCCCATTGGTTGTGTCTACAAATGTTTTTTTTTTTAATTAGGCAAAGGATTCTTCCATTTTCATCTTTTTATCATCCCCTTATGCCTACTACCTAAGACCATTGATCTAGAACTAGAAAGATCCTTAAGGGCTGTCTAGACCAACCCTCTCATTTTACAAGGAAGAAAGTAAGGTCTGGAGAGCTGAAATGTCTCATCCAGGTTCCCACGGGGACTCTGTAACCATTGGGATTTGAACCCAGGTCTTTAGACTCCAAAGCCAGTGGGCCTCCCACAGTAGCAGTGTGTGCTGGATTGAATGGAGCATTTTCCCCCTTTTCGGATGGGGTGGTGGCACGGAGTACCACCCTAAGGGACTAGCCTGCAGTTTTCCGGCTGGTTAGCAGCTAGGCTTAGAATAGAATTTGCATGATTTATGCCGTGATGCTGGCCAACAGAACACATTAGGAAAGTATTCTTAGAGAAATTCCTAAAACAATTAAAAAAACAACTTTTTAAGATTTCAGGAAGTTCCAAGTGTTTTCTTTATATTAGTAAGAAGGGACTGAGGTGATGTCTTTTTTTCCTCATTGTAGAATAAAGAATATTCCTAGTAGAGCCACAGAGAAAGACTAATGAGGAGGAATAATTATG
Organism: Trichosurus vulpecula; assembly: GCF_011100635.1. Classification (NCBI taxonomy): domain Eukaryota; kingdom Metazoa; phylum Chordata; class Mammalia; order Diprotodontia; family Phalangeridae; genus Trichosurus; species Trichosurus vulpecula. The sequence goes on along the minus strand of NC_050580.1, from coordinate 30,821,239 downwards.
GGATGCCATACTGCTGGCTACCAAGACTTTTCAGATAAGGCTGATGCCAGCTAATTAAATTATAAACAAAGAGACCACATCAGTATCCAAAGCCTGCCAAGTCCCAGACTTCTGTGTTAATCCAATGTAATGAAGTCCCCTGTATGACAGATCCTTCCTGACTATCTGCTTTCCTCTTAGGCACCCCCATTCTTCTTGTCCCCATGATGATCTCTGCTTTGAGAGGCTTTCTTTGGGATCCATAAATAACTGTTTTCTTTTGCTTGGAGTTCAGCCTTTCAGAAAGCGGCCTCCGGAACCTGTGCCAGAGGGTCTATTTTAAGGGTAGTTGCCATCTATTGTTTTAGTGGTGGTAGGAAGAAAGCAACAGACTTGGGGATGGCTGGGGAGCTAGGAACCAGGCCAAGGGCGTGCTATGCAAAGCAACTGATATAAGACCATAAAGCATCATCTACTGAGTGTACCCTCCCCTGCCCTCCCATCCCCAGCACAACACACATAAGACGGTGCAAGTCTGAATTGTGGCATATGTGGCATGGCTGAGGAAGAGAATGAGAACTGTAATAGGTAAAATCCTGTTATGAAGGAAAGGACTCTGGATTTAGGGTCTGAGGTCTCGGGTTTGAATTCTGGCAATCTGTGTGAGCTGGGGTGTTTCACACCATCTCTCTGGGTCTCAATCTGTAAAATGTGGAGAGGTTAGATTCGATAGCCTTTGTGGTATATGAGCTGTGACCTTGGAATAGTTCTCAAAGACTAGGATTCCACCTAACAAATGGTGCCTTTTGTCCACATCTCATTACTGAGCGCATAATTTAGTCCGAAACATTTCTGCAACCGGACAACATAATGAACTCTTTGGTAAACTGAGACTTTCTGTCCATACCTCTCTCATTGTCTACGATGCTATTTAGCTGGATACATTATTGTGACCGGTCAATATAAAATTTGATGTAAGTAGCATCATGGGAAAATTTCAGAGGAAAAATATCTCAGATGAGACACATATGGCTTAGCATATAGAGTGCTAGACTTGGAGTCTAGAAGGCCTGGGTTCAAAGCCCACCTCTGACACTTGTTAGCTGTATTGATTTGGGACAAATCACTTAACCTTTTTCAAACTCAGTTTCAACTTGCTTAAAATGGGATAATAATACCTTTGATGTGAGATTCAAATGAGATCATGCATGCAAAGTGCTATATAAACTTCAGTAGTTTATTACTGTTGTTATTAGGCATTAGCCATGATATTATTTATGGAGGTATAATAGGCCTGAAATGCTGTCTTTTATATTTTATTGATTTTTGTCCATTTCTCCTAAATGTTGTAACCATTACTAAAAGCAAGCAAATGAGAAAAGATCATACGAAACATTTCAAATTCTTTAGAATCTGTAAAAATGTATCTATGAACTTTAATTAAACAATAGTAAAAACCTCTCCTTTGCTTCCATGTCCCCATCTGAATAATTTCGTTTCTAGATATTTTTAAATTTTGTTTCTGCTATTGTAGTCCTTATTTTTTAAATAGTTGCCTTTTCTGTACTTTTTAAAAATGGTGGGTTGGTCATTCTGATTTTCCTTTCTTCTGCCTTAATCACTTCATGTCATTCTTTCCATATTTCGATGTATTCTTCATCTATGTAATTTCTTATAGGTCAATAACTTTCCGTTATGGTCATATGTCCTAATTTATTCATCAATTCTCCTGTCGTTGGCAAATACTCTTTTTTACCCAATCACCCTGTTCCAAGTGTGATTTTGCTGGCTTTCAGTCATTTCTGCTTCGAAGTCTTCCTCATTCTTGACAATTCTTGCCTTCAGCCCTAGTTAAATTGGAGAGCTCATCATTGTCAAAGTAGGTCTGGAAAAAGCCAAGCCCGAGCATTAATTCTGAGCTTCAGGACAGACGAGTTTGCAGGGCTCTGGGTAAAGTATGTGTCTGGGCTTCCTCAATGAAGTATTTTCAGCCACAAGTTGTCGGTGAAGTCAGGGACTTGGTGGGTCAGGATTAGATACCACCCACCCTTGCCTGTGACCTCCCCTTTTCTCCCTCCTCTTTCTCTCCTCTCCTGGGTGACTGACTGGTCCACTGTCACTGCCTCTCAACTGAGTCCCCAGCCCCTCTGTGCCTGACTCCCCAAGAGATTTGCTTTGCAAAGCTGCTTTCTGAAAATTGCTCATAGCAGTGGACTTTTGGAGGACATCTCTCTAGGAAGTAACTAAAAGGTAAGAGTCCAGTTGTGGGGGGAGGAAGTTACTAATGAAAAGCTCTGAGCTTGGGAGTGGCTGGGGTCGGGGGAAGTGGAGGGAATTCAAGTTGCTTCAGGAAATTTATTTGTCCTGCTTTGTACAGCCCAGGCTGAAAATCTTGGGCTTCTGTCTGACCTCTAGGAGGCTGGCGTTATTTTAGAAAGCTCGAGTGTTCTGATTAGTAATGATGAGAAATGTAAACTTTTATGCTAATTTCAAAGTTATAAATAACCAGCAGAACTCTTGCCAGGGGAAGCTGGTAGGCAATGTCGTGCTTGGAATTCAGAGAGTTTCTAAGCTATAAAAAGCGCATTGGACTATTCTCCAGGAGAAGATAAGATATGGTCAGGATGTTCCTTTTTTGGGCAGCAATGCCGAGGCAAAAGGAAGCCAAGATGGGAATGTTGGAGTGGTTGTGCCCTTTGATGCCATGCTTATGCAGAGCAAGTGTGAGGCAAAGGGTTACCCATGCCTGAAACCTATGTGTACCGATGTTTTTGTGGCTGTGTTTTTGATCTTGTAAAATAATTTCCCTAAGTTGGCGTGAAGTGAGAATCCCTTTAAGAAATGCTTTACCAACACTTGGTAGCTTGGCTCCTCCATGGGGGACTGGTGATGGTTGGGGTGGAGGTTTGGAGGTAGATTCGAGGCAAGGAAAGACTTTGACCATGGGAGACCATGTGGTGTGGTGGAATGAACACTGGATCTGGAGGCAGAGATCAATCAATCAACAAACATTTATTAAACCCAGAGTTCCTGGGTTTAAATCATATCTCTGACATTACCTTGGTGACCTTGTTCAAGTCACTTACTTGAGCCTCAGTTTACTCATCTGTAAAACGTCGGCTTTGGATTAGATGAATTCTGAAGTCCTTTCCAAATCTAAAAGAAAGAATCTATGAATCCATCCTAATGATATTCAATAATATTGAGAAGCAATGCGGTGTATTGGACAGACTGTGCAAAATCAGAAACACCTGGGTTCAGACCCTGTCCCAGACATGTACTAGCTGCGTGACCTTGGGAGTGACACTTAATCTCAGCCTAAGTTTTCCACTTCTGTCAGATCCGGGCAATAATAGTACCAGTCTCACAGGGTTGTACTGAGGGCCAGATGAGATAACATGTGTATGATACTTTGCAGACCTGAAAATGAAGGCCCGGACAAGAAGGGATAAGGGTAAATAAGGGTAAAATGAAACAGGAAAGATTTAGGGGAGGCATTAGGCACAGTTTCCTTTCTGGAATGGTCATGGGAATATGGTATAGAATGCTAGGGAGAGTTGGAAATTCTTGTCTAGAGAGCTCTAGGCTTACCCAGTACTACATGGCCCGAAGGATTTCATCTGGGATCTCCTGATTTCCTGGGGTGTGTTCAGCCCATTGAGGCAGGCTAAAAGGCCAGCATTTCAGAGAACAATAGCTATGAGCTTTTGCTTGTAGAGGGGTTTATGTCCAGGTTCGTTCCTGGAAAGGACCTTAGAGAACATCTAGTTTATTTTACTTTTTTTTGCTTTTTATTGATAAACTTTTTTACATCACCTTCATTTTTGAATATATTCCTCTCTCCTCTTCTACTCTGTGGACTATGCCTGGTAACAAATAATTTAAAAAAATAAAGAGAAAAAGTGTTCAATGAAGCTATTTCATACCATCTGATGGTCTATGCAGCCTTCCACACCCGTAGTCCTCCACCTCTGCAAGTAAGGGAGGGGGTGTGCTCTCATCTGTATTTTGGGGAAGAGTACATAAGGTTCCTTTTTTGTTGTTCTTTCTATTTATGTTGTTTTCCTGTCTCTGCTTGTTTGACTCTGCTTCAGTTCATATATATGTCTTCCCTTTGTTGTAGAATAAACGTAATTTTCTGGTTGGTAGCTCAAAGTTTTTATTAAATAACCAACGTATTGGAATATCCCTTCTGTACTCCTGCTCAAAGCCTTTCAGGGGTGTGAACTCTTTCTAAGAGACACAAAAAGGAGGGGGGGGAGACATGAGATTATCTAAAAGTCAGACCTCTTGAGAACAAAAATTGGGACATCTGGTGGTTGCTGACGAAAGGCAAAAAGAACAGGCAGCTGTGGAAGCCGTGAGGTGGCATTTAAGGGTCACTTAGAGGTCACTTCTCCAGTTGGGTGACTGGCTGCCGAAGGCCTCTCATTTCACCTGATTCTCATCTACCCAGACACAAAAAAGTGGAACAACCTGTGGTTACCGAAGAAAGGTGAGGGCACTTGTGGTTACTGAGGCAAGGGGGACAACCTGGAGTAGATGTGACAGCTTTCCAAAATGGAAGCTTAGTTTGCTTCTGTGATTTTTTCATATTCGTTATTTCTTATGGACAAGAGCATATGGTTATTCGTAGATGAGAAAATTATGCCCCGAAAGGGGGGTGCCTTGCCTAAAGACACACAATTAGTAACAGGCTTGGAATCTGAACCCCTAGCTCCAAATGCAATGCTCTTTACACTATACCATGCTCTCTCCAGTTCTCCAACAGTTTTAATTGGATGATGCTACAGTATTTTCATCGTGCTCATAAAATTTCCTTATGTTTCTTTCTTTCTTTTTTTTAATGAGTGGTAGTTCTAATTTGCTAAATTGAGAAATTATATATATATATATATACATATATATATATGTATATAAAATGTGTTATTGTTATTCAGTTATTTCTGACTTTTTCTGACCCCATTTGGGGTTTTCTTGGCAAAGATACTGGAGTGGCCTGTCATTTTCTTCTCTAGTTCGTTTTACAGATGAAGAAGCTGGGGCAAATAGGGTTAAGTGACTTGCCCAGGGTCGTAAAGCATCTGAAGCCAGATTTGAACTCAGGAAGATGAGTGTTCCTGACTCCAGGCCCAATGCTCTGTGCACTATGGTACCATCTAGCTGCCCCATGAATAGAATAAGGGTGAGTTAAGGAAGAAGCTTGTAAGATTTCTTTTTGTGGCAGAGATGTGAGAACCAAAAGACACAATAATAAGAATGATAGTGGGTATTTATAGGATCCTAGAATCTCTGAGTTGGGAGGAATCTCAAAGGCCCAATCCAAACCATACTTTATCAAGAATTCTCCTCTTAGGAATCCTAACTTGAAGCCTTTGCTTAAAGACCTCTAGGCTCTCCATGTCACCTTAGGGCAGTTCTTGGTATCAGCCAACTTTTCCTGATATTACTTTTGGATGTACTGAACCCTTCTCATTTGCCATCTCATTTATCACAATTACCAATCAAGAACCATTTATTAAGCTCTTACTAATGAAGAGCAAGTACCATTACACCTTTTACAGATGGAGAAACTGAGGCTTAGGAGGAAATAAATCAAAAAAGAAATGTAAGGAACAACTTCTGTTTTCTTTTGGTAGAATGTCCTTTGGGGAGCTAAATGGTGCAGTGGGCAGAGTGCCAGGCCTGGAGTCAGGAAGATTAATCTTCTGAGTTCAAATATGGCCTGAGACACTTACTAGCTATGTGACCTCGGGCAAGTCATTTAACCCTATTTGCCTCAGTTTCCTCATCTGGAAGATGGAGAAGAAAATGGCAACCTCCTCCAGTATCTCTGTCAAGAAAACTCCAAAGAGTCACAAAGAATCAGACACAGCTGAATGATTCAACAGCAGCAGCGGCAGCAGCAACACTTCCTTCAGGTGGAGCTGTCCAACTGTAGAATGGGCTGGCTGCTCCGGAGGGCTGTGGGCTGCCCTTCACTGGAAGTCTTCAAGTAGAAGGTAGGTGGCCACTCATCAGAATCTTGTTCAGGTACAGATTGGACAAGATGGTGGCCATTGAGGTGCTTTCTGACCATGATGCTCTCTGATTGGTTGTATTGGATGTACAGTCAGTGTAACAGGTCAGATTCAAACCCAGATTTCTCCAGAATCCAAACTTATAATCTTTCTTCTATATCATGAGTTGGAGGGGCAGGAAGGGACATAAGGCTGTTTGGTTGTTACAGATTGGAGCATGTCCAAATCAAGGGTGTTAAAGATGGCAGGAGCCTGTCTCTTTTCAAAATCTCAAAGCACTTAATTCTAAAGCATTTGATGTGGTCTTTGTTTCAGACCCTGTATTATGGATTTTTACTGTTTAGTGGAAGGGGCTATAAGCTTGTAAGGCTAGTACGAGAGTGGTTAGGAGTGAAAGAAGGGGGGAAGGAAGGAGAGAAGTTAAAAGGAAAAGAAGGGAGTGTCTAGGAAAGAAAGAAGAGAGAGGTTGGAGGAGGGAGAGGATGGAAAGAAAGGCAAAAGAAGGGAAGGAGGGAAGAGGGCAGAAGGAAAGGAGACCAGGAGGGATGAAGGGAGAAGGGAGGAAGAAAACTAGGAGAGAAGGGAGTAGGAAGAAGGTTAGAAGGGGAAAGAAGAGGATAAGAGGAAGGAAGGGTATTCAACTTTCCACTCTCCATGAACTGCTGTTAGCAGACATTTATTCCCCTCTGGTGTAACAGGGATTAAAAACTGAGAGAGAAGTTGGCAGCTCACACTTGTCTGCAGAGAAAGTATGTGTGCTGAAGTGAAGACATAAAAATAGTATTTATTTAAGGCTCTCAGGCTCCTGGGAATGCTCATGGAGAGCTACACAAAGCTAGCTTTTGCAGCAAGACTTCACTTGGATGGTGGCTCTTGGGTCTGGTGGGCCCCTTGGCAGGGAGCCATCTGGATTCCTTTGGCTGAGCTGTAGATCTAACGATGTAACTGTAGATCTAACTGTGATGTCATTTTGGTCCTCTTCCAGCATGTAGGACAAACAACAAGATCTAACTGAAAAGGTTAGGCAATGTCTTTCCTTGTAACAAAGAAAAACATACATGCCATTGAATCACTCTGAAGAGGGGAAGTAAAAAAGTTGTTAATGTTGACCCTTCCAGATATTTACATATAAAAGAGGACTGTGAATAGGAGGCTTTGTTTAATTCACAGGAATGGAACTTTAATGGTGGAATTTCAGGCATTGTCGCAGATAATTTTAGATCAGAAGAGCTGTCCTAGTACCCCTCAAATCTCCCAGCGTAAACTGATGGAGAAAGCCCAAGTGCCAGAAAAGGGTCCAGTTTTCTGGGTATCAGATAAATATCAGATAAATTAGCTGATAAATAAATCAGTGGAATTAGGTCAATTTTCAGGTCCACAATGGTTCACATACTCCCTTCTGCTAGTGGCCATTTTGGTGAGATTTCAGACCAGGAAGGTTTGTTCCAATGAAGAGGATTGCTGGGGGGTGGGGGTGGGATTCAGAGGAGCCCTGACTTTTTGTAATGGGAGTAGTGGAAGCCTGGGAGACAGAGATACTTACAGATCTATGTTTGGTGCTGAATGGGCTCACCTCAGCTTCCCAGGAGAATGAAGGAAGATCCAGGAGAGAACTGATCTTTGATGTCTAAGACCCAACAACACCCATTATGTGACAGTTCCGTGCTAGGAGATGCAAATGCCAAGACTTCCATTTTGGGGAAGGGTTCGGGCCAGCTATCCTTCATTTCTCTATAGGCTCTGTTCTAGCCTCTCTGGATGCACTAGTTTGGGTGTATCCCTTCCCCTTCCAGTTTTCAGTTCCCTCAGATGTGCATTGTCTTCACTCCTTAGAATATAAGCTACTCGAGGTAGAGAGTGCTTTTCTTTTGTTTGTATTTGTATGTACTCAGCACAGTGCTATGCACATAGTGAATGCCTAGTAAATATGCTCATTGATGGACTGGGTGACTTGATAGGACAGTCCCAGTTCTCAAGGAACTTTTATAATTAAAAAACCAAACAAAGGAGGAAAAGCTGATTCAGGAGGGGAAAGGATGAGTTTGGTTTTGGACACGTTTGAGTTCTTCATGAGAAATTCAAATAGAAATGGCCATTGTGTAGTTGGAGCTCAGCAGAGGTTGGTGAAAAGAAAGACTTTGGGGCCATATGCCTAGAGGCGATGATCAGATACACCAGCGAGGGTGAGCTTACCAAGGGAAAGACTGCACAGAGAAGAGAGGGGAAGGACTTTGGAGGCTATCTGTAACTGGAGGCAGGAGGAGGAAGTGGAAACAGTAAAGAGATTTGTCTAATAGGTGGAAGGACCTAGCAGTATCCCAGAAACCAAAGGAGGAGAGAGAATATTCATAGGGTAATGGATACAATGGATGGATGTTGCAAAGTGGCCAGTGTGGGCTTGATGTGAGGCAGAGGAGAGACCACTGAATGTAGAGTCATAGGGCCTGTGTTGGGACCCTGCTTCTGTCACTTTTTCCTTGTGGGATCTTGGGTAAGTTGTTTTACCTTTCTAGGCCTCTGATCCTCATCTAGAAAATGAAAAGGTTGGATCATCTGATCACTAAGGACTCTTTTGGCTGTAGAACTATGGAAACATTTCCTAATGGATAGAGCTGTCCGAAAAATGGAATGGGCTGCCTTGGAAAGCATTGGAGGGTTTTAAGAAATGGCTAGAAGGATGGGTTCCAGTGGGAATCTTACTTGGAACATGGGTTGGATTGGATAGTCTCTGAGGTTTTTCCCAGCTCTCAAGTTCCACGTGATTCTGCATGAATTAAGGATAAAGGGGTAGCCAAGAGCATTGGATGCTACATAAAGGTTGAAGATGAGGATGCAGTAGGCTCTTGGATGCTTGGAATGCTCTTTGTCTTCACCTCTCTCTTGGCTTTTCTGGCTTTCTTCAAGATTTAGCTCAAATCCTACCAGCTGCAGGAGGCTGTTTCTAGTGTCTTCCCTTCTGAGGTTACTGTCTAGTCACTTCCTTTTTCCTTCTCGCATTAGAATGTAACCTCCTTGAGATGAGGAAGATTTTGCGCCTCATAATATGAAGTGCAGGTTCTATCAGCCCTTTTCCCTTCCCTTCTTTATTCTTGCAGCTAGGTCTGTAACTCTGCAAAAGGAACAAATGGAATGCACCCACTGAGAGCTCCCTCTTCTCTTCTGCTCCTCATCCAAGATGCCTTTAGACCATTTCCGTTTCCATCCCTGTCTCCTGTAAAGAGGTGGCCCTTCTCTTTGCCAGTGCAAATCCATTTACCTCCACAAGTGATCCCATTCCATCCCATCTTCTCCATCTTTTTGCCCCCCTATCATTCCTACTCTTTCACTTATCTTCAATCACTCCCTGTCTATTGGCTGCTTCCCTATGATCCACAAACATACCCATGTTTTCCCAGTCCTTAAAAAACCCTTATCTGATCCTTCTATCCTCCCTCTAGTATTGCCATATTTTCTCTCCTTTTCATGGTTAAACTCCTTGAGAAGGTCATCTGCAATAGGTGCCTCCACTTCCTTCCTCTCACTCTCTTCTAAACTCTCTGAAGTCTGGTTTTTGAGCTCATCATTCAATCTCCAAAGTTACTGATTATCCCTTCATTGCCAAATCTAATGGCCTTTTTTTTTGCAGGGGGGAAGATAGGGCAATTGGAGTTAAGTGACTTGCCCAAGGCCACACAGCTAGTAAGTGTGTCAAGTGTCAGAGGCTGGATTTGAACTCAGGTCCTGCTGACTCCAGGGCCAGTGCTCTATTCACTGCACCACCTAGCTGCCCCTAATGTCCTTTTTTCAATCCACTGACACTGGACTCCTTGTGGTTCCCAGAAGAAGGTATTCTATCTTCAGACTGGGCATCTCACTAGCTCTTCCCCATGTCTTGAACACTCTCCTTCCTCAATATCCAACTCCTGGCTCCTTGAGCTCTCAGTTAGAATCTCATCTTCCACAAAAGCCTTTCTTGATAGTGCTTTCACTCTATTGATAATCTCCAATTTATGCTGTATACATTCTGTTTTTATGTAGTTGTTTGCATGTTGTCTCCCCTATTAAAGTGTGACCTCCTTGAGATCAGGGGCTGTCTTTTGCCTTTCTTTGTAGTCCAAATCAATGAGAGAATGCAATATTGATATTATCTTTACATTCAATATTGTCTTGTTTTTTGAAACCTCAGATACAATAATTCTATCTTTCTTGAAATTAAATGATTATCACTTTGTATTAAGCATACGTAATACATCAAAATTACAATTTAAATAAAATCAAGTAGAACTTATGTTTTGATTGTTAATATAAACTTATAATAACATTTTCTTGTTAAAATAGTACTATACCTTGGCTTTTTTACACAATGGCTTATGACAATTTAAACACAAACAAGAAAAGTACAAAATTAAAATATTCCAGTCTATTCACAATGTACCCAGCCTCTAAATATCATTTGTAACAGTAGACACTGTCCTACACAATATGAGCTAGTGTCCATGATGTTGACCACCAATCTACTGTGACAAAATGAAAAGTCTGAGAAATGTAATTTCTTGATAATTAGTATTAATTTATTAATAATGTCTAGGGAATGTATTTTATTAATATTTATTAACATACTTATATTTGATAATTTATTAATTATATATAGGAAATAATGAATAGATTGAGGTCAGTGGCTTTCTCTCATAAACCAAAGATGAACCTTGGGGACTACTGGATGTTTTAAATACCCTTGGAAGAGTGGGTGTTCCTGACAGGTAGAAATCAACTCTGATTGGTTAACAGTTAATGAGTGAATGAATATTATAATGAAAGCAGGCTTATTCTAATGAGAAGCTGGGGGATGTGACTCTGATTAGGTCATTCTTTCTTTTTTTCCATTAGCTCTTTTCTTTGATGTTTTTTTTTTTATTTTTAGTTTACAACACTCATTTCCACATAATTTTGAGTTCCAGATTTTCTTTCCTCCCTTCCTCCCCTCCCCAAGACAGCAAGGAATCTGATATATCTTCTACATATAACTTCGCATTGAACTTATTTACACAATGGTCAAGTTGTAAAGAAGAATTATGACCAATGGAATGAATCATGGAAAAGAAGAAACAAAACCAAAAAAAAAACCCCAAAAACAAAAGAGAAAAAAAAAACAAAGGGAAAAAAAAGGTGAGCACAAAGTGTGCCTCAATCTGCATTCAGAATCCATAATTCTTTCTCTGAATGTAGATAGCTCTTTCCATCATGAGTACTTTGGAGCTGTCTTTGAACCTTGTATTGTTGGGGAAGAGCAAAGTCTATCAGGGTTAGTCATCACAGAATCCATATATCTGTGGTTGTGTATAATATTTTCCTGGTTCTGCTTGCTCAGCATTATATCATGTAGGTTTTTGAGGTAATTATGAAGTCCGTATCATCCCCATTTCTTATAGCACAATAGTATTCCTTTACCTTCATATACCACAACTTGTTCAGCCATTCCCCAATTGATGGGCATCCCCTTGATTTCCAATTCTTTGCAACTACAAAAAGAGCCGCAATAAATATTTTTGTACATATGGGTCCTTTTCCTACTTGTGTGATCTCTTTGGGATACAACCCTAGAAGTGGTATTGCTAAGTCAAAGGGTATGAAAATTTTTATAGCCCTTTGGGCATAGTTCCAAATTGCTCTTCAGAATGGCTGGATCAGTTCACAACTCCACCAGCAGTGTAACCGTGTTCCAATTTTCCCACATTCTCTGCAGCATTTATCATTTTCCTGTTTTGTCATTTTAGCCAATCTGACAGAAGAAGTGTGGTACCTAAGAGTTGTTTTGATTTGCATTTCCCTAATCAGTAGTGATTTTGAGCATTTTTTTTCATGTGCCTATAGATATATTTAATTTCTTCCTCTGAAAACTGCCTGTTCATGTCCTTTGACCATTTCTCAACTGGGGAATGACTTGTACTCCTATAAATTTGGCTCATTTCCCTGCATATTTTAGAGATGAGGCTTTTCAGAGACACTAGCTGTAAAGATTTTCTCCCAATTTTCTGCTTCCCTCCTAATCTTTGTTGCATTGGCTTTTTTAATACAAAAACATTTCAATTTAATATAATCAAAATTATCTATTTTGCATTTTGTAATGCTCTCTATCTCTTGTTCTGTCATGAATTCTTTGTTTTTCCATAAATCTGATAGGTAAACTATTCCTTGCTCTCCCAAAGTATCAGCCTTTATTCCTAAATCATGAACCTATTTTGACTTTATTTTGGTATATGGTGTAAGACGTTGGTCTATGCCCAGTTTCTGCCCTACCATTTTCCAATTTTCCCAACAGTTTTTGTGAAATAGTGAATTCTTAGCCCAGAAGCTGGATTCTTTGGGTTTATCAAAGAATAGGTTGCTATAGTCATTGACTACTGCGTCTTGTGTACCTATCCCATTCCACTGACCCATGACTCTGTTTCTTAGCCAGTACCAGGTAGTTTTGATGACTGCTGCTTCATAGTACAGTTCAATATCTGGTATGGCTAGGCCACCTTCCCTAGCATTTCTTTTCATTAATTCCCTAGATATTCTAGACCTGTTGTTCTTCCAGATGAATTTTGTTATTATTTTATCCACCTTTGTAAAATACTTTTTTGGTAGTTTGATTGGTATGGCACTGAATAGATAAATTAATTTAGGTAAAATTGGCATTTTTATTATATTAGCTCAGCTTAACCATAAGCAACTGATATTTTTCCATTTATTTAGATCTGACTGTATTTGCATGAAAAGTGTTTCATAATTATGTTCATATAGGCCCTGGGTTTGTCTTGGCAGATAGACTCCTAAATATTTTATAGTGTCTACAGTAACTTTGAATGGAATTTCTCTTTCTATCTCTTGCTGTTGGGCTTTGTTAGTACTGTATAGGAAGGCCAAGGATTTATGTGGGTTTATTTTACATCTTGCAACTTTGCTAAAGTTGTTTATTATTTCAAGTAATTTTTACTTGATTCTCTAGGATTCTCTAAGTAAATCATCATATCATCTGCAAAAAGTGATAATTTAGTTTCTTCTTTGCCTATTCTAATTCCTTCAATTTCTTTTTCTTCTCTTATTGCTACAGCTAATGTTTCTAGTACCAAATTGAATAGTAGGGATGATAATGGACATCCTTGTTTCACCCCTGATCTTATTGGGAATGCATCTAACTTATCCCCATTACAAATAATGCTTGTTGATGGTTTTAGGTAGATGCTATTTAGAATTTTAAGGAAGGCTGCATTTATTCCTATGCTTTCTAGTGTTTTTAATAGGAACGGGTGTTATATTTTGTCAAAGGCTTTTGCTGCATCTATTGAGATGATCATATGGTTTCTGCTAGTTTTGTTGTTGATATGATCAATTATGCTGATAGTTTTCCTAATATTGAACCAGCCTTGCATTCCTGGAATAAATCCTACCTAGTCATAGTGTATTATTCTCATCATAAGTTGCTGCAATCTTTTTGCTAATATTTTATTTAAAATTTTAATTAGGGAATTTTCGTTAGGGAAATTGGTCTATAATTTTCTTTCTCTGTTTTGACTCTTCCTGGTTTGGGTATTAGTACCATATTTGTGTCATAAAAAGAATTTGGTAGGACTCCTTCACCTATTTTCCCAAATGGTCTATAAAGTATAGGAATTTATTGTTCTTTAGATGTTTTATAAAATTCACATGTAAAACCATCTGGCACTGGAGATTTTTTCCTAGGGAGTTCATTGATGGCTTGCTCAATTTCTTTTTCTGAGATAGGGTTATTTAAGGATTTTACTTCCTCTTCTGTTAACCTGGGCAATTTATATTTTTGTAGATATTCATCCATATCCCTAAGGTTATCAAATTTATGGGCATACAATTGGGCAAAATAATTCTTAATTACTGTTTTGATTTCCTCTTCATTGGAGGTGAATTCACCCTTTTCATTTTTGAGACTGGTAATTTGATTTTCTTCTTTTTTAAATCAAATTGACCAAAGGCTTAGCAATTTTATTCATTTTTTCATAAAACCAGCTCTTTGTTTTATTTATTAATTCAATAGTTTTCTTGATTTCAATTTTATTAATCTCTCCTTTGATTTTCAATATTTCTAATTTGGTATTTCATTGGGGATTTTCAGTTTGTTCTTTTTCTAGCTTTTTCAGTTGCATGCCCAATTCATTGATCTCCTTTTTCTCTATTTTATTCATGTAAGCATTTAGAGATATAAAACTTCCCCTAAGAACTGCTTTTGCTGCATCCTATAAGTTTTGGTATGTTGTCTCATTATTGTCATTCTCTTGAATGAAGTTATTGTTTCTGTGATTTGTTCTTTGGCCCACTCATTCTTTTAGAATTAGATTATTTAGTTTCCAAATAATTTTTAGCTTATTTTTCCATGGTTCTTTACTACAAATAATTTTTATTGCATCGGGATCTGAAAAGTATGCTTTGACTACTTCTGCTTTTCTGCACTGGATTGTGAGGTTTTTATGCCCTAGTACATGGTCAGTTTTTGAGTATGTGCCATGTACCACTGAGAAAAAAAGTATATTCCCTTTTATCCCCATTCAATTTTCTCCAGAGGTCTATCATATCTGCCTTTTTAAAAATTCTGTTCACCTCCTTAACTTCTTTGTTGTTTATTTTGAGGTTAGATTTATAAAGTTCAGAGAGGGGGAGGTTGAGGTCTCCCATTATTATAGTTTTGCTGTCTATTTCTTCCTGTAACTCCCTTAACCTCTCCTCTAAGAATTTGCATGCCATACCACTTGGGTGCATATATGCTAGACAATGATATTGCTTCATTGTTTATGGTGCCTTTTAGCATCCTTCCTTATCTCTTTTAATTAGATCTATCTTTACTTTTGCTTTGTCTGAGATTAGATTGCTAGCCCTGCTTTTTTTACTTTAGCTGAAGCACAATATATTTTACTCTAGCATTTTACCTTTACCCTGTGTGTATCTGTGTTGGTAACCAAAAATGGGCTCCTTAGCACTTAGTCAACAAGTGCCCTTGACTAGTTTGGCTTTTTCCCCTGAACTGAATGCTGTTTGTATGTTGGATTGGAGTAAGCTTGTCAGCCCCTTCACCTTGCTTCCCTTGCTTAAGCTGATCGAAAGAACCTGTGCTTTCCCAGTCAACCCCTTCACCTTGCTTAAGCAGATTGAAAGAACCTGTGCTTTCCCCAGTGTACCTTACACCCCCGCAGAAGTCGGATGGTTAAAAACAGCTCCCGTTGGAGCCAGAGGCTGCTACAGCTACAGCTACAGCCACAGCTGAAGCTGAAGCAGGAGCTGCCAGTAGCAGAGCTGACCTACGGGAGGAAGCTGAACAAGGACTTGAGGCCAGTGGGTAATCTTTTTACCATAGAGGGGGAAGCATGATTTTGTTTTACACCATCATGCTTCTTTGTAGCCTCCTGGTTACTCTTGTGAGGTGTACTTATTGGGCCTGGAAGCTTTTGATCAATATGTCAAAGTAGGGATGCTGGTTCGTGGGTTGGTTACTGTGGAGCCTAAATATATGCTTTGACTGCCTCCTACTTTGAGAGTTTCTTATATCCAGCGGTTCCAAACCTTTCAGACATATATATGATCCTCTTTGAAATTATAAACTCTGCCCTCCTAATATAGTATCCCCCTGTTTCAAGTGTGTCTTGTAAACTGCATATTGTAGGATTATGGTTTTTAATTCATCCTGCTATCCACTTCCTTTTTATGGGAGAGTTCATCCCATTCACATTCACAGTTATTATTACTATCTCTGTCTTTTTCTCCATCCTATTTCCCCACTGTTTATGCTTTTATTTCTCCCTTTCCCCTTCCACTCCTCAACAAAGTTTTGTTTTTGACCACTGCCTTCCTCAGTTTACCCTCCCTCTTGATTCCCCTCCCTTATCTTACTGTTTTCCACTTGCTACTTCTTCCCTCCCTTCTGACCACCCCCTCCCTTTTTTTCCCCTTTTCCCTCCTACTGCCTGTAGGACAAGTTAGATTTCTATACTTATCAGAGTGTCTTATTCCCTTCTTGAACCAAATCAGATGAGAGTAAAGCTCAAATACTGCTCTTCTCCCTCCCTTCCTTTCCTCTACTGTAATGTGTTTTTGTACCTCTTCATTTGATGTAATTTACACTTTTCTACTACCTCCTTACCTCTTCTCCCAAAACCCTCTCTTTACATCTCTTAATTATGTTTTTTATCCTTATATCAGTTATTTTATACAGACATCCATAGTCTATGTGTATCCCTTTCCATTGTCATAATAACTGTACTATTCTCAGGAATGACTTATATTATACTATATAATATATATAATAAAAAAACATATGTAAGATGATATAATCCTATATAAAGATGTAAATAGTTTGCCCTTATTGATAAGGTTTGTGGGGGCTTTTCCCCCTGTTTACCTTTTTATGTCTCTCTTGAGTTTTGTATTTGAAGATCAAATTTTCCATTGAGTTCTGTCCTTTTCATCAGGAAGGTCTGGAATTCCCTTATTTCGCTGAATATCCATCTTCTTGCCTGAAAAATTATGCTCAGTTTTGCTGGGTAGTTGATCCTTGGTTGTAGTCCTATCTCCTTTGCCCTTTGGAATATCATATTCCAATTTCTCCTGTCATTTAATGTAGAAGCTGAAAGATACTGTGTGATCCTGACTACAGTTCCAGGATATGTGAATTGTTTCTTTTTAGATGCTTGCAGTATTTTCTCCTTGACTTTGTAATTCTGAGATTTGGCTATAATATTTCTTGGAGTTTTCAATTTGGTATTTCTTTCAGGGGGTGATCAGTGGATTCTTTCAATGACTATTTTACCCTTTGGTTCTAGGACCTCTGCGCAGTTCTCTTTTATAATTTCTTCCAGGATACTGTCAAGGCTCCTTTTTTCATTGTGGATTTCTGGTAGACCAATAATTCTTAAATTGTCTCTCCTGGATCTATTTTCCAGGTCAGTTGTTTTTCTAATAAGATTTCACATTTTCTTCTATTTTTTCATTCTTTATATTTTGTTTTACTACTTCTTGATGCCTCATAGAGTCATTAGCTTCCACTTACTCAATTCTAATTTTTAATGCTGTCTTCATTTTGCTTTTGAGTCTCCATTTCAAATTGGTTGATTTTACCTTTCAGGGTGTCATTTTCTCTATTTATATTCTGACTCTCTGTAGCCATTTCACCAATCTTATTTTTTAAAGACTTGATTTCATCAGTGTTTTTTTTTCCATTTTTTCCATTTTTCCATTTTTTCTTTTACCTCCCTAATTTGGTTTTTAAAATCCTCCTTTAGCTCTTCCAGTAATGCTTTTTGGGCTTGAGACCAATTCACATTCCCTTTTGAGGTATCAGATGTGGGTATAATGTCAATGCTATCCTCTTCTGAATTGGTATTTTGATCATCTCTGTCTCTGTAAAAAGAATCAATGGTCCTCAGTTTTTTTTGTGTGTGTGTGTTCTTCTTCATGTTGGTTAGCTTTTTCTGGCTTTACAGTGGATTTCTGCTTTTAGGGCTCAGGGATCTCTGTCCCAGGTTTCTTGTTCTGGGGATTGTGAGTCTAGTTACTGGCTTTGTGTATTGTAGCCTTCAGTTTCCTGAGGTGTGGGGGAGGGGTCTGGCTGCCTGAAGTCTCCTTTTCCCCTGGGGCTGCTCTCCAGCACTGTTGTTCTTCAGCAGTGGTCTCAGCTGTTTGTTGTCTGTGCTGGTGTCTGCCACTTCCCCTGGCTGTGCAAAGGTACACCTGGGCTCCTGGTGTTGACCCCTGCAGACTCTGTCCCTCTGGGACTCAGGAACTCCCACTGCTCAGCCACTGAAGCCCCACTTCTGTCTCTTCCATTCCAGCACTTTTTTCTGAGGAATTCTCTGGGTTGGGGAGGGATGGATGAGAGCTGTTTACCTGGCCATTATGTCTCCTGGAAGTTCGAGAAGGTGTGTTTCAAACCTTTGGGCCACAAGCCTTAGAAGTAGATGTCTCATGACCGGAGGTGATGCGCTGCTGCCTCTCGTAGCTTTGACAGACTCCCGTCCTGTGTTGAGAGGCCTGGGGATCTCTGCCGGTTTTGGGCACCCAGCTTTCTCCCAGCCTGGATCGCTGGCTGGTTTCCACAGCTGCTTCTGTTTTGGTGCTGTCTGGTGCAGCTCTGCATGCCGAGCGCTCTCCCAGCCTACAGATCTATCCCATTGACCTTTGGGACTCTCCTGGCTTGGAAATTTGTCCCACTCACACTGCTAGCAGCTTCTAACTCTCTCAAATCTGCCCAGATTCACTTTTTTAGAGGTATCCGACACAGCTTGTGAGAGAGCTCCAGTAAGATGCTGCTTTCATGTGGCCATCTTGGCTCTGTCTCCTGATTAGTTCATTCTTGGACAAAGAGACTCATCTCTCCTAGGACTACCCCTGCATTGGGCAATCTAGACAAAAGGATCTACTATCCGTCCAATCTTACCTGAATAGAACAATGGTGGGGTTACAGTAAGAATCTTTACCTTTAATCAGAACTAAGCTTTCCCAGTTGGGTGGGGCCTAAACCCAATCTCATCATTAGCCCTGTCCTTCAGAGGCTGCCTTGACCTAGTAACTAAATAAGGAAATAGAAAAAAGGAAAAAAAACCTGGATCCCCCTATACCTGTAATTCATTATTAATTATTTCTCTCAGTACCCCTTCCTTAGGAGAATTTTAAAATTTAAGTTTATTATGCTTATAGTCCTAACATTAATGATTATGATAATATTTAAAAAAAATGGAAGAATAGTACCTTATCTGACAGCACCTATTGCTTAGTTTCAGGTACCATGCTTTAAGAGGAAAATTGACTAAGAAAGATGTGTCCAGAGGATTCCACAGAGGGTGATGAAAAATGGAAAGAATGGAGAAGTTTAACCTAGAGAAGAGAATACCCGGGGGTGATTTCTGTATTTAAAGATTCTACAGGATTTCATGTAGCAAGGACATGAGAATTATTGGGCCACTTCCAGAGAACAGAGTAAGGAATAATGTGTGGAAGGCGGAGTTTGGCTTTATATGAGTGAGGACTTTTAACAATGAGAGCTGGTCCCAAAATGGAGTGGGTTGCCTTAGGATATAGTGAATCCCCCTATCGCTGGAAGCATTCCGAAGCTGGATGAGCCCCGGTTTGGGAAGGGTAGAGGGAGCTCTTGAATAATGTAGCAGGTGGGACTACATAGCCCTGAAGGCTACTTTCAGCTTTAAGAATCAATGGTTCCACCAGTTATCATGGTCTCATTTGCTCCATTTCAGTTGGCACAACCTGAAATGACATTCGTTTTTTGGATGGCTATGTTTACCATTGACTCAGACTGAGTGGGGAGTTAATGGAAATCTCTAGCTATTTGAAACATGACCTGCTGTTAAGTCAGCTCGCTTTCAAGGTATCCTTTTTGAAGTATTGTTTTTAACCTAAGAGCAGGAATTTACAGCCATCCAATTCCATCTTGCTAGTTAGAACCCATCATTTGATTCAGGCTGTTGAGATTCTGTTATTCCATGCATTTGGAGCAGCTGAATGGTGCAGCAGATAGAGCTCTGGGCCTGGAGTGAAGAAGACCTGAGTTCAAGTTTAGACACTTCCTAGCTATATGATCCTGGGCAAGTCCCTTAACCTCTGTTTGCCTCAATTTCCTGACATGTAAAATAGGGATAATAACAGCACTTACCTCTCAAGGTTGTTGTGAGGGTTGAACGAGATAATTTTAAAGCACTCAGTGCCTGGCATGTAGTAGGCGCTATATAAGTGCTCGTTCCCCTACCCCTGTTTGTGTTATCTATTGTTGTATCATTGTAAACTTGTATCAGAGGCCCTTTGTGTCAGGGGACATTTTGGGGGAATCTCGCTTCTCTGGCTCATTCAACTAAACACATTTATTAAATGCTTACTGTGTGTCAGGCCCTGGGCATCCAAAGATGACAACAGAATGGTCCCTGTCCTCAAGGAACTTACATATTACCAGGGCAATAGAAGGTGTATATAAGTAAGTAAATACTGAGTATAAAGTAATTTAAATTATAAAGGAGTATAAAGTGATTTCAAGGTTGAGAAATTATTAATAACTGGGGGAGATGAGAAAAGTGCAGGCATAAGAAGTGGTACGAGAAGTATGCTTCGAGGGAACAAGGGATTCCAGGAGGTACAGAAGGAGTCCACTGAAGACATTGGGGAGCCACTTCTACAAGGGGAGGGAAGCTAGCAGACCAGGTTGACTGCAATGGGAAGTTAATGTAGGGAAGTAGTATGAAATGATGAACAGAGATGTGGGTGGGAGCCATATTATGAAGGACTTTAAAAGCCAGATTGAGGAAATTGTATTTTTTTTCCTGGAGATAATAGGGAGCAATTAAAGATTTTTGGGTGGGGGGGGTGACATGGTCATAGATCTGTTTTAGGAATATGAAGTTGTCAGCTGTACGGCTATATGAGAGTAGTTGAGAGATGCGGAGATGACTCAGGCAGGAGGACTAATTGAGAGGCTATAGCAACAGTTGACGTGCTAGGTATAGATGAAGAAGCTAAGGTTGGTGGAGGTCAAATGATTCTCGGAAGGTTCATGAAGCTTTTAAGTACCAGAGCCAGAATTTGAGCCCAGACTCCATGCCCAATGTTTTCCCATGAAATACCATAGCCTTCTAATTCATTCAACCATTCAAGCAGTCAAAAAGCATTTATTAAGCACCTACTATGTTCCTGGTGCTTTGCTGAGTACTGGGAGTACAAAAAGAGGCAAAAGACAATCCAGGAGCATCCAAAAATATAGCCATGTAAATATGAAAGTTTTATCATCCAATATACATTTTCCCACATTGCTCAATGTTGGCAGACACTATGCTCAAATCAAGGTGCCCTAAGTCAGTAGCATCCCCTGATGTAAGAGCCCAGCAATCCTATCCAAAAAGGAAATCGGGTCATTTGGGCCTGAATTCTTCTTAGTGAATCTATACTGGATCTTAATCATTGACCCTTTCTATTGTGGTCTCTCAGCTTTATTAAACCTTCTCAGGGAGAGACTCAGCTTCTCTGAGGAGGAAATGGGGCTTAGTGTGGGCAAACGGGGTTGGATCAATTGTGAGCCCTGTTAAGTGAGTCTCATCCATTCCTCAATCAATGATCACTAATTCTGTGCGTTGCTTTGGGTATGATTTAGAAATTCATAAGGTCATAGGATTTAGGGCTGTAAGGGAACCCAGTTCAACTTGCCTATTTTGCAGTTGGAAACTGAGGCCCAGAGAGATTAAATACCATCTTTGACTATTGCCTCCACTTCCTCACACAGTACTTGGTTTTTTAACCCTGCCAATCAATGGATACTTCTATCCAATGTTACTATTTGGATTTCTAACTGCTAAATCCAATTCGTTAATCACAGCTAAGTGGCATGATGGGTAGAGTACTGGACTTGGAGTCAGTAAGACTGGAATTCAAATTCTGCTTAAGACACTTCTCTGTGAGACCTAATGCAAGTTATTTTGCCTCCCTGCCCCCAGTTTCTTTCTCTGTAAAATTGGGCGATCAGATGTGCTGACTTCTAAAGATTCCTTCTAGCTCTAAATCTGTGATTTTGTGATTTTTATGCCATTGCTGATATCCCCTCCTCTTCACACTCTCTCCTTCCTTGACTTTTGTCCCGTTGCTTTCTGGTTCTTCTTGTTCCGTAGGCTGGTCATGTTATCTCCTGCTCCCTAGGAGTGGTTGTTCGACAGGGCTCTATGACTGAGACTCTCTTCCCTTCTTTCTTCACATCCTTTCTGAGAGACATCATCAACTATAGTGGTTTCAACTATTATCTTTATGCTGATGACTTTCAACATGTCTACAATAGAAGTTATGGTTTTCCCTCTTATATGCGATCCCTCTCCAGGCTCTCCTACTTTTTGGTGAGGCTTCTATCATCTCCCCCCCCCCCCCCGCCACCCCGACTCTGCTTGCCCACAATCAGCCTTTATTCATCCCCTTCAATTACTTTATCTCATCAGCAGCCATGTCAAGCCAGAGCCATGAAGACTTTGGCTTCACAAAACAAGTCCCCACTCCAATCCAAACCGTCAACTCATCTCATCTGGCCTAAGCTAATACTCTCCTAATTGGTTTCCCTGGTTGCATTCTTTCCCATCTCCAATCCAACATCCTCACAAAAGAATCTCCCTAAGGTACCAGTTTGACCGTATGACCTTATTGCTCAAACCTTCAATAGCTCCCCATTGCCCATGGAATAAAATATAAAAATCTAGTGGTGGCTCTGTGATACAGTGGATGGAGTGCTGGACTTGGAGTTAAGAAGACTGAGTTCAAATTCTGCTCACTTAATTGACTCTGAGCAACTCACATAACCTCCCTTGTCCTCAGTTTCCTCATCTGTCAAATGGGGAGATTGAAAGCCATTACCTCACAGTATTGTGAAGATCAAATGAAAAAACATGTAAAGTGCTTCATGAACTTTAAAGTATTATGTAAATGCTAGCTGTTATAAATTGCTTAGCTGGGCAGGTGGCTCAATCTATCTTCCCAAATTTATTTTATATGAACTTCCCTTTATCAGCTCTATACTCCAGCCAAAATGGACCATTAGCCGTTCCCCAGGCTTGATATTCCTTTCCCCACCTCTTTACATAAGTTTTTTGCATTTGTGGACTGCTCCTTCTCATCATCTTCACCTCAGAAACCTCTTGGAGACTTAGCTAAGGCACCATCTTCTTTGGGAAACACTGATTTCCACAGTTGTGAGTTCCTTCTCCATGTTTTCCTTGGACTCCGCTTGTGATATATACAGGGTGTCCCTAGAGTCTGGACACACGGGCAAGAAATGCATATTTTCAAGAAATGAAATGAATGAAATTTTCAATCACATTTTATTTAATTGGAACATTAACAAATAGCATCTTCAATCTGATTTCCATCATTTGTGATGCAAAGGTCGATGTGCTTTGCAAGATTCATGTGAACCTAGTGCAATGATTCCACATTGCTGTCAATTTTCCTGTGTCTCCAGACTTTAGGGACACCCTGTTTATTGTATTCCTCCAGTAGAATGTAATCTCCCTGAGAGCAGGGCCTGTTTTCTTTGTTATGTATCCCCAGCACCTGGCACCCAATAACTGGTCTTTAATAAATAATTGCTGGGGGCAGCTAGGTGGCTCAGTGAGTCAGAAGGACCTGAGTTCAAATCCAGCCTCAGATACTTGACACACTTACTAGCTGTGTGACCTTGGGCAAGTCTCTTAACTCCAATTGCCTTGCTTTCCCCCCTCCAAAAAAAAATAAAAAATTGCTGACTTGAATTACCGGTGTTTATACCCGTGTTCAGAGACAGTTCAGGGTCTAATTTCAGGTCCTTTGACTCCGAATTCAGAAATCTGTCCTTTGTTCTATCTGTGCTTTGTTCTTTGCTGGGGGGGGGGGGAGGGTCTAAGCATAGGAGACACAGTTTCTGACTCAACATCAGCATAAAACATTTAGAGCAATTTCTCATTTTGCCTCCCAGCTTTCTTTGTCTTTTTACCATATTGGTTCTTCCTCTTGGCAATGGAGACTTTGGAGATTGGGGATTTTTAGAGGGAAAATTGGACTCATGGAAAAGTCCCCAGGATAACTTGGCCATGAAATCTATTTCTAGTTAGTTTTTTGTGCTTATCTTCGGAAATACCAACTGTGGGAGAAAGGGGTCTCTTACTCTCCAGCTAATATAGCATCAGCAACTGGGCGGCTCTCTTCTTGGGAATGAACATGGTTGGCATGGTGCCCGGACTCTTGGGAAATGCAGAAATTTCAGTTTTGGATTCACCGTCCTAACTGAAGCAGGGCTTTTCTCTCCAATGATGCTCACTCCCCTCCATTCTATAAAGTTATAATTTAATAAGATGCCTTAGGCATCTTTTCACTCTCTCTGGGAAACATTTGTTACAATGTTAGAAGCCAGATAGAATGTTTCCCTAGTGCTCCACATATCTGCAGAGGGTCCTGGATTCCATGTTGGTGGATGATAAATTGCTCTTACGACTGAAGCAGATGATGGTCCTTAGGGCAACTGATAAATAGATTGAGTAAGCTTTTGTGGATTTGATTACTCTTTCCTAGAGGGTCCTTTCACTCCAACACCAAATATAGTCTTCATCCGGTAGAAAGACTGTGGGATTTTGGAGTCAGAGGACCTGAGTTCAAAACCTTTCTTACTACCCATGTGACCTTGGGTAAGTCATTTCTCTTCTTTTGAGCTTGGATTGCTCATCTCTGCCCTGAGCAGGTTGGACTAGGTGACCTTCCAAGGTTCCTTCCAGTTCTAAATCTTTGCTGCTAAGCTTAAAGAGACCATTCACTTCATACCACTCATCTCTACTAGATTTCGATGGGATTTGGCCCAGGCAAAGCAAATCTTAATAAAGAGAACTAACTGTTGTCAGTTAGTAGTACCATATGTTTCCTCAGCGTGTGGTACTTTATAGTGCACAGTATCTCTATCCAAGAGAGATACTGCCTAGTGTCTGACACATAGTAGGTGCTTAATAAATATTTATTAGCTGACTAGAAGAGTGCTGGAACCAAAGCCAGATGATCAGTGTTTGAATCACTGTTCTGATAAATAGTAGCTGTGTGACAGTGGGGATGTCACTGAATCTCCCTGAGACTCAATTTTGTTATTAGCCAGGTGACATGGTGGATAGATCACTGGACTGGGAATCAGGAAGACCTGAGTTCAAATCCAGGCTCAGGCACTTGCCAGCTGCATGATCCTGGGCAAGTCTCTTTACCTCTGTTGGCCTCAGTTTCTTCTCTGTAAAATGAAGAAGCACCTACTTCACAGGACTGTTGTGAGGATTAAATGAGCTAACATAAGGAAAGCAATCTGCAAAGCTTAAAGTGCTATCTATATAAATGCTAGGTATTAATATAATATTATTATAGTTATTATTAGGGTACAATTCTTATCTAGCCTGCACCTGGTTGTCACTAGGTAGAAGGGAAGCACTGCCACATCTTGAAGGCAAAGACCTTTGTTATCATACGGGCTTGTATTCCCCAAGGCGTGTAGTGTATTGCAGGTGCCCAATAGAGGTGTTGAATGAACTAGAACTCTGGATTTGGAATCAGAACCTGGGATCCAATCCTGGACTTGCTACTTCCTGTGTAATTGTGGGTAAGTCACTTACCCACTCTGGACTTCAGTTTCTTCCTCCATTAAATCTAAGTGATCTATAGAGTCCCTTAACCTAAAGATCTATTATTTAATACAAAGATTAATTTCTTTGTCAGATGTATTTGCCTGAGATAACAAGACTCAGGAATAGATAGAAATTATATCTGTCAATTTAAATTCATACAGCAACCTCACATGTTATGAGCAGATAAGTGTGGTTTAGTGATAAGAATGCTGGCTTTGGAGGTAGAAGACCAAGGTTTAAACCCTATCTCTGTCACTTAATAGTAGTGTGACCTTGGTAAATATGCGTTCCTTCTTTGGGTCTTCCTTTCCTCACCTCTAAAATGAGGGGATTGACTTAGATGACTTCTAAGGTCTTTCCTGGCTCAATAGCTATGATCCTCTGAAGTTCTGCCACCTCTGCTTCTCTGTATTCGTGTAAGAAATGCTATAGGCTTTGAATGAAGTCTCTGCTCATCTCACAAACAATCTTTGAATTGGAGGGGAACTTGGAAGCTGAGATCTCATTGACCTTTACCTGAACTCCCTTCCACCACCACAAACCTGCCAAGTGGTCATCCAACTCATGCTTAAAGATCTCCACTGATGGGGACCCTACTATCTTTGCAGGTAGGAGCCCATTCCTCTTTTGAGAAATTTAGTCAAATGCTTTCTTTGAATCTAGGTAGGCTGTACTAATAGCATTGCTTTGATCCCCCAGTGTAGGACCCAATTGCAGGAGGAAGTGAGGTTAGTCTGGCACAACCTTTTTTTTGAAGGGGGAAGGCAGGGCAATTGGGGTTAAGTGACTTGCCCAAGGTCACACAACTAGTGTGTCAAGTGTCTGAGGCTGGATTTGAACTCAGGTCCTCCTGACTCCAGGGCCTGTGCTCTACTCACCATGCCACCTAGCTGCCCCTGGCACAAGCTTTTCTTGATGAAGCCATGTTGGCTCATTGGGATCACTGTTTCCTTCTCTACATGTTCACTAACCATTCCTTTAATAATCAATTGTAGAATCTGCAATCAAAGTATTGTCCTCAGGTGAGTGGTCATTGCTAAAGGCTTCACATCTGCCATTTTCTTCTGGGATATAGTTCAATTGGGTTTGGTGATTTGAACTCATCAAGGACAGTGTTGGCATGTTGACCTATCTCTCTGTTTATCTTGGGTATCAACTCCCTTTAGCCACTTTTGTTCTTTCCTTTCTAGTCCAAAGTTCGTTCTCCTTGGCAGAGAAAGCAGAAGCAAAATTAGAGTCGAGAAGCCCCACCTTCTTCCTGTTTATTATCATTCCATCCACCCCCAAGTAGATCCTAGCCCTTCTCAGATTCTCCCATTTTCCCCAAATATAGCTAAAAAATCCTTCCCCGCCTCAGCTCACTCAGAGTTTGAGCATTTCTGATACTATTCTTATGAGATAATGCCATGTTTTTGTATCTACCTTACATTATCTGTCCTGTTTCCACTTTTAATACACATATTTTAAAATAGCTTATTTACGTATTTTTTAATGTCAGCATAATTCCCCCCACTATCCTCTTCTCCTTTCAGTCATCCTTTATAACAATATTTTTAACTGCCCCTCCCCAAGAGAAGATGAAAAAAATCAGCATAACTGACTAATATATCAATAAGGCTGAAAATATGTGTAATGTGCAACACTTGTGGATTCCTCCTCACCCCTCTGCAAAGGGCGGGGTGGGGTCTTTTTATGTCTCCTTTCGAGCCCTGCTTGTTCTTTATAATTTTCCAGATTCACTCTGTTTATTTATTTTTATGTGTGGTGGTTCTTTCTGTTTACTTTATTGTAGTCATATATGTATGCATGTATATATGCATATGTGTATATATGCATAAGTGTATATATATATATACACATACATATATGTATATTTATATATTTCTCCCCCTTGGCTTTGTTTGCTTCACTACGCATTCATTCACATAGATCTTTCCATGCTTCTGTGTATTAATCACATTTGTCATTTCTTACAGCACAGTTATATTCTATTACATTCATAGACCACAATTTGTTTAGTCACTCCCAATCGATGGACATCTACTTTCTTTCTAATTCTTCACTGTCATAATGAGTGCTACTATAAATATAGGGGAACTTTCTTCTTATCAATGGCATCCTTAGGGTGTTTTGTTCAGTCCTTTTTCAGTCATATCCAACTCTTTGTGACCCCATTTAGGGTTTTCTGAGCAAAGATAGTGAAGTGGCTTGCTGATCCCTTCTCCAGCTCATTTTACATTAGAGGAAACTGAGGCAAACAAGGTGAATTGACTTGCCCAGGATCACACAGCTAGTAAATGTCTGAGGCTAGATTTGAACTCAGAAAGATGAAGGTTAGTGACTCCAGGCCACCTAGCTGCCCTTCCTAGGGTATAAGCCTCATGATGGAATCTCTGGGTAAAAGGATATGGATATTTTAGTCATTTTGCATAATTTCAAATTGCTTTCCAAAAAGGTTGTACTGATTCATAGCTCCACTGACAATGTGCCAACCTGCCTTTCTTTCTCCGGGCTCTCCAACATTGTTACTTCCGATCTTTTTTCATTTTTGCCAGTCCATAAGATGTGAGGCACAACCTCAGGGTTGTTTTGATTTGCATTTCTTTTCTTATTAGTGATTTGAAGCCTTCTTTCATATGGTTGTTAATAGTTTGTCATTCTTTTGAGAATTCTTTGTTCATATCCTTTGGCCACTTCTGTCTTGGAAAATGGCTTTTTGCTGTATCTACGCACACATTCGCAGGTACAATTTCTTAATTTTTTATAGTTTTTGGATATGAAATTCTTATCAGAAAAATTTGGTATGAATATCCCCCCTCCCATTCAATCACTTCCTTTTTCTTTTGTAATTGCCTTTATCCCTTGTATGGTTAAGAATGCTTGTTGTATCTGTATCTGCGAGAGTCATACGATCTGCTTCTCTTCCAAAAATTTCAATAGTACCATCTTTAAAATTAAGATTATGTCTCCGTTTTGAATGTATTGTGGAATATGGTGCACATGGCACATATCTTTTAAAAAATCTAAGTTAGTTGATGACTCCAGTAGATGTCTGGGTAATAAATCCCCCATCACTACCATTTCCTTCCTTGCCTCTACATCAAGCCTCATGGCCTGTTCCTGAAATCTGCATCCATTTCCTATTTGATGTCTAGTTGGTCCGAAGCAATGATTCTCAACCTTTTTAGTCTCAGGACCCATTTAAATATAAAAAAAATTGAAGCCCCTCCTAAAGAACTTCTGTTTGTGTAGGTCCTGTCTACCAACATTTACTTTATCAGAAACTAAAATGTCTCAGTATTATTATGAAAATAGTTTTGACCTCACAGATCCCCTGAAAAGCACCCTGGATCACAGTTTGAGGACCACTGTCCTATGATATAGTATGGTGACAATATCATGTCCATTCTTATCTCTCTTAGTCTTCACCAAAAAACTCTCCACCATGGCTATAGCTCTTGGTTACTTGGATTTCTCTATGTGAATTTATCTGTCCCACTTCTTCTACTTATCCTGTTCTCTTTGGAAAAATATGTGACAATAACAAAATTGCTAACATTTATATAGCACTTACTATGCGTGCTGAGTACTTTACAATTATTATCTCATTTGAATCTCAATTTGAATCTTGGGGGTAGGTTCTATTTTTATCCCTATTTACAGAGGTGGAAACTGAGGCAGACCTGTAGAGCTTAAGAGACTTCCTCAGGTTCATGAAGCTAGTAAGTATCTGAGGTTGGATTTGAACTCAGGTCTTCTTGAACTCCAGGCCCCACACTATCCACTGTGACATCTAGCTGCCCCAAGCATGTATACCCTTCCAGAGATATAGTCCAGGCTTCAGGACTATCCACCAAATCTCAGTGTTGTCCTTGATGTCAAATCTGTCTCTCTGCATTAGGATCCCTTATTCACTTTGCTTGGTATCTATACTGTGTGCATTTGTTTATAGACATCAAAAAGCATTGGTTTTTATTTCTGTCTCCTTTCTTTCATTTTCAGCTCATTAATTTCTTAGCCTATTGACTATGATTTTTTTTTTAAACACTTTAGCTACTGTCTATGTGGCATCTTACTTGGTGGATCTACCTACCAAGGCACTTTCCCCCATTCTCCCTTCCTTTTCAGTTTAAAACTCCTTTGATTAGATTTGTAATACCCACCTACTCTTTTTATCCAGTAATATAAATCACAACGCATCCATGACTGTCTAGTAACAGAGACATTTGAAAGAATGGTGGATTCAGATTTGGAGGTATTGAGTTTCAGAAGGCTCTGGGACATCCAGTTGGTAATTTCCAACAGGAATCTAGGGACGCAGGGCCGAGGCTCAGAGAAGAGTCTGGGGCTGGATATGACATGAAGATCTGTGAGTTATTTCCATAAAGATTATAATTAAACACAAGGGAGCTGATGAGGTCATAAAGAGAGAGTTTAGAGGGAGGAGAAAAGAGAAAAGGGACTATGATAGAACCCAATGATGATCTAGCAAAGAAGATGGAGAAGAAAGTAGTAAGTGTCTGAGGTAATATTTCAACCCCACTTTTCCTGACTCTGAGTATGCCAGTCTGTTATGCCATACTGCTTTTCAGTCATAGGCTATTTTAAGAGAAGCGTAACATTCGGAAGATGGTGATCAATCAATCTGTCTGTCTATCTGTCCATCCAGCATCTATCTTTCTTGTCTCTCTTTCTATCTAGTTATTTACTGTGCCCTGGTCAGACCATATCTAGAGTAATACTACATGTTTAAGAATGATAATCTGGAAAGCATTTAGAAGGTGGCCAGAATGGTAAGGGGCCTTGAGACAGTGATATAATTGGATTGATTGAAAGCACTGTTTAAGGGGATGTTTATTCTGGAGAAGAGAAGTCTTAGGGAGGATAGAATAGGGTTTCTTCAAGAACTGGGGGGACTGCTATGTGGTCTGCTTGGCCCCAGAGGGCAGAACTGAGGGCCATGGCTGTGAGTTGTTGAAAGACAGGTTAGAGATATGGTCAAAGAAAACCTTCTTAGCTATGAGAATGATTTGAAGATAGAATGAGCCACGTCAAGAGGAAGTAGGCTTCTCCTCTCTAGAATCACAGGATCATGTATCTAGACTGGAATGGACCTTAGAGGTCATCGGTTTTAGTCCCTTAGTTTATAGATGGGGAATTGAGGCCCAGAGAAGTGAAATCGCTTGCTTAAGATCACACAGGTAGTAAGGGTAAGAGGCAGGATTTGAACCCAGGCCTTTAAACAGAAGCTGATTAACCACTTGTTTGGTTGTCATCAGGGGGATGTCTGGTCACGTCCAAGTTGAATTGCATGGTGTGTGAAGGCCCTTATAACTCTGAGATTCCACGATTCAGGGATACTGTAATTGTTAGCATTCTGAAAGAATAAAGAAAATAGTGTATAAAAATTTATCAAAGGAACAATAGCAATCCAGGGGGCTTTAAACTTTTATATCTCTACATAAAACACTGTCTTTATGGCAAGTAGGGCTGGTTAAGAAGGTTTTGAGTTATATAAATAAAGGAACTCCCTACTTAGGAGTGAATAAATGGTCTCGTATATCTCCTTTCAGCAAAGCACCCCAATATGGTGTTCATAGAATCTAAAGTAGAATTCTCTCCAAAAGAATGAGAGGCTTATTATTTTCAGCAAAAGTATATCACATATCGTTAATTGCTTAATATGTTCAAGGCACTATACTAGAGACTTTCTGGATTCTGTGGTCCATAAATAGGGATCTCGTGTAGCTCGTTGAGAGGACAATTACCAGATGGGAATGATAGCATAGGATGAAGAGGCAGGGATGGACTTTATGTGCACCGTGGGACACAGTATCCACATTCATGAGATCACAGGTTAAGAGGTTAAAGAAAAGGAGATTTCTAATGATGACTTTCCCACTGGCTATTTCTGACACTATAACATGAGGAATCTGGCATGAATATCTGTTTTGACAACATGGCATCACATCTCCCCTGGATTGTGAGATACTTTCAAGTCTTGACTTCCTTGGCCTGGTTCCTACAGATCTCACTTTTAACTTGGGGTCATCAGAGTTAGAATTGGAAGGGATCTCTGATAACACCTAGTCCAACCCCTTCATTTTGTATAGGAGAAAATCGAGGCTTGGAAAGGCCAAGGGACCTCTTGCATTCACACAGGTATCATGAATGCCAGATAAAAGGGAGCACAAAGGCTTTCTCATCTGTTTGGTAGCTAAACAATGCTTTTTCCCTCTACCATATCCCCAGCTAGTGGTTATTTGGATTATGCTTGAAGGTGGCAGGGAAGCTACTACCTTCCAAGAAAATCCATTCTGATTTTGGATGCTCTAATGGTTAGGAAGTTTTTCTTGATATCAAGTTTAAATTTATCTCTTTGAAAACTCTACCTGTTTCTCATTGATGTATCCTGTGTGGCCTAATGGAAAAAGTTATAGGATAATAGAACTAGAGTTGGCAGAGGCCTCAGAGGCCGTCCATCTCCCTTAGTTTACAGATGGAGATACTAAGACCCATGGAGGTTAAGTGACTTGTTCAAGGTCATACAGGCAATCAATGTCAGAGGAGGGACTTCAACCTTGATTCTCTGACTTCAGAGTCAATGCTGTTCCTACCACACCACACTCCTTCCCAATGCTTCTTCCATATGATGACTGTTCAAATGTCCTAAGACAGCTATCATGCTTTCCCCATCTTACCTGAAGTGAGGGTAAGAATTGGATTTGTTCCTCTCTTATAAAATGATGGGGATGGACTACATAACCTCTAAACTACCTTTCAGTTCTATTTTCAGGGTCTTATGGTTCTAAAGAGGCGAGCTCATTTACCTCCTGAGGGGGCCCATTCAACATCTGGACAAGTCTTGTTGCTAGGCAGATTTCCTTTATATACAGCCAGTGGTCTGAAGGCAAATGCTTAATAACTGGCTTCCTGAAAAAAATGTATAATCTGCATTATTGACATTTTCTTAAGTTTAGGCAATCAAAACTAGAAATCAAGCCCTGACTTGTAGCTTTTGTTGATTTCTGAGGCTCATGCTGAAAATTAAACAATGAACTCTTGGAAGGTGGTATGAGGGAGGTGGTGTTTCCCCAGCATGCCCTGCATACATTTATGATTTGTCTCTTTATAATTTGTATCCATTGCTCCCAGTACTGTCTATGGAGTCAAGCAGAACAAGTTCAATCCCCTTCTTCTATTAGGCTAGACATCCCTAGTTCTTCTAAATAATCCACAATTGGAATCCAGGTCTGTCAGTCTTTCAGTCAGTAAATATTAAGAGCTTCCTATGTGCCAGATACTGTGCTAAGCACTAGGGATACAAAGAAAGGCAAAAACATGGTGGCTGCCCTCTAGAAACTTCCATTCTAGCAGTCTTCTGACTTCAAATTCCCTATTCTTTCACTACGTGATGAGTAAATGAATTGTCAAAGAACCCTATCTGGCTCAGAGAACTTTGGCACTATTTCTGTCTTTCATACCTTAAAAATTTGTTCTGCATGGCTGATTGTTTAAGCCTTCTTCATTGACTTGTTTTTCCTTGTGTAGTTAGTTACATCGAATTCTTGAATGACTTTGGATCCCATTTGGGAAACTCTCTGGTATTCGAGGTCTTGCTATGTAGTTAGATAATCAGCCTATGGAGTTGGCTCAGCCATATGTATATCTTGAACAGATGACGCAGATGGATAATGAAAGAGGCCCAAAATTGGATAGGAAGAAGAGAATGGTCTGGATTGGTCTGAATTTAGGAAAATGCATGGAGCTTTCAACAATGTTTAAGCTGAAGGGCTCTGAAACAATATTTCATCTTAGTAACGCTAAGCAGTCAATAAATCAGTCTACAAATATTTGTTAAATACTTGCTATGTGCCAGACACTGTACTATATACTAGAGATACAAAGATAGTGAAGGAGATAGTCTCCATTCCCAAGAAACTTACACCATTGTTCTTTTGGAGATGCTCATTGTGAATTGTGGAATACCACAGTCTTCACAGAATAAAAATTATGGATCACACAAAGGGCAATAGGAAGACACATGGTAGACAAAATAGATTTATGTGAATTGTACACAGGAATGATGTCATCCAAAAAAGATATATGCTGGGAGGGGGAGGTAGGATGGTTTTATAGCAAGAGTGAAGTATAATAGATAGGGATGTTATGTGGGGCAGGGATACCTGTGCATTGTCAAGAGATCATGAACGGGGATCTCATGTAGCTTGTTGGATGTATCCTTTGTGTTACAGGATGGGGATAGCATAGGATGAACAGTAAGGAATGGACTTTATCTGCATTGTTGGATAGAGTACATGGAGTACATGGAGTGCATTAATGAGATCACAGATCTGTTGGAGTACTGAAGTACTGAAGCATGCGTAGTTTCCACTAGCTCCACCATAATGCCTTTACTTTGGGAGTAAGTTAGCCAATTTGATGTGCAAAGTCTAACAGCGTTTTGATGTTGGGCTTTCAGTGTGACCATAAAATAATAACTGGTTGATGATGACATAATCTTTCAACCATTTAACAGGCTCAGCATTGAACACACAGCCTTCATGAGGGAAATGTCAATGTTGCAAGAGCAGGGACTATATCTTTAAATGCTCCCAATGGTTTCTGTACATAATAGCCACTTAGGTAATGTTTAGATATTTTCTAATGCAGTCAATCACGGTGGAGAAGTGCTGTTCTACTTTATGGTTTAGTTCTGTTCTCTTCATTCTGGATGGAAAATGCATGGAGGGAAAAGGATGATTAGAAATGAGTTCAAAATTCTGTCAGGAAAAATATTCAAAGTAAATATCACTGATAAAGGTCTGATGTCAAAGATATATAAAGAATTGATAAAAATATAGAAAAACAAGAATCATTCCCTTACAGATACATAGTAAAAAGATGTCTTCTTTTCAGAAGAAGAAATGTAAACTATCAACAACTCTATGAAAGAATGTTCTAGATTGCTAATAAGAGAAAAAAGAATTGAAACCACATAGGTCTAACCTCATATCCATCAGATTGACAAAAATGATGAAAGATAAAACTGACTTTTGTTGGAAGGGTTGTGGAAAGATAATCATTCTAATGCACTCTTGGTGAAACTAATTGGTTAGCCATTTAATGGTCTTGGAGTCAGGAAGACCTGAGTTCAACTAGCTATGGGGCCCTGGGAAAGTCCCTTAACCCTTCTCAGCTTCAGTTTTTTCATTTTTAAAATGAGGATAATAATAGCACCTATTGGTTTTTGTGAATATTAAATGAGCTAGCATATGTTTATAAAGTGCTGTACAAACCTTAAGGCACCATGTAAATTTTATTGTTATCATTGTTTATTATTATTATTCCATTCATATTTATTATATTATTTTTTATATTATTATTATTCCGCTCAGAGATGGAATAAATTTAATAACAGCATAGCACTTAGATCTCTTAGTTTTTCATATAGAAATTTCAGTAAGTACTTAATGAGACCCAGAGAGGCTGTGACTTGCACAAGGTCATATAGCCAATTAGTGACATAACTGAGATTAGCCCCTTGGAGCAGCTGGCTTCTCCCCCAGCGTATTTTTCTATATACAACAGTGCCTTTTTAAAGTCTTTCATGAGAGAAGATTTTTTACTCTTTGAATCCTGGGTGGGATAAATCTCCATAAATCACTTCTTTGAAAGGGCAAATTGTAATGGGCATATTGTGTCCTACTTCTTGGTGCTGGTATGAATAGATTTCACTTATTACAGTATTATGGAGCTCTTCAAATATACTTTCCAGTGGTTAAATGATGGGAAATGTGGACCAGGGTTATCGAATGTAATAAAAAAATAAGGCCAAAGTGTGAGTGTCAGAATGGATCAGGAAAAAAACCAACTATCTGCTAAATACCAGAAACACATATAAAAATAGAGATACATACAGAATGAAAATGAGAGGCTGGAATAAAATTTATATACATCAGATGATTCCCCTAAAGCATAAATTGTGTAATGGTATTATCAGTTTAAATAGATAGGAGAATTCACAATGTCAAGAGAGATAAATATGGAAATCACTTTATACTTAAAGGAATCACAGGTCATAAAACAATATCAGTATTAAATATGCATACACTCATTGGTATAGCATCAAAATTCATAAAAGGTTATGTGAATTGTAAAAAGATGTAGATAGCATAATTGTAGGGGATTTTAATGATACTCTCTCAGAGCTAGATAAATCAGCAGAAGGAGAAAGAAAAAGGAAAATATACAACCGAACAAGTTTTTGGAGAAATTAGATCTGAAAGTCTTATGGTACTTGCTGAATGGGAGCATTAAAGAATACACATAATTCTTAGCACTGCTTGATACCTCTTGACAAAAATAGACCATGTACTAGAGCATAGAGAAATTATAAATAAATATGAAAAAGAATTTAAACTTCTTGAGGGTAGAGACTATTTCAGTATTTGTTAGTACAGTGTCTGGCAGAGTACCTAACATACAATAGCTGTTTAATAAATGCTTGTTTACTGGAGAAAAAGGATTAGAGGATTTAAAGTTAGCTATGACTTAGCAGCTCAGTATTCTAGAATAACTCAGGAAATACTAAATATGTTAATGAGTTAAATCAATGTGTCTTTCTCCCCTGGAAATCCTGGTAAAAGAGTTCCCATAACCAAGACTTACCAACTTTTTGCTTTTCCTTATATGATTAGATGTGACAAGGCTGAAGATTAATCACATAGTAAGGGGAAAAACATAAGGGCTACCTCAAAAGCCAAGGAAAAGCTTTTGAAATCCAGTTTTTAATATTACCAAGTTTCTGAGTTGTTAATTATTGGAAATGGAAGCTGAGCTAGACAGTGAACTAAAAAGGAGGACAATACTGTCTCCTGGATTGTCATTAGGAAATTGTATGATTCTTTAAACTTCAATATTCTTTTGATGAAATGGACAATTTCAGAGGAAACTGGGCACACCTTCATGAACTGATTCAAAACAAAATTAGCTGAATTAGAACACTTTATTCAATGGCAACAACATTAAAGAGAGAAACAACTGCAAAAGACCCTGGAATTCTGACCAGCAATGATAAACCACAGTTCTAAAAGAATGAAGATGAATTATGCCATTCTTCAGAGGTGGCTATTGTTTGAATTTATTTTGCTGGAATATGTGAATATTAAAGGAATTTAAAATATTTGCTAAATTCAGGTGGGGGTAGTGGGAAAGGCAGATCAACAAAAATACTCATTATTTGAAAAATAAAAATAATAAACTAAAAAAAAACAATCCACCATCTGTGTTCTTTCATCATCACCACAACTGGCCAGGATTTTGAGTCTTGAATACCACCATCTCAGAGAATTGTAGTAGTGCATAATCCAGTGGAGGGCATGAGTAGGTTCCAATTTGACATTGCCAGTGTAATAGAAACGGTAAAAAATCTCATCAGAGAGAAATAGGACCTGTAAGGTAGGTGGACAGGTCAGGCACCATGAGCAAGAGACAACATCGGGACAGCCTGCATGCTTCTTTGGAATCCATGCAATCTCAAGAGACCAGGATTAGCACTCCTCCAATTTTGAGTGGATTCCCTATGGAGGATTTCTGGGAGGATATATCTAAGAGTCCAGAATGATGACCAGGTATGAATGGCTTGTGACTGGCACCACCAGAGGGAGTAAGCACCTTGATCAGGTCATAGATCCACTGAATATTGAAGCATTGATTCCAGAGGTCTTCAGTGATGAATGGCAGATCAGTACATCTTCTCCCTCTCTGGGCACCCTGACTGGCTGCTACTAAAAGTTATTTGCAGTATAATTTACATGCTGATGGAATCTGGAGCTCTGCAGTTAGCATACCACTTTTACCTTTCATTCCTCTTACATGTCAAGCGGTACCTCACTATCTAATTTTTCCAGAACTTTCAGCTTTCTGGCTTGCTGTGAAATGAAAACCCCCATCCAAAGTTCACCTCAGGCCTTGGGTCATTTGTTCATCATAAACCCAGGGAAAGCCCTCTCCAGCACAACTTGCTGGCTTTGCATGTTTTCCATTGGCATATTGCTTTAAGAGTGCCCAACCCCCAAAGCAGCAGCCACTGTGTCCTGTCAGTCATCCTGAAATACACTAGGGTGCTTGTCGACTGTTTGCCTACACATGCATCACAAGCCAAATTCTGAGCCCAGCGGTGGGGCCGAAGTTCCAAACATGAGCGATTGCTTAGGCAGCCGGCTTAGGAGCTGTCTGTGACCAAGTAAGTGTTTGTATCCAGGGGTCCGGTTGGTGAGTGATGGCTGGGCTGGTCTCCACTCTTTTTTGAAGCCTAACTTTGAAAACACGTTATTTTTCCTCCTGTCAAGTGAACTCTCATCATTGTAGATTGTCTCTGAGCGTCACCTTGTGATAAAAGGTTCTGAGGAGAAATCAAGGGAAGTGGCGTCTGTCAGGTAGCATGCAGAGTCGTCTGCTGTGGTGTGTGTGGGGTTTTAGAGTGATCCCCTCTTCTGAGCAGATCTGGGGGCAGCTCAGAGAGACACAAACCACCAGTCTTGTCATCATGGGATACTATAAGCCCCTCCATACCATTTCTGCTGAGGTGGGCACATTTTAGAAGGACAGCGTCACAGCAGCTCAAATGTGGAGAATCTTTAGGAGAGATTTCTTTGAAGTACTGAAGGAAAAACTTGTCCTATGCATATAATAATAATGATAATAGTACAGAGAGATTACATTAATACAATGCTTCAAAGTTTGCAAAACACCATGTGCATTATCTCATTCATCCAAACCATAGTAGCTGAACAGTAACATATTTGAAACATTTCCACTGTGAAGCTGAAATATAACTTGAGTAGGTGTGGTTCTGGGAAATAGTATACTCGATCTTGATAATATATGTAAGACACTTGGCAAATCTGAAAGTTCTGTATGTGTGTCAACTATTATACCTCTTAGTAATGCAATCCATGTTTCAAGATTCTGTTACAGACTTCTGGATTTGAAGTTAAATGTGGATTTTTTAAAAGATTTTTTCACCTAAATTTTTTTCTCTTTATATTTTTAAATCAGGCAATACTGATTGGCAAGAATGCAAAAAGTGAAAGAAGTTAGTGAATTCAATGCTTGCATTTTCCATCGTAGGTTGAAAATAGTTCCCAGGCAACTAAGACTTGTCAGTTTCCTCTTGTTACCTTTAAGTGGAATTCTTAAAGGGGCTACATTCTTTGGAAACCATGTCAGAGTCATGTAAATATCGCTAGATAGCTGCGACACCTAGACACACTGTGGGATAGTGGATAGATAGATGGTGGGCTTGGAGACGTGGGTTTGAATCCTGTGGTGGGCATGTTAGCTATGAAACCCTGGGCAAGTCACCTAACTTTTCAGTGCTTTAGACAGCTCACTGGGACTTCTCTTAGTCCTAATTCATAGAGGAGATGCAATATGGGTTGGCAGAGGGACTTTCCCAAGCAGCCGGAATCACAGACAACTTCTTGAAAATGCATGAGAGAAATTCTCTCTGATGCATTCAAGTCATTTGGATGTCATTCTCAGTAA
The DNA here is from genome assembly GCF_011100635.1 of Trichosurus vulpecula. Classification (NCBI taxonomy): domain Eukaryota; kingdom Metazoa; phylum Chordata; class Mammalia; order Diprotodontia; family Phalangeridae; genus Trichosurus; species Trichosurus vulpecula. The sequence continues at coordinate 30,782,550 of NC_050580.1, read as the reverse complement.
GTATGGCGAATCCTCGCATTAGTCATAACGAGGATGATCTTCTATTCTTTGCCCATTGACTACTTTCATAGGATCATAGATTCAAGAGCCAGAAGGGGCCTTAGAGAGCAATCTAATCCAACCCCCTCATTTTGCAAAGGAGGAAATTGGAGTCTAGAGAAGTTAGAGAATTTGCACAAAGTTACACAGGTAAGTATCATGCCTCTGTTTCAAACTCATGGCCTCTGACTTTCAATCCAATGCTCCTTCCATGACATTAAGCTATCAAGTGATGGTTGTAAGAGAGGACTCAGCTACTTTCTACCTTGTGTTAGAGTCTATTCTTGCCCACCCAAGTAGTGGTGAAGGTTATATAGAGGAAGAAGTTCAAGGTTGGTACTTTGTGATTTTGTAACAGTGAACTATAAATTCTAGAGTGATTAGTGATCATTTAGTCAAAGCCTCTCATTTTGCACAAGAGGAAACAGCCCTGGAGAGAGGAAGATATAGTTATCCTTTCCACATCTCCATTTCGATATATCTTGGGTTGGCATAAGAAATTAAGTGGGAATTTTTTGACAGCTTTTCAGAAGCTGCAGACAACACTCAAAGGTCAGCAGATGACATAGAAAAAGTTTAGAAACTTAGAAATGCACAGTATTGTATCATACCAACTCAAATTTTACAATAAGAAACTGTAAGCACCCTATAAAAGAAAAATAAAAAAAAATCAGACTTTTTCTTTGGTACAAAGGGAGGGCCAAAAAATTTTACACAGATTTTCCAGATCACAAGGGCACCATTCCCCTAACTCTTGAAATGTGAAAAGGATAACTATTTGTTCAAGGTCTCTTGGAAACTTAGTGAATAGTGGGTCCAGGTCTCAAACCCAGTCTTCTGTCTCCAAATCCAGGGCTCTCTTTTGCTATACCATACTGAGCTCATTCCATGTGAAGAATGGTTGAAACAGCCGGAGTCTGTAGCCTGGAAAAAAAGACTCGGGGGCGACATGATAGCTATGTTGAAGGGCTATCCCTAGAAGAAGGATTAGATTTTATTGTCATCATTCCCTGAGGGAAGAATTAGAATCAGTGGATGGGAGTAGCAAAGAGGCATATATTCAAGCTTGAGGACAGGGGAAAGTTCCTAACAATGAAAGCTGCCCTATCTGCGGAATGGCCTTCCTGGGGAGCATGTCTCCAAGAGAAGACTGAATGACTATAGGTCAGGGGGGGGGGCTGAAGAGGGGATTCTTTTGCAGGCACGTGTTGGAATAGTTGACTTCTGATCTCTCTTTCATCTCAGATTCTGTGATTCTGAGACTGGATTCTTCAACAGCTGAAAAATATTTAGTGTTTAATTGGTTACAGAACCAGCGTAGAAAAAGCTCCCTCCAAAGTCAAAGTGAATTATCTGGCCCAGTTCTCTAGTAGCTGATACGTGAAAGGGGGATGCTCTGGGGACAATCTCCTTCATGCCAGGCCATGGGTGAAGGAGAAAGTGAAGTTACGATGAGAGAGAATAGGAAAGTGATGTTCCCCCACACTTTCCCCATGACTGCAATTTATTTGGTCACTGAGGGAAAAGAAGGAATCTTTTTCTTTGCTCAGATAAGCAGAACTTTTATTACTTTCTAATGTCTTTGTCAACTAGCCAGAGACAAAGCTGGAAAAGCAAATCTCTGGGCTTGGAATTGAGGTTGATGGGTAATTCACACTTACGGGCTTTTACTCACTACCGTAAACAGTAAAGTTAAGGTGTTTGATCTCCTGACCATGCCATGGAGTAACTCCGTTGGCCCATTAGGGCTGTCCCCCTGTAGGAACCACTGTCATGATGCTCTTTTTGAGACAGTTGCTGCCTCTGACATAATGTATCGGGATGTCATTGTTCTCTGGCTGGAGGACACAATGGAAGATTCTTTGAGTTTGCTGAGATCAGATAGAATGGGCTTTCTTGTTCAGAGAGACTATTTCGTTGCCCTGGGCTGTCAGTTTGGCCCATTTAATTCTTGAGCATTTACAAGAGTCTCTCAGCTATATTTCTTTATCCATAAAATCAGGCTAATAACAGATAGTAATAGTAATAAAAATAGACGCCAATTATAAAGTCTTCCAAAGATTGTAAAATGCTTTAGATTTTTTAAGACAATAGACTTGTGAGATGATAGCAATTATTGTTAATGTCATTATTATACCATTGTACAGATGGAGAAACTGAGGCTTAGTGAAGTCAAGAGGTTTGCCAAGGATTATGGAACTAGTAAGTTTCTGAGGCAGGATTTGAACCCAAGTCTTCTTGATTCCAAGTTCATGGCTGGTGAAGGGTTGTTTTGAAGAAAGTAGTTTTTTTTTTTTTTAACTCGAAGTGTGCCATCTATAGGTTGTTTTTTATTACTATGATGATGACGATGACAATGCATGTTCAGAATCAATCACAAGAAGCATTTACTAGGTACCTACCGCATGGAAGGTACTAAGTGCTGGAGATCCAATGATAAAAAATCCTTGCCTTTAGGGAGGTGACGTTGGGTTCGAACGAGTATTGCACTCAGGGTCAGGACACCTGAGTTCAGTACCCTGCTCTGGCACGTAATAGCTGTGTGACCCTGGATGAGTTAGCTATAACCACTCTCTGCCACAAGTTCCTGATCAATAAAGGGGCATGATGCTACTACTCACCTCACAGAGCTGTGAGAAGGGTACTTGTTAAAGAGTCAGGTAGGTGGTGCGCTGATAGAATGGGGAAGACATGATTTCAAATTCAGCCTCAGATTTTGGTACCCGTGTGACCCTGGACAAGTCACTTAACTCCTCCGTGCCCCAGTATCCTCACCTGTAAAATGGGGATAACAGTACCTCCTCTCCAAGGTTTTATGAGGATCAAATGAGGTGATACTTACAAAGCACTATGTAAATGTCAGTTGTTGCTATTATTATTTTTATTATTAATTTTATATAATTTATTATTATTATATAATTGTGAGCTATAACTATTATTACTGGGGCAGAGATATTACATATACACCAGTGAGTAAAGACAAGGCAATTTGAGAAGGAAGAGAGCATTAGCAACTGGGAAAATGGGGAACGGTTTCCTGGAGGGTGGTAACTGATTTGAGCCATAGAAGCAGCAGATTCTAAGAAGAAGGCATAAGAAGAGAATGTATTCCAGGCACTGGGGAGAGTCAATGTAAAAGGAAAAGTGAGAGGAGAACGAATGGTGAATCCAGGTGCAAAAGTCCACCTAATTTGTCTGGCATGCAGAATATGTGAGGGAGCATCATGGGAAATGTCAGAAAAGAGATATAGGAACCAGATTAGCTGTCAGGCCGTGGAGTTCCTGGAAGCAATGGAGAGCCACTGAGGATTTTTGAATAAAGGAATGGCAGTTAGACTTATATTTTAGGAATATCACTCTGGTGGCTATCTTGAGGATGGATTCAACAGGAGAGAAATTGGAATTAAGGAAACCAAGTAGGAGACTATTTCAAAGTGATGAGGGTCTGAGTCAGGGCGGTGGCCACATGATTGGGGAGAAAGAATTTGAAATGGAATTTTAAAGGATTTCAGAGATGGTATCATTTTCAGATGGGTATGGAGTACAAAGAAGTGAAAAGGCAGTGCCCTGTGTAAGAGATACCCCATACTTCTGCCCTCTCTTCTACCTTACTTGGACACAGCTGAAATTTCAAATGTTTTCCCCAGTCTGGAGAGATTGAAAGAAAGACTTTGCATTTCCTAAAAAATAAACCAAACCAAACAAACTAAAACAAAGAACCCAATCCTTCCTACCCTTATCCCATACAATGAAACCCCAACTCTGCTAAACATTAAACTCCATTCTTACCCGGAGGGTAAGATCTTTATGTAAAATTTTTTGCATTCAAAATTAAAGTTATTTTCCCCTTACTTTACTTGAAAAAGAAAAAAATCCCCCCAAACACCTCCAAAACCTTGTCTCTTCTTTTGAAGCTAAGTAAAACTGACCATTCATAATAATTGCTGACATTTTATGGCACTTTAAGGTTTCAGGGGCACTTTGGGTATATAATCTTACTTGATCCTAGAAACAATCCCATGATAGGTACCATTGTCACGATCATTTTACAGATGACAATACTGAGGCTCAAAAAGGGTAAGTGGCTTGCCTGAGGCCATATATCTAGCTCAAAAGTTTCTATGGGGTGGGGGGCATGGAGCACTCTGTTCCATATCTCCCTGACTCCAAGGCCAGGAGTTCTCTGTCCAGTGGGCCACGCTGACTCTCCATGGGAAGATGGACTTGATAGAAGATTTCAATGTAACTGTGCTCCCATGTTTTAGCTTAAGCTGAACTCATGGAGCTTTTTATTACTTTTGCTATTGTTATTTAGATGATGGGAAAAGGCTTAATATTGCATAACACGGCCAGAATCATCATCAGGGGAGCATAGGCCCTTTGCTTACATAATTCGTGGTCAAAGCACTTTTACAGAACACATGTTTTCTTAATCAAATTTGGTTTTGGCCTTGTTTCAAGACTCAGAGTTCATCATATATGTGAATATATATGTGCATATATAAGCATATATTTTCTGGGGGATTTAACTTTGTCACCTTTAAATAATACCTATCTATGATTTCTTTTCAAAGTTATAGTTTATATATATGCAGATACATACACATATATAATACATATATGTATATACATGTATACATACACGTACATATATACATATATATGTGTGTATATATGTTTCTAGGAAGCTTTTCTATTTGAATTCCAACATATTTAAATCCTCCATTTTCCTTCCGAAATTGAGATTCTAAAATTTAATACAGTACTCTTCAGTTGGAGTTCATTGTTCTTGAGTGGCAAACAAGGTAGTTTTTGAGGATCCAGAAATCCAATAAATCGACCCAGGGTACTTCCACTGGTTGTATCTGTGACCCCTGGTCTTTATCCTCTACTTAGCATTCTGGGGCTGTCCTGAAAGAATTCAAAATCTTTCATAAGATTTCTGTGGATCAGGAGGGTTGATATCATTCTTTTCTAGCGTGATGTATAAAGATGGTCTCCATTAATGGTTGTGTGTGGTGAGGAAGATTTTGATGACGATGTATTAATTATGGTGAAATACTGGAAAAAAAAGACTGCTGAATTTAGTCAGATAAGCTTGGGCCAAATCTCAACTCTGCCTGTGTAGCCCTGGACAAGTCACGTAACCTCTATGAACCTCAGTTTCTTCATCTGCAAAATGAATGTGATAATAGTACCTACCTTATGGGATTGTTTTTAGGATCAAAAATGATTGTATACACAACATATATTAACTGAAAAACAAGACATTGGATTAGAAAACCTCAAAGGTCTTTTCTAGCTCTTAAGGCCAGATCTTATGTTCTGAAGTCTGGTTTCTGAAGTCTGCAGAAGTAAAACTGTGCTTAGATGAAAGCATTGTAGAATGATGATTCACAAAGCACACGTGCATGACAGGAAGAATTGTTCTCCTGTGGTTCATTCATTCATTCATTGGGTAAGCATTTTTCTTAAGTATTTACTATGGCCCAGGCATTGCGTTAAGTGCTGGGGATACAAAGAAGGGCAAAGGTGCTATGGCTGGACATGCACACATATACCATATACTCGTTACATAGACTTTGCTCTTCAAAGGGAAATAAGATTTCTTTGAACCGAGATTTGGTACAATAAGACTCACAACTAAAATATGGTCATAGAATGGCATATCTTCTTCACAAGAAATGGGAGTGTTACAGCACTAAATGTTAAGGAAATATCAACCTGTACCTAGATCCTTCAAATTAAGCATGGATACTTGTGTAGGATATTTGGGTGCTGAAAAAGGCAGGACAAATAGAAATGACAATTGTTCTAGGAGCATACTATAGACTCTCCAGCCAGAAGGAGAATATGGATAATACTTTTCTAATACAGATTACAAAAGTGAAACAGAGGCGGAAGACTTCTGTGCAGTCCCCTGACATCATGGCATAGTTGGTAGCCTTCCATGAGTAGCATTGACTGAACTTACACAGGTTGCTATACTGGTTATGGTAGAAAAGTCTTCAGTCAACTCAGTGTAATCTGAATTTAATAGACCATAGTTAAAGGTTTTGTTGTATGAACAGAAAAAGTGGATGGTTATTGGATGAGCAAATATAGAGGCCAAGAAGGGTTAGAGCCAAGAGGCAAGTCCACAGATCAGATGAATGTAGGAGGCAACAAGGAATTGGTAGGATCAAAGTGGGTAGGAAAAACTGAGAGGTGAGGAGATGTCAGTGGAATATATACACTAGAAAGATCAGAGGAATAGTTTGAGGTTGAGCACAAAATTTTTAGTTCACAACCTTGTTAAGATGAATATTCTGAAGACTTTTAAGCAGGATGTTTGGGGTTAGTCCCATCCTGGACTTATTCTTTCAGATGAACCACAACTAAGGAAGGCTCTCACATACTGACACCATCTTTTGACTGGGGAGCAACCATATCAACATGGCTAGAGATGCCACTAATTGTTTAATTATATGGTAGATGTCTCATTGTGTCAGACTACAGTATTGGATCATTTTGTGGTTTCCTTTGGCAACAATTCACATTTTGCAAGGTGTAATGGAGGCAGAAAGGAGAACTTCCATTCTGAATTTGATTTTGAAAAATAAGAGCCAATTTGTGGTGCTGAAATTACGAACCCTTAGAGATGTTATAGAATTTGAAATAGTCATGAAAAACAAATTCCAGGCATAATCCTATCCTAGTTATATCCCACCTTATATCGTATAGAGATTTAGAGCGGAAAGGGACTTGAGATGTTATCTGGTATAACCCCCTCATCTTATGGATGAAGAAGCTGGTAAAGTGGCTTACCAAAGAACACAAATAAGTCTGGATCTGAACCCAGGTCACCACACTCAAAATCGAGTACTTTTTCCCACCCTTCTACCTTAGTATAACCTAGACCAACAGAATTTTTTTTTAAAAATACAGGGGAATGCTAACTACAAGGATATGACCCAATAGAAAGGTGGCTTGATGGATGGCTCTTAAAAAAAGAAATTCTCACATTCTGTGGTTAATAATCCCAATTAGAAATAATATCGAGTGCATCTAAGGAAAACAATGTAGCCTTACAGAGGTCTTTGGTTGATTTTGAGTTTTAAAAAACATACATCCAAAAGACAACAAGGAAGGGCACAAACCTGAGGACAAAAGCAAATGCAGTTTTTCTACTATATTCCAGTTACAATGTATAGGTTTAGAGCTGGAAGGATTCTTAGAAATTTTCTACCCAATTTCTCCCAATTTTTAGATGCAGAAACTGAGTCCTAGAGATGTTAAATGATGAGTCTAAGGTCATGGGAATAATAAATAGCAGAGTCTGGATTTGAATCCAGGTCCTTTCATTTCTGAGCCAGTGTTTTTTTTCCAAGCAGTGTTTCCTTTCTCATTATACTGTGTATATGTGTTTGTCAGATGTTGAACTTAATATAATTTAGCTTATAAATTCTGCTATTTGCAGTCTATTTGAAACCAGTACTGTTGAACAAAACAAACAAAATTGACTCCCAATTAGTTCTAGGGCCCAAACTGCTTCTGAATAGTCATACTGTATCTGACAGCTTTGTTTTTTTTTATTGGTTTAGACTAGTTGTCACTAATATAAACCAGTTATGACCAGTTCCAGTGGATTCAATATATTTGTGACCAGTCCAAACTAGTTTTAACTGGTTCAAACCAGTTTCACACCTATTCCTCATGGTTCTAATGGATTTCAACTGGATTTGATGTGAGAGAGAAACATAGTTTATTCAAAGTCTAATTATCCTGTGGAACATAGATCCTTTGAGGTCATCTCTGCTTTCTTCTTTGGGAGTCTTTGCCATGGGACATTTCACTTCCAAATAGTTCCTTTCAATGGATGTGAATTAATGGACCAGGAGAAGCCATAGTGACTTTAATCACCCTCTGATTCTTGACAGGAAAGTCTTCATTTTCAGAAGGCAAAATCTCTGTAAAAATGCTGAGTGGCTTTCTTTCTTTTAATTGTCCACTCTTCTTATTTCCACATTCCTGGAGATCAATGGGCTTTGCAGACCTATTTTAAAATCTTTTATTGAAAATCTATGTTCCTCTAGGATGTAAGTGTCTGCATGGATCTATTGGGAGTTCTTCAGACAGAGTGTTACCCTGTTTCCTTTATAGACATCTTATTATAGAACTTCAAAATGTCTTCCACTTACTGTCCCTGTGATAACAGGACAAATGAACCAGCATCCTTGGCTCAGTTTAATTGTCAGAATCTACCACTTAGAAGGTAGATATTAAACATTTATGTGTGCATATAAATGCACACATATGTATACATATATGTATATATACACATTCCCATATATGTATGTATATATGTTCTCTCTGTGTGTGATTGTGTGTGTGATGTATTCTGAGGCTACAATTCCAGAGCTTATCTTATTACACAGGTTGTTGGTCCTCACCAAACCCAAAGCAGAAAGGTCACTGTGGGGGTTCCAAAAGGTTTTAGAATTCACTAAAGTCATTTGATACTTCAGTCTGACGTAGAAGTGACCTTGAGTTTTTGAAGGCAATCTTAGGTGAAACAAGTACAGGTGATGCTACTAAGCTAGAAAGGCTTTGAGTATGGATGAATGTCGGATTTCTGCTATCTGTAGACTAGCTTAAGTCTCAAAAGAGCTGGCCAGGGGTTGGTGAACTTGTCTGCTATAGTCTGTCTTGAAAATGGTAATCCAAGGTGTAAAGGGGTATGGTCTGTGTTATTGGAAGGTACATATCTGCTGATAAAATCCAGGATATGTACCCTCCAATAACACAGACCATACCCCTTTACACCTTGGTTGGAAGTACAGTTGAGAATGGGTTGGAAAGAGCAAAGATGAATGACAGAGTCATCAGGATTATGTTAATCCCAAAAATGTTTCTGGGAGCTGTCTTAACTCTATAAACAATAATAGTAGTTATAATAATTTGGACTTTAAAAATTTTATTGATAACTTTAAAAAATATATTTTATCTCCCCCTAATTACATGTTTATTGATAACTTAAAAAATACCAGTCATTTATTGATATATAACAAGCTCCAAAACCAAAAGAATCTTACGAGAGACAGCATGACAAAATAGATAGAATGTTGGAATTGGAGTCAGAAAGAGATGGGTTCAAATTCCACCTCTGACACTTACTAGCTATGTGATTATGGGCAACTTGACAAACTTTTATTAAGCACCTACTATGTGCCAGCTACTGTGGTAAGTTGTGGGGATAGAAAGAAAGGCAAAACTAGTCCCTGTTCTCAAGAAGCTTATAGACTAACAGGGATGGGAGAGAGGAAAGGAAAAGGAGGATGAACTATGGGAGAAGGAGGAGGCCTTAATGCCTCAATGTGGAATATAACTGGATTTTGTTACACCATAGGAAACTAGCCCTGAGAGGGATTTGGGGTATCACTTGTGCCTTCTTATTTTATATGATCCTTTTGCGAGCCCTGGTCTACAAATACTCTGCAGAGGGTCTACCTACTGCTCTGAAGGTTTCACTGTGGATATTTGAGCATTCTGAAATGCTGCACTTGTACGGTCCATCTACTATCGCCTGCTCTCTCCACATGACCGACTGGCCCCCCCTCTCAGAGCATGCATTTTGTCCATTTACAGAACCCAGACCAGTGACTGACTCATAACAGGGATATTATAATATGGATCTGCTTGCTACTCCTCACTCACAATGCTAGTCCATCTCTCATCTCTAGGCCTTTCTACTGGCTGTCCCTCATGCCCGGAATGCTCCTTTCTCCTCACTTCCTCTGCCTCTTAGAATCACTGGCTTCCTTCAAGATTCACCTCCAGTGACACCTTCTGCTTTGTTACCAAACAGGACAAGTCTAATTCTGCTTTCCTGTGACCTGATAGCTCCTTTCAGATACTACAAGTGAGCCATCAACTCCCCTGCTAAGTCTCCGCTTCTCTAAGAGAAACACCCCCAATCCTTCAGCAGATCTTCATGAGACATGAACCCGAGCCTCTTCATCTCCTTGGTTGTTCTCCTTTGAACATACTCTAGCTTAGTAACATATTTTAAAAAATGTAGCACCTGAAACTGACTGGCTCCTCCAGATATCATCTGACCAGGGTCAGATAGGCTTGGGAGGGGACGTTGGGAAATCATAAATATGTATATACAAATACATACACATATTTGCACATTATATATTATCAATTACTAAGTGTGACTAGTATCTGGTTTTTGATACCATTTACAAAATGAATAACATGCATTATGTATGTTTTTTAATGGTGTAGCCAGGTCCCTACCATAATCTCTGAATTAAAGGAGAGTAATTTGTGGCAAGAGGCCTTTTCTGGCCTCCCTGCCTCCCACCCCCCAGCCAGGTAAGTTCCTTATGAGGTTAGTTTCCTCTTAAACTATATATCTTATATGTACAGTTTTTTTTACATGCTGTCTCTCATTAGAATGTGAGCTTCTTGAGGGTGCTCACCATGCTTTTGACTTTCTTTGTATCCCCAGTACAATGCCTGGCACACAATAATAAGTACTCAATAAATGCATATAGACTGACTGACAGCTTAAAGAGGCTGCAGTGTATCAGTTATAAAGGGCTGCTTACAAGCATGGTGTGAAAGGTACCAAAGTGGTAGATGGTCACAAAAGGAGGAGAGTCTGCCATCTTGTAGGCAGAGTAAGAGATAGCCCACGGAGAGGTCCTATGTTCTGGTAGTATTATTGTACTGTGAAGAGATCTTGAAGAAGGTTCTCAGCATGGAGAGTGGAATTCCTATGGTAGATTTCCAGGAGGACTTAGACAAGGCATGGAAGGGCTGTGATCTGTACCTTTGGAGGGAGTCCCCACATGGATGATTCATGAACTTAATGGAACCGAAGATATAAAAGTTTACATGTTAGAGAAAATGAATGCTTCCCCTTGTCCAGGGTATTACTGGAGCTAGCCCTAACTGGCACTGAGAGCTGATTGTTAAATTTTCAGTTTGAGCATTTATACCTTTGAAATACACAATTATTACAAATCAGGGCTTGATTTATTGCTTTATTGATTGTCTAGACTTTGGAAAGTGATGGAGAAAATGTTAATGTAGATTCAACTCAGTATGTTGCACGTACATTTCCCTTCCCAGGGAACTGGTTGTTTTTACCGTTTACCAACACACTCCCGCTTGTGCCTAAAATAACTTGGGGTGGGGCTAAAGTCGTGGAATGCTCTGCCTCTTCTTTCTATTAGCAGGTACATAATACACATTTGTTGAGTTGGGTTGAATTGAGTTGAGAGGGTGGGGCTAATGGGAAAGGGGCGCTACGGAGAAACTTGATCATCTCTATGATTCTGGCTAAGCTTGGCCCTGTCCTCCAGAAATTATTCTGACTCACTTATAATTGTGTGTGTCTATTTTTGTCCTTATGCACAGGCAGCATGTCAGCTGAGACACCGATCCAACTGAAAATGAATCCTCAGGACCTCCAGATCCAGACACATACAGTGGAGAAGCTTTTAGAACCTCTCATAATCCAGGTAGGAAGAGCATAGAATCACAAGGCATGCTCACACCTAGGAAATGAAAAGAGAAGTGGGCTAGAATGGGTGACAGAATGAGAAAATATGTTTACTTATTTACATATGTGCATACACCATCTGAAATCATCCTTTACCTTTGAGATTATATTATATTCTAAGGAATGCCATTTTATTTGAAAATATTTGTATCAGTACTTTAATGGGTCTGTGATCTCATCTGTGTGGGTAGGTCCTGCTAAAATTCAGAAAGCCAAACAAATTTGCTTTCTTTTCCTATGCACCTCTCATCCATGTCCTTCCACCAGTATTCTACAGAGGTTCCACATGTGCCATTTTATGGGAACCTCTCAGTGAAGCACATGGATGGTCCATGTATTTTTGTGATCAGAACTGGATTCATAACAGAACCACTGGAGTCCTGGCCTGTGAGGTCATGTGGCTTGGGGGATTCCTCCCATGGAATCACAAAGCTTCCCTGGGGAAGGATTACTCTAGCCCCACTTATGAACAGCAAGTTCTTCCTAGCCTTCAGGGTGCCTCCCTTCTGTCACTAGAGTCTACCAGGGAGTCACAGAATCACAGAAGGGAAGGGAACTCAGCAGTCATCTAGTCTAATCCATACCAGAATAGAATGCTCACTATGATTTACCCAATAGGTGGTCATCCAATCTCTGCTTGAAAACTTCCAAGGAGAGAGAACTCACCCCCTCTTGAGGCAGTTCATTCCACTTTTGGACAGTTCTAATGTTAGGAAGACTTAAAAAGATTAAATTTGCCTCTTTGCAACTCCCCTTCACCCCACCTCCCCACTGCCATTTCTGCTGGTTCTACCCTCTGTGGCCAAATGGAACAAGTATAAAGTCTATTCCACATGACCACCCTTTATATACTAGAAGATAACTACCATGCCCTTCCCCAACTCCCACCCCAGGTCTTCTCCAGGCTAAACATCTCCAGTTGTTTTAACAGATCATCATATGACATGAGCTTGAGACCCTTTACCATCCTGCTCAAGACATTCCCTGCCTTCCCCCTAGACCTAATAGGGCTATAAATTCAACACTAGATCTCTATCCAATGGCCATTTTCTTCAGCTCTCATTTCTACTTTCCTCTGGACAGCTCTGCTATTGTGCTGAGAAAAGATCGCTGGATTTAGATGAGACAACCTGAGTTTGAATCCTGGATCAGTTCCTTTCAAGTCATTTCCAATCTCTGAGTCTCAGTTTCCCAATGTGTAAAATGAAGGGGTTGCACCCAATGCCACTCTAGAAATTTCCTTCCGCCTCTAAATCAATGGTGTCAGACCCCTTTCTCTCACACTTCTTGCATTGCCTGGTGTTCTCTGAATCAGTGAGCTTGGTGAATCTGCACAGTCCTCCCTCTCTTAAATCTCATTCATTTTCAAGTCATGGCATCACCTTCCTGATGTTGCAGTCCTTTTTGAGAATGAAGGACAAGCAGCAACAACAGCTCTCTCTCAAAGACACCGCCTCTTGTGACTATCTGCAAGGCTAACTTCTCCTTCTCTCACACCTCATGGCACATAAGGCCAGAAGGAGAAATTCTCATACTCCTTGCTCCTTATGTGCTCTCAGACCCACCTTCTGTTGCTATTGCTCAGTAGCTACCTTTACAGTGAATTCCATCTCATCTAGATCCTTTTTGCTGTGATCTAAAGCCCTCTAAATGGCTCGCTGTCCTCCTGAATAAGTTTGGAACCTGGCTTACAGTCTTATCCACTCCAACTACCTTTGAACACCTTGGCTTCCCAGTTCCTTGATCTCCTGAACACCCACAGCTTCTGTGTCCAGTATATCTCAGCCATAATACAGGAGTGGCCCTAGCTTCTACCCCTTGCATTTCCTGCTCCAACCCCCCACCCTCCATATCCGTTGAACCTACCTGGAATTCTTGGAATTATGACTCTTTCTTATTCTTGCTATATTACTATTTTACTTCCTTTGCAGATCATATATTTAAGTAGAATTCTTAAAAATTGGATCATAATACTGGAACATTAAGTCTTCCTATATTCTTTCAATGAATTCACTCAAAGGGGATAATTACACCATAGATTTAGAGCTGGAAGTGACCTTAATGTCCAACACCTTGATTACAGGTGAGAAAACCAAGGTTCAGAAATGGCTCATGATTACATAGTTAGTAAGAGGGGGAATAGAATTCAAATCTGGGATTTATGACTCCAAATCTAGGTTTCTTTTCACTACAGCATGTTAATGACATATAATACATCATTATTATATACATCAGGAACTCTGATTTCAAAGCACCTTATGATAAGCTCTTTTGTAGAAGTGCAGAATCCATAAAACTCTTCATATTGCCTATGCTGTATGTCAAAATTTTGTATAATGGGAAGCCAATAACTATGCATTTTCATTTTTTCACAGATGTGGATACATTATACTTGTTAAACACATCTTCAGTACTGTGTTATTGGACATGGCATACTTACACTTTCCATTGAAAATTGCTGATGTTGTCCTTGTGACAACTTTCAAAATGGCAGCCCCTATAAATTAGATAAAGAGGGTGATGTTAATAATCACTGACATTTCTATAGACTTTTAATGTTTCCAAAGAACTTTACAGGCATGATTTTTCTTGAGTCCCACAATAAAATGTGTAGATTCAGTTTTTACCATCAGAAGGAGTAAATCAATTGAATTTATTGAGTATTGACTAACAATATTGTTACTCAGAAATCTATTCACTGTAAAGGAAAATCCACTCAAGCTCCAAAGAATGTGACCTGCTCATGATGGGTAATTTATGCCATCACTGCATAGGAAGGCTATGATCATATATAAATATACGCAATCTCACTCTTGCCTCATGCTTGAGGTGGTTTTTAAGCCTATGGAATCTTGTGCTACATAGAGGCTATGGGGAAGGCATGATTTCCAATTGAGATACTACTGAGCCTCAGATGCCATGTCATACCTGCCTAAATAGGAAGGAAACTTCTTTGGGTTCATAGAGATGAGATAGAAAGACAGGGAGAGAGAGAAAGGAAGAAATGGGGAGAGAAAGGAAGGAGAAAGAAAGAGAGAGAAAAAGGAGGGGGGAAGGAGACACACACAGAGACACATACACAGAGAGATGGGGGGGGGAAGAGAGAGAGAGAGATCGAGAGAGAGAGATAGACAGAGAGGCAGAGATAGAGGGAGAGGGAGTGAGAGGGAGTTTGAGAGGGATGAGATGCAAGCACAGACTTTTGAGTGGTAGATAATAGATATTCCTGGAACTACAGACATCTTCCTGGAGCTGCAGAGTTGACAGGGAAGTTTATTATTTAGTATATGAATCAAGTCATTTAATTGACAAAATACTAACCAACTCTGATACTCTTTTTAAAAGTTATTTTAAAAAAAGATTTAATATCAAATGTGACCAATCAACTAGAAACAATGTGATGCAGTGGCTACAGGGCCAGTGTGGCTAGAAAGCTCTGGATTTAGGCTCTCCCTCTAATATATACTGGTTGAGTGATCATGGCAAAGTCACAAGCTCTAAGTGGAAGTGTCCAGCTATAGTCAAAGCAGTGGAGTCTTCCCAATTCCCTCATCCCACCTAAGGAAATAATAGCAACACACACACACACACACACACGTAACAACAACAACCAGTTATACTTGCTTTTCAACAGTTACTCAAATGTAAGTAGTGCATAAAATATAATAACTTTTCAGTCACTCAGTCTTCATATGTATTATTTGCCCATTCATTTCTATTTACCTTTCCTCTTACTTTGTAGTTAGCATGTGCTCTCTTCTGGTTCTAATCATTTTGCTTTGTATCATTTCATAAAGATCTTTCCATACTTCTTCATATTTTTCCACTCATCTATCTTAAGTGAATTCTAGTTTTACATGTCACTCCATTACTGTTCCACATTTCATTTAACCATTCCACCTATTGTTGGCCTTTAAGGTTGTTTCTATTTTTTCTTTTTGCAATCATAAATAAATCTGGCATAAAATAAAATCTTTGAACAGATAAACATTCTTTCTTCATAGATCTTGGTAAACTCAAGTGCTGACAACGGAATTATTTGGTGACATAATATGATGATCTTTGTAACATTTACCAAGTGCTGACAGATTGTTTTACAAAAAGATTCTGAGTTTTCAGTTCAACTGGCAATTAAGAGTGTGCCTGTTTCTCCATAACCCCACCAGCATTGAGTTGGTGCTTTAATTTACTTCTTCCAATTTGATGAGTGTGAGGAGGTCCTCAAAGGTGTTCAAATTTATATTGCTTCGGTTATCAGTGAGGCTGAACACTTTTTCCAAGTGATTATTCAAAATTGAATACTTTAGCACAGTGAGAATTTGTAATTTGGTCTGTGTGGTTACTCCCTCTCACTCACACAGATTATGACCTTTCTATAACTTAGCAGGCTCTCTTGAAGAGTTGCTATGACCAAAAATTGATCAGCCTGCAGCCAAACTGTGATGAGTCTCTGTATACTTAGCTAGTTTGGTCCTCAGAGGATGTATATTTAACCCATTGATTAATCTTGACTTGAAGACTTTCTAGCTCGTAGAACCATCTAGAGATTGCTTGTGCTCCACTGGGACAAGGAAAACCATCTGCACTGACTTTGATGTCATTCAGTTCTTTATGTTTATGTCTACAGTTGGAGTTTGCATCTGATACTTTTTGAGACTGTCCTGGGATTGTGGGCTTGAGGATCCATTAAAGCAAAGAGCCTTTAACTACATACAGAGCTTACCACAGCCACTACAGTGGTTCAGCCACTACAGTATACAGAGAGACAATGTCACTTGTGCTCTGGAAATGGCTGCTACGAGCAGTTCCTGCAGTCATACATCTAGTCAGCAAAATGGTTAGAGCTCTGTAGCTAGTGTCAGGAAGACCTGAGTCCAAATCCAGCCTCAGACACTTATTAGCTATGTGACCTTGGAAAGGTCACTTAACTTCTGCCTGCCTCAGTTTTCTCATTTATAAAATAAGGACAATAATTTAGCCTACCTTCCAGAGTTGTGGTGGTGACCCGAGACAATATTTTTAAAACAAACTTGAAAACCTTAAAGCACTATATAAATTTTACTGTTGCTGCTGCTGCTACAACCCTAACTCTTCCTCCTCCTCCTACTATTACTTTTACGAATCTTATTTGTGGTTGCTAGGTGGTTCAGTGAATAGAGCACCAACCCTGGACTCAGGAGGACCTGAGTTCAAATCTGGCCTCAGACACTTGACACTACCTGGGTGACCTTGGGCAAGTCACTTAACCCCAATTGCTTTGCCTTCCCCCCTCCAGAAAGAAAAAAAAGAATCTTATTTGTCTCATAAAATGCTATGGTAACTCAGGTGCAATAAATCTAGTTTGCAATATTTTTAGGAAAAAAATTCCTTTTTGCACATTAGCGACAATAACTGATATTTACACAGTACTTTAAGGTTTACAAAATATTTCTTCTCCTTCACCTCATTTAAGCCCCACAGCAGCTCTGTGAGGATTATTATGCCCATTTTACAGGTGAGGAAGCAGCCTCAGAGAGCTTAGGACTTGGCCAGTGTCATACAGCTAATCAGTGTCAGGAGCAGGATTCAAACCCATATCTTTGACTCCTACGTCAGCTCCTGTTCCCCCATACCATATTGCTTCTACCTTAAGTCAAATCAGACTGGTACTTTTTAAAATTAGTCAGCTGTGTATCAGGTAAGTGGCATAATGAATGGAATCTAAAGACCTGAGTTCAAACCTTTCCTCAGATACTTTAAAGGTATGGCCCTGGACAAATCACTTAACCTCAGTTTCCTCACCCTTAAAATGGGGATAACACCTACTCCACAGGGTCATGGTGAAGATCAAATGCTACAACACACATAAATTACTTTGCAAACGTGAAAGCACTATAAACTTTTTAATTATTACTATTATTATTATATGCAAGTCTAAAGAGTTCTGGGCAGGCTGCAGCCCTGCCCTGGCTTGGCTTCCCTAGCCTTCGGCTAACAATTTTAAAAATAGCTGTTCTAAATAATTAAGAAAGTTGGCCTATGGAGGGAGGGGGAACATGTATAGGAAAAGTGGGTTGAGTTTCTTGGAGTAGTTGAGCTAAATTGTGGAGGTTTTTGTGACAATGAGCATCAGACTGGTGAGAGAGAATTTTGTGTGACCCTGGGCATGTTACACCCTCTCCACCTTGGTAATGCCATGTCAACCTGCTGCCATATTATACTGTTGTGATCCAGCACAGTACCTGATCATACCCACTATTCCCTTCCTTGACTCCCAGACAGCACGGACACTTGAATGAAACATCGTCTGGCTGTTGTTAGGGAAGACAGAAGATTATTGGTATCGACTGCTATTCATTTGCATAGATCCACAAGATTTTAGAATTAGAAGACACTTTAGTTTAAGGTCATCTCATTTTCTTTGACATGGTATAGAGATAATTGTGTCTTTAATACAATTTGTAGAGGTTTGTCTTGCTTACCATTCCCCCCCCCCCCATTCAATGTTTTATCTCTAGCCACTTTGCCTTTGAACTGGCTTTTCCTTATGTCTAGAATGCTCTCCCTATTTAACTCTGCCTCTTAGAATCCCTAGATTCCTTGGACCAGCTCAGGGGCCACCTTTGGGGATGCCTCACACAAATCATTATATTTTTATTTAAAATACATTTTGTATTAATTTATCTGTGAATGTGTTATTTTTGGCCCTACCCCCTTGGTAGAATGTAAGACTCTTGATAGTAGGGCCAATCAGTCTCACTTTTGTATTTACATTTCTTAGAACCTACGATTGTGCCAACACATAGTAGGTGCTTAATACATTTTTGATTGATTTATTGATGATAATTTAGAAGTAACTGCCCACTAACTGAGGGTATCACTTTAGAACCTGGTTAGCATTTTTTCAATAAAAGCCTTGAAAAGATTTCTTATTCCTTCTACCTTTCCATTTACTCTGTAATCCAGTAGCCCTGACCTTGCTGTTTATCACATTAGATGTTCCATCTCAGGGTTCCAGACATTTTTACTTACTGTCACCCAAGCCTGGAGCTTTTCCTCCTGATCTCTGCCTCCTAATTTCCTTCAGGTCTCAGCTAAAATCCCATCCTCTGCTAGAAGCCTTTCCTGCTCCCTTTGAATGCTAGTGCCTTCCATCTGTTGATTTTTCTCTGATTAACCTGTGTGTATCTTGTTTGTACATAGTTTTTTACATGTTATCTCCACTGTTAGACTGTGAACTCCTTGAGAGCAGGGAATGCCTTTTACCTTTCTTTGCATCCCCGGTGCTTCATCCAGTGCTTGGCACATAGTAGGTGCCCAATAAGTGCTTGTAGACTTGAAGGGAACTTGAAGGGAACGTGGGGCTGAGACATATCAGTGAAATAAGTAATCACAGAGCAAAAGCAGCCATCGAAATGAAAGCCTTTTGTGATTATGTCAGGATGGAAGCAATGACAATTTTCAACAAGGTCTGATGGGAAACATCACTACTAAATCCCACTGAGATAAAATTGACTTCCAGGTCAGTTGACTCCGGGTCACAGATAGTAGCTTACTCAATGAGGCAACTTTCAAATCAAAGACAAATCATAAACATTTTTTGAACCCCATTGTGTATAACAACATTTATTAAATCCAAAATTTTAGTTGAGCAAACAAATTTGGACATCTCTTGTTGATCGAGTTCCTATGAGGTCTTCCCTTGTATAAATGAACAAGTTTTGCAATCCAGAGTTTATTATTTTAATATCACTTGACTCGTGGGTTTGGCACCATGATTTTTTACAACTCTCTTTTAGGTCACATATGAGTACCGGCACAATGACTTTCATCACATTGGAAACACAAGATTGGCAATGCCAGGGCATTGTTGGGTAATGCCAGAGCCTGTGTTGAAAAGATTCCCTTATTACTGCCCTCTCAAGTGATTCATAAGCCACTTTCTGGTGATATTACCATCTCAAATGTGTTCAGATGTTAGTTTTGCCTTAAATGGAATATTGGAATGGGAATGAGTTCTATGGATCAATGACTATATGTAGTATTTCCATGGAATATAACCTCTTGTGGGACAGAGACTACTCTGTGGTTGTTTCTATATCTTGAGCACCTAGCACAGTGCCTGGTAGGTAGTAGGTGCTTTAGTAAAAGCTTATTGATTGAGATGTAGGTACTTCATGGGTCAATCAACAGTCCCTATTGCCAAGGAGTCGACATTCTAATGGGGGAAGACAAGTGCATATATAAGAATATAGAGAATAGATTTAAAATCCTTAGAAGGCAACGAGTCCAACTTCCTCATTTTGTAGATGAGGGAATGGAGGCACAGAGAGGTTCAGTGACTTGCCCAGGGTCATACAGCTAGTGTCTGAGGACTCCAAGTCTTGTGTCCTATCCACTATGCCACTTTAACTTTTCACTTACATGTATACATGCTGTCTGCCCTGATAATCTCCTTGAGGGCAAAGGCTGTTTAATTTTTGTCTTTGTATCCCGAGTGCCTAACAAATCACCAGGCACACAGTAGTTATTTAATGAATTCTTGTTGTTGAATTAAATAATAGTCACCATTTTTATTACTGATGAGATTAAGAACCACAACAACTTAAATTTAATATTGCCTTCAGATAAAATTATTATCAAGCACACATCTCTGTTTCTTTGAAAATTCATAGCTTTCCCCATCATTAATCTTCCAACTTACTCTTTGTGGGGGTTACCAAGGTCTCACATTACATTTGATCCCTTAGATTTCCTCTGGAGAGGTTACTTATCACCTCGATGTATGACTCAAAGTCAAAATTACATTTTAATCTTCAGAGTAATTGGTAATATGTCTGAATATGCCACTCTCTGACTCCTAAATTCATTTGCTCGTAAATCTTCTTTCCATTCACCACAAGCCTTGATTTATCTTTAATCTATTTCTCCCCCACCCTGGTACATAGGTAAATCATCAGGTCATTTGCATGGGTGCCCAGCTTCTGATATATTTCAATCATCGAATCCCATTTTCCCTATGTGATAACTTACACCATTGCATCCATTGGTAATAAATTCCTCCAATGGATCGGACACAATTTTTTTCTAGCAATTACATTTTTATTATTGTAACTATATGCATCTGTACTTTATCACTTTTAAAATCCAAGTTTGGCAAGGCAGAGAAAAAGTGGGTGTATTCCTATAGAGTTACACTGAAAAAAATACATCTCTGTGTCTTAGCTTCTCTGAATAACTACATCACACGTTGGAATTTCACTCTCATGCTAGTAAGCAGCCCATCTTTATTTGGTAAACTTAACTCACGAAGCCCCTGTGAGGTAAGATCTAGGCTTCTGGGACTAAAAGAGACCTTAGGTAGTCTTATCCAACTCTCTTAATTTTAAAAATAAGGAAACTGAGGTACAAGAGGTTAGGTGATCTGTCCTAGGGTCATGTTGCTACTGAGTATCAAGGCTGTTTTATGCAATTTCTGGTCTGCATTGGTTGAGGGAGTTTCCTCATTGAGAGTTCTCTGTATCATAGCTTCCTGTAAAAAAGTTCTTGCTTTGCTTTGGTTGATGATCATGTTTTTACCTCTATCTTCTCTAGATTCTGATTTCTGTCCTCCCTAGAAACAGAGAGACAGGCTTTTCAAAGTCTGATAACTTCCTTGTTCTTCTCCCTTCCTCCTCTCGTCCATCCCTCACTCTCTACTTTAATTAATGTTTTTATTATCACTTCTTTTCCTCTCCAAATTGCTTCTAGTTTATTCACTTATGTTGTATCCTTGGCTTCCTCCACTCACTCTTTGTCTACCAATGTCTTTGCTTTCCTGTATTTTCTTTAGATTGGTCTTTATTCCCTCTCATTCAATCCCCTCAAATTACTTGTAAGATTCTCAATAGCTTTCATTATCTTTCCCTTTGTCCCTTTTCTGGGGAATGACACTAGTTCCTTTTTTCTCTTTTGTGTCCTTCAGATGGAGATTGTTGTCAGGTGCCCTGATTGAGAAGTTGTTTTGATGGAGTAGGACTGGATTTACTTAGGCTTCTTCGGTTTTGTTCCCTAGCTTCCATTTTTCCTGCCTCCTTCTTTGTATTATTCTCTGTTGAGACTTTCTGTTAGGGAGTAGCTTGGAAGTTCAGGGTCATATGTGAGGTGGAAATTTTGAAGGCAAAAGGATTCATGACTAACACTCATTAGGATGGCTATATGGAAGAATCTCTTATCTCTGGACATGTCAGAGGACCACAGGTCTAGAGCAAGAAGTTGTCTCAGAGGCCATCTACTCTAACCCCTTCATTTTACAGGAGGGGAAACTGAGGTTTGAGACAATTTAGAGACTTGTCCACAGTGACACAGAGATGGAGCATTAGGGGTAGGATTTAAGCCCAGGGCCTCTGATTCTGTAGCTGGTGCTCTTCTTACTGTTTAACTTTGCTATTAAGAAGTGGTCTTAGAAATTAATGAAAAAAATTGGAATGCTGGGTTCCTTCTCCTTGAAATCCTCAAGCAGAGGTTGCATGACCACTTTTAGAGTATGTTATGATGT
This sequence comes from Trichosurus vulpecula, assembly GCF_011100635.1. NCBI lineage: Eukaryota > Metazoa > Chordata > Mammalia > Diprotodontia > Phalangeridae > Trichosurus > Trichosurus vulpecula. The sequence continues at coordinate 30,760,438 of NC_050580.1, read as the reverse complement.
AGGGGTTCCTTTCGATTAGGAGTTGGACTAAATGGCTGCTGAGATCCCTTCTAACTCTCAAATTCTGTGATTCCATGAAAGGTCAATAGGCACTCTGCTTAGTCGGTTATGAAGTATTATTTTTTCACTTTCTTTTTTTTAAGTATTTGTTTCAATTAGGTATAAAACAGTATTTTTACATTTGTCTTTTTTTAAATTTTGACTTCCAAATTCTTTCCCTCCCTGCCTCCACCCTCATTGAGAAGGCAAGCGATTTGATATAGGTTATACATGTGTAATCATGCAAAACATATTTTCATATTGGTTGTGTTGTGAACAAAAACACAGACCAAAAAAAACCCTAAGAAAAATAAAGTAAACAAATGCTTTGATCTGCATTGAAACTCTATCAGTTCTTTCTCTTTAGGTGGATAACAATTTTCATCATAAGTACTTTGGAATTGTCTTAGATCATTGTATTGCTGAGAAGAGCTAAGTCATTCAAAGCTGATCATTGCACAATACTGTGCTTACTGTGCACAATGTTCTCCTGGTTCTGCTCTCCTTACTTTGCATCAGCTCATGTAAGTCTTCCAGGTTTTCCTGAAAGCATCCTGCTCATCATTTTTTATAGCACAATAGTAATCCACCACAACCATATACCACATTCAGCCATTCCCCGATTGATGGAAATCTCCTCAATTTCCAATTCTTTGCCACAACAAAAAAGAACACAACAATTCTGCTATAAGTATTTTTGTACATATAGGTCCTTTTCCTTTTTGGGATACAGACCTAGTAGTGGTATTGGTGGGTCAAAAATATGCATGATTTTATAGCCCTTTGGGCATAGTTCCAAATTGCTCTCCAGAATCATTGGATCAGTTCACAACTCCAACAACAGTGTGTGTCCCAAATTTTCTACATCCTCTCCAACATTCAACACTTTTTTTCTGTCATATTAGCCAATCTTATAGGTGTGAGGTAGTATCTCAGAGTTGTTTTAATTTGGATTTCTCTGATCACTAGTTATTTAAAGCATTTTTTCATATGACTATAGATAGCTTTGATTTCTTCATCTGAAAACTGTTCATGTCCTTTGACCATTTATCAATTGGGGAATCACTTGTATTCTTTTTTTTTTGAGGCAATCAAGGTTAAGTGATTTGCCCAGGGTCACACAATAGTAAGTATCTGAGGCCAGATTTGAACTCAGGCCCTCCTGACTCTGGGGCCAGTACTCTATCCACTGCACCATCTAGCTGCCCTGGAAGGACTTGTATTCTTATAAAATTGATTCAGTTCTCTATATAGTTGAAAAAAGAGGCTCTTATCAGAGAAACTTGCTTTAAAAAATCCCCCCCCCCCCATTTTTGGCTTGCCTTCTATTCTTGGCTGTATTGGTTTTGTTTGTGTAAAACTGTTTTAATTCAACATAGTCAAAAATTATCCATTTTACATCCCATAGCGCTCTCTGTTTCTTGTTTAGTCATAAATTCTTCCCTTATCCATAGATCTGAAAGGTGAAGTATTCCATGCTTCCTTAATTTGCTTATGGTACCACCCTTTGTATCTAAATCATGTAATCCACTTTATTATCCACGTAATCTACTCTGTTATCTGCTTCTGTTTTATGGGTGAGTTCATCCCATTCACATTCACAGTTATGATTACTAACTGCATATTTCCCTACATCCTTCTTTCTTCCCCTATTTATCCCTCTCTCTCTCCTTTTAGTCTTTCCTTCCTCAAAAGTGTTTTGTTTCTTACCACTACATCCCCCAATCTTCCCTCCTTTCTATCAGTTCCTCCTTTCACTTATCCCTCTCCCTTCCAACTTCCCTGTAGGCTAAGATAGATTTCTATACCTAGTTGTGTGTATGTTATTCCCTTTTGGAGGCAAACAATTGTGTGCCTGCCTCCTCCATCTTCCCCTCCATTGTAAAAGCTCTTTTGTTCCTTTTTTCTGTGAGATAATTTACTCCATTCTACCTCTCCCTTCCCCATTGTCCCAGTGCTTCCTTCTTTCTTACACCTTAATTTTATTTTTTTTGGCTATCACCCCTTAATAGTCAATTCATACTCATGCCCTTTGTCTATATATACTCCTTTTAACTGCCCTAAAACTAACAAAGTCCTTAGGAGTTACAAGTATCATGTTCCCATGTAGGAATGTAAACAGTTTAACTTTATTTAATCCTTTATCATTTCTCTTTCCTGTTGACTTTTTTATGCTTCTCTTAAATCTTGTATTTGAAAGTCAAATTATTCAACCCTGATCTTTCCATCAGGAATGGTTGAAAGTCCTCTATCTCATTAAATATCCATCCCCTCCCCCAGGATTATACTCAGTTTTACTGGGTAGGTAATTCTTGGTTGTAATCTTAGCTCCTTTGACCTCTGGAATATCATATTCCAAGCCTTCTGATCCTTTAATGTAGCAGCTGCTAATTCTTGTGTTATCCTGACTGTGGCTCCATATTTGAGTTGTTTCTTTCTGCCCACTTGCAATATTTTCTCCTTGATCTGAGAGCTCTGGAATTTGGCTATTATATTCCTGGGAGTGTTCATTTTGGGATCTCTTTCACAAGGTATCTGGTGGATTCTTTCAATTTCTATTTTACCGTCTGATTCTAGAATATCAGGGCAGTTTTCCTTGATAATTTCTTGAAAGGTGATATACAGGCTCTTTTTTTTGTCATGGCTTTCAGGTAGTCAGATAATTCTTAAAATATCTTTCCTGGATCTATTTTCCAATTGTTTTTACAATGAGATATTTCACAATCTTCCCTCATTTGCTTATGGTCCCACCCTTTATAACTAAATCATGTAATCCACTTTGTTATCCATGTAATCCACTTTGTTATCTGTTTCTGTTTTATGGGTGAGTTCATCTCATTCACATTCAGTTATGATTACTAACTGTGTATTTCTCTACATCCCTCTTTCTTCCCCTGTTTATCCTTCCCTCTCTCTCTCTCTCCTTTTACTCTTTCCTTCCTCAAAAGTGTTTTGTTTCTTACCACCCCCTCCCAATCTTCCTTCCCTTTCACCTGTGGCCAGTAAAATTCTTTCTCCTTTAGAGAATAAAAACTTCATCCCAGATTGCCAGGACAGTATCACTACAAAATCTTCATGGTGAGTGCTTCTGAAATATTAGTCTCATCTAATAGTATTTATGATCAGATTGTATATTTTGACGTTGGACCAAGGGCCACACAACTAAGTTTGGTGGAATTTGTGGAATTCACTTTTCCAGGGAAATCATTTGGGTTCCCAATCATAGTTTTCGAAAGAATAGTCTGCTGTTCTCAAGAAGGGATGTTGAGGCATCAATTAATTGATAATCATTTATTAAGTACCTACTGCATTCTAGACATTGTGCTAAGTATATACTATAAATAGGCTAGGGATAAGGATTAGATCTATATATAGGGAGTTCCTGGGTGAGGAAACTTTATTGGTATGTAGGTCAGCACCATCTTTAAAACTTATATTCTATATGCCATATTGGAATGGGGAGAGGGCAGAAATGGAGAAAATTTGTAACTCAAACTCTTGTGAAAATTAATGCTGAAAACTAAAAATATTAAATAAATAAATAAATAATGATTAAAAAAACCTTATAGTCTTAAAGCATTTACTACAGCGCTGAAAAGTTAGGTGACTTGCCCAAAGTCATGCAACCAATATGTGCCAGAGACCGGTCTTGGACCCAGACTTTCTTGGCTTCAAGACCAACTCTTGATCTACCATACCATTCTGGGGATACAAAGACACAAATGAAATTGTCCCTTAGCTCCCTCCTTCAAAGAGCTTACATTTTATTGGGGAAACAATACTTACATATGTAAATAAATACAAAACATATTCAAGATAAAAGTAAAATAATTTTGGGGGTATTAATCCTGGTGGTGGGGATCAGAAAAGGCCTTGTACTGATATAGCCCTTTGACTGAGTTTTAAAGGGAGCTGGGAGACTGAGAGAAAGATGCAAGGAAGGAATGTATTCCAGATGGGGGTACAACCTGTGCAAAAGCTTGGAAATGGGAGATGGAATATTGTATACCAAAAAAGAGATCCAATTCAGACTAAGGTGGTTCAGAATTAGAATCATTGGTTCCACTTTAAGGTAGCATTTTGCTCTACCCAATCAATTTTATTTCTATAGCTGGCAAACAACAGACACAGTGGGATCTTGTTTACTAGTTATGGCAGCCATTATTAGTAAGTCATTAATTATTATTAAAGATTGTTATTTATATTAATGTTTCCATGCAAGTAAGGCAGAAATTACCTTTTAAAAGATATTGAAGGGATTTGGCAAATGGAATGAAGACAATTTAATTTGGACTTAAATAAAGAATCAGCAGTGAAATCAATGAGACAAAAATGAGCTTCAGTGAAATTCTATTTGTACTATCTTGCAATCCTGAGCCTCCCATTCTCCAAATCTCATTCACTTTGGGAGCTTCTCAGTTTGTTCTGGGCTAATGTTCTTGGTGGTCTCTCTTATTAATTCAACTCAATAAGCATTTACGTCTCTATTATATTACTAGTACTGACCTAGCTTATATTCTAGTGTGAGGGGAAGCAATATATACAAAAGTAAATGGGCAAGATTCAAAGTAAAGTATTTTTTTTGGGGGGGGGTGGAATGCACTAACAATGGAGGAATTAGAAAATTCATTTGGAGGAGGTATCATTGTGACTAAGCTTTGCAGGGAGGTGGGATCCTAAGGGCTACAAAACTAGAGATGGGCCAAGGAATTTCATGTACCGGGATCATTAGGTAGAATAGTTTGGCCAGCTGGAGGATAGAGTCCATAAAGAGGAATCAGATACAGTTAGCCAGAAAGTCCAAGCCAGATTGAAAAGGGCCTAAAATGCCAAACATAAACACTTACATTTTATTTCATAAGCAATAGGAAGCTTCATAAGCAAAGGACTGACATGGTCAGCCCTATTAGTGCAGTGATGTCCAAGTTACGTTTTTCTGATGATATCTACAATCTGGACGGGTCATTAGGAATAATTTCTGAACAGCTTTGGTAGTTGTTGGGGTCTGGTATTGGAGGATAGTAGGCTTAGTTTTTGATGTACTAGGGCAGATCAGAGAAACCATCTGGTGTTTGGTGATGCATTGCTCACCATCACAGTATCAATTTGGGAGGTCATAACTTTGACCAAATTAATAAAGTACAAATGCCATAAATAGCTACTAGGAGAAGCTGGGATATACTTCTCGTTTAAGGTTGACATCAGATAAGATAAATACCCTTTCTATGACTCGTGCATCAGGGTTGGGAGAGCCAGTTTGTGATAGAATATTGCCCTTGTGGGTTCACAGGCCTGACCCAGAAAGGCTATTCTCATGAACCTACAAATGAGGCAGTTTAGCCTTCTCTTTTTGCTTTTTTCACTTTGTGAGAATGCTAATTTTTGTTTCATTAATCTCTTCACTCTTCATTGAGTTGTGTTCATAGATTCAATAGAGATGGATTCATTTTCTCTCATTTCTTCTCACTCAGCGCTTCCTTGAGTTAGTGTCCCTATAATACCTACTTCTTGGCATTTGACAAGCTCTACCATTGACTAGAATGATTAGTGCTTGCTGTGGTGTGGGCAGATGATTGAATACCAACACTCTTGAGTCTGCTGGTTCAGTACTTGGAAGGGCTTCCCCACCTCCCATTTGTTTGTCCAGGCCAAATTTTGAAGGGATTATTGATCTCATTTAGAACCTCTGCAGTGTTCCAGGGCTTCATGCCATTAGAACGATGCCATCTGTAAAAAAGGGCATCTGGAGGACTTCACCATCTATGGGTTGGGGGAAGCTTCTGTCTTTCATTTGTACTCTGCTGAACCACTTCCATCTCAAGGGAAAACACCTTTGGGGAGTACACGTTTCCACGTTTTATGGATATTAAGGTAGAGAAGATCATGGAACAAAGTTATCTTCAGTTATTACATCTTCCAAGGAATATTACATTATTTTAACTTGTACATGGGAGACATCTTGCTGGTTGCATTTTAAGGTGGCATTTTTCTCTACCAAATCAATTTTATTTTTATAACTGGCAAACAACAGACACCATGGGATTTTGTATCATCTGAACGTTTTAGCCAGTTGTATGATTGTAAAGATCTGGTCTTGTTCCCTTTTCATATCACCATTAAAGATACCCTTAAAAAGTGTGAAACTTTTCGTGAAGATTCTCTCACGATGGGAAAGTAGGCTTGTTGGTCAGTTGCTATTCCTGTCTTCTTTGTTGACTTTTTTTTGGGTAATAAGGTTCATGATTTTTTCCCAAACATTCACTGTTATCTCCACTTAAAACGGATCAATCCCTCAGTTCTCTTAAATTTTTATCACCTCTCCCACTGACCTCTACTGTTTATATTTGATCAAGTGAAGCTATTCCTCTCATCTTTATCACCACATCTACTTCATCATCTAACACAATAGAAACTGTGATGTTTGGATCCAAATGGAGTAGCTCCATTGTCCCTGAGGAGAGAAAGGTTATAGAAATCTTAACAGATCTTTTCCATTTTTCATCAATTTATTGTCCTTTCAGTTTTGTCCTAAAATGATTTTGGGATGACCTGGCTTGCCAAATGATTTGGATCGCTTCTCAAAAGAGTTTGGCTTAACTGTCCAAAGGGGTGTGTGTGTGTGTGTGTGTGTGTGTGTGTGTGTGTGTGTATCTGGGATAGATATTCTACATGGATAATGAACTGAGTCCATGAGTGAATGGGAGACCTAGAAAAAGTGCATAGTAGGAGTGAGTCACTTGCAGCATCTTGCAGGATTGCACAGGAAAAGCAGCACAAAGGATATCATCAGGAAGATGGATGATCAGAAAGGAATTGGGCATAGCAAGAGCAAAGGCTGACCTACGGAGAGCTAGCTTGTGTGCACCATGGCTATCCACAACATGTCAGATATAGAAGGATGCCTTCAGTGTGTTGGGTGGATGTCCTGCGGATGATGTATGGGAGGATACAGACAAGAGGTCCCCAGAATGAGAGGTCAGGGATGTATTTGGATCCTTATCATCGAGGTGAATGTCTGTGGGAACAAGATCATCAATCCACAAAGCACGAACAGACCTGGATACTGCTGAGCATTGATGTTTATCGAGGAGGAGCTCATATGAGTGATTTTACATTTTTGGAGAACTAAAAATGAAAACAAAATGTAAAAAAAGTCCATTTCTTAACAGTTGCTTTGAATCATATGATTAAGATATTGTGAATGTTTGCATTTTTGCTGTACAAATGTCGGAATGTTTGAAAACCACAATCACCAGGCACGTGCATTACAAGGGCCACCTTGAAACCATTGTCAATCATGGCAAACAGTCTGTAGAAACAAACCTCATATTACCTCTCATTGAAGTATTAAGGCTGTTTTCTGACTTAGACTTTGTTGTTGTTCAGTCATGTTCAACTCTTTCTTACCCCATTTGGGGTTTTCTTGGCAAAGATACTGGAGGGGTTTGCCATTTCCTTCTCCAGCTTATTTTACAGATGTGGAAACTGAGGCAAGCAGGATTAAGTGACTTGCCTGGGGTCACACAACAAGTATATGAGGCCAGATTTGAACTCAGGTCTTCCTGACTCCAGGCCTGGAACTCTATGTACCATGCCACATAGCTGCCCAATTTAAACTTATTTTCTATTTAGATTACTAATCTTCTCATAGGTTTTCAAATGAACTGACTGTCAATATTTGTCAGTCACTGTGTAGAGTTTCTGTGATACTTTAGCTATAATGTTCTGGTGGTAGAAGAGAGGAATATTTGAAGAGATTTTTTCCTTACGGAGATTAATTTGTATGTTAACATTGTTAAAAACAAGGTATTAGATGCCATTGAAATTTAAGTAATTTATTATTTAATAATAAATGATATTATTTAATAATAAGTGACATAATAATAAGTGATTATTTAATAATGTGATATAACAATAATAAGTGATAGTTTAGCCAGTAAAAATAAATATTTATATCATAATTGTTGTGGTTCAGTCATTTCAGTTGTGTCTAACTCTCTGCGAACCCATTTGGGGTTTTCTTGGCAAAGATACTTGGCAAAGAGGGGTTTGTTAGTTCCTTCTCTAGCTCATTTTACAGATGAGGAACTGTGGAAAAAGGGTTAAGTGATTTGCCCAGGGTCACACAGCCAATAAGTATATTAGGTCAGATTTGAACTCAGGTTTTCTTGAGGCCAGGCCTGGTGCTCTATCCACTGTCAATTGGTTAGGTGACTTGAAAAGAAAAAAAAAATTCTGTCTCACACCAAGAAAGCTTGTAAAATTCCCTGCTGTTTTTTTTTTCGCATTTTGGCAGGGCAATTGGGGTTAAGTGACTTGCCCAAGATCACACAGCTAGTACATGTGTCAAGTGTCTGAGGTCAGATGAACTCAGGTCCTCCTGACTCCAGGGCCCGTGCTGTACTCACTGTGCCACTTAGCTGCACCCCTTGCCGTTTTCTACCACATATTTGTGTGAGTGAGCTTTTTCAATTTATTCTTGCTTTAAATCAAAATCCAGAAATCAACAATATGGGACCAGATTTAAGATGGTGTTTGGTGTTGAGCCAAATATTGCAAACCTTTGTTCAATATGGCATATTTGCATATGATAATTTTATTATGCTAAACATCTTCCAAATTGTAACTTATTTCAATAAAAATGTTGCTTATAGTAGACAAAATTTGTAAAATAAATTAATTATAGTCTTGCAGATAATAGTAAACATATGAGGTCTTACTGGATTATTTTAATTCTTACAGAATGTCCCATATAAAACATCTATAATTCTTTTGTAATTGGAATGTTAAAATTGTATACTCAGAGTTTTATTAATTATATGTAGCCTAAATATTATCTTTTATAATTATAGGTATATAATATAAATTTTAATTTGGAACTTTTGGGTGGCAGAAGTTATCATTGTAGTTATTGTAAGCACTTAATGAATAATTCTAAAAGAATATTATGAGTCATACCAAATTACCCTGGGGGTTATAGCACATTTTTTTTTTTTGGTTGAAGTGGGTTTCGTGGAACAAAAACCATAGAGAACCGCTGTCCTGCATCAAGTTGAGTCCCCCAGCCTCTATGTGTCGGGGGTAGAACTTGAAGGCAGCTCTTTCTAAATTGAAGGTCAGCCCAACATAAGCTGCCTCAATAGTTTAGTAAAAACTGGAGGAAATTCTGGGGACATTTAATTCGATGAAAAAGCATTTTTGAACATCTTTGCTCCTCTGATTGGAAGGCAAAGCCAGGAACTCCAAATCCTCCATTTAAGGAAGGGGCTCAGGACAGACACCCCATTTCTCGCCTGGCTACACTACTCAGGGACTTTCTGACTTCTCTACCCACAGGGGCTGGCACACATTAGGTACTTAATAAATGTTTATTGACTATGACCATGACATCTACTATGTGTAAGGCATTGAACTAGGTCTGGGGGACAGTAAAAAAAGGAAATTCCCTGACTATGAGGAACTTATGTTCTCCAAATTAGTAACTGATATTTAAAGTTTACAAAGCCCTTGATATATTTTCACTCGTTTGAGCCCAACAACCACCTAGTGTGGCAAGTAGAGTATGTGTTGTTAGGTAGGGAGTGAGATACAGAGATAAAACAGTTATTAAGTGTTTACTATATGTTCGACACTGTGATAAGCTCTGGCGATAAAAAGAGGGTCCCTACTCTCAATGTACTTACATCCTAATAGGGGAAGACAAAGCATAGAGGGGAGGTGGAAAGGAGTTGGGTAGGAGAGAGAGGTGGTACAGTGGATAGGGTGCCAGACCTGGAGTCAGGAAGACTTATCTTCCTGGGTTCAAATTCGGTTCAAATCATTTACTAGCTGTGTGACCCTGGGCAAGTCACTTAACCTTGTTTGCCTCAGTTGCCTCATCTGTAAAATAAGCTAAAGAAGGAAATGGCAAAACACTCCAGTGTCTGCCAAGAAAACCCAAAATGGGGCCATGAAGAGTCAGACACAACTGAAATGACTGAACAACAACAACAAAGGAGAGAGAGAGAAGACACATGGAATCATCTTGGGGTGGGAGAGGTTAATAGTGAGGAGATGGAACATTCCCAGGATTGAGTTTGAACTGGGAGCTTTTTAGACTTGAGAAAGCTGAGGCTCAGAGAGATCCTGTAACTAGAACTTGGTCCCACAGGTAGTGAGCAACAGAAGCAGGAATAATTCATTCATTCATTCATTCATTCAACATTTATAAAGTGCTTACTACATGCTAGGCACTATCCTAAGCACTGGAAATACAAAGAAAGGCAAAAAACACTGCCCCTACCTTTAAAGAATTCATGGTCTGATAGGGGGAGATAGCATACCAGTATCTCTACATATAAGATATAAACAGTGTAAATGGAAGATAATTTTAGAGGGAAGGTACTATGGATGGGACAACTGGAAAGATCTTCTGAAAGTGCTTTTAAAATTTAATTTCTAATTTAATTTTAATTTAATCCAATTCTAACCCAACTCTTCCCAACTCCAAGACTAAATTCTGCCCACTTCTGCTACTCTGTCCCCTTGAATTTTTCTTTTTGACTGGACCCAATCCACAGAATACTGTGCTATGGAACCTCTCATCCTTTGAGGTTCACACTATTCCAATTTATCCTGACCCTGATGGCCTTTATCTATTGACTACTTTTGCAGTCAATGGAGAGCAGCAATTATTCTGCTCCTTGGAGACCTGGGGCCACCAGAGGTCACACAGTCAGGATGTGTCAGAAGCTTATTCCCAGGTCTGTGTCTCCAAGGTCAGCTTCTTACCCAGGACTCCATTCTGCCTTTCTCCTTTAATATTATTCATTCAATATTAATCCTTGCCTCTAGCCTGGGGCATTTGCTTATGGCTAGGCTCTTTCAGGTTTAGATTTTGTGTAGGAGTAGGAACTCTGTGGATTAGAGAAAACAAAATGTCAGCTGCCTTTCTTTATGGGTTACACGTTAATTTTGGGGGGAGACAATTGGGGTTAAGTTATTTAACAAAGGCCCACATAGCTAACAGGTGTCTAAGACTGAATTTGAACTGAGGTCCTCCTGACTCCAGAGCCAGTGCTCTATCCACCGCACCACCTGCTGTCCCGTGTTCCACATTTTAAGGTCTTTGTTCTTTCCTGCCCTCTGAATGACAGCAAGGGTAGGGGGGTGGTGAGGGTGGGGCAGAGAAGGGCTGTCCCTGAGGTTTGCCTCTGACACTTAGCAGCTCCAAGTCTTGGCCTCAGGGGAACAGTGGTTGTTCTGACCCTGAACTGAACAACCAGAACACCCAGAAGAAGATGCTGGGAGGAGGAGGGAGGATTCTGCAAGATGGCGGAGTAGGGCAGAAAATTTCCAGCTCTCTAGATTTTTCTCCATAAAAGAGATACACTAGCGCATCTGGGAGAACATAGAGCTGTGAAAACAAATAAGAATAGGGGCAAAATGGAGGTTCTCTTGGGACAATCTGAGGAGACCTGAAGAAAAATCCCAGGACGAGATTTGGTCCTGGTGAAGAGTAAACACCTCCAGGCTAGGGTCCAATTTAACCACAAGCTGCAAGCCCTGGGTATAGCTGGGTTGGGATGCTGCCCTGGCAGCAGGAACTTTAATCTTCGGGACTGTGAGGGGAGTTAGGCTCCTGACCTGGGGAAGACTGAGGGAACCTCTGCTGACAAGGAACACCAGATCCAGTTGTGCTGGGGAGAGCATCGGGGCGAGAAGAAACCAGCCCACACCCAGAGAGTGCAGAAGCAGTGGGGCAGAAAGCTGTGGGCACTTACAGGAGGCTGGAGGTTTTGGTTTGAGTTCAAGGTCAGAGGGGCGAACTGAAGAGGATCAGAGGCCAAAGGCACCATCCCTTACCCCCCAGGACAGAGGGGATTATTAAAACTAAATTATTACCAAAAATGCACAGGCAAAGAAGAAAGAATCCAACCATAGAGATCTTCTATGGGAATAGAGAAGACCTGGGTTCATCTTCAGAGGAGGATACTAAAGCAAAGAAACCCTCTTCTACCCCAAAGAGTAATGTCACCTGCCCAGAAAGAATTCATTGAAGAACTTAAAAAAGACCTTAAAAATCAAATGAGAGAGATTGAGAAAAAATTTAAAAGAAAAATAAGAATAAAACAAGAAAAACCAAGAAGATTATGACAAGAAATCAACCAATTAGACAAGGAGATCCAGAATCTTAAGGAAGACTGACTCCTTGGGAATCAGAATTGCACAAGGGGGAGCCAGTGAAGTTATAAGAGATGAAGAAATGAAAAAATAGAAGGGAATGTGAAACATCTCATAAGAAGAACAACAGATTTAGAGAACAGGTCAAGAAGAAGAAACAGAAGGATAATTGGACTACCTGAAAATTCTGATCAAAAAAAGAATCTTAATACAATAAAACAAGAAATAATTAAAGAAAATTGTCCTGAAACATTAGAACAAGGAGGGAAAGTAGAAATAGAAAAAAATCCACCTGTTACCACCTGAGAGAGATCCTATGAGGAAAACCCACAGGAATATTATAGTCAAATTCTGAAACTCCCAGATCAAGGACAAAATATTACAAGCGACAAGAAAAAAAACAATTTACATAAAATGGTATCACAGTTAGAATCACACCAGACCTAGCACTGGTGACACTGAAAGATCGCAGGTCTTGGAACATTTGGAACAAAAGAACTGGGCCTCCAGTCAAAAATATCATACCCGGAAAAGCTAAGCATAAATTTGAACAGAAAAAAATCGTCATTTGATCAACTGTCAGACTTTCAGAACTCCGTTAAAAAACCCTGAACTCAATAGAAGATTGGACATATAAGAGCAAAGAGAAATATAAGGTACATACCAATGACCAGTTACAAGAGACTCAATGAGGATAGAGTGTTTACGTTTTATGCATGAAAAATGTAAAACCTATGTCTAAGATTGCTACTAGTAATTAGGTGACTTGTAAGAAAACTTGGGGTAGACCTGAGTATGATACGATGATAAAAAGTAAAACCATTCAAGAAGAGATAAAAGAGTAACTATCTTATACACATGAGGTGCAAGAGGAAGAACCAATACAAAGGAACTAGATGGGGGAGGGGGGCTGTTAGTCCTGGAAACTTACTTTCATGGGAAATGGGTTTAAGAGGGGAATATATATATATATATATATATATATATATATATCTATCTAGAAGAATATAAAAGTCTTCTAAGTATAGAAAGAAATGAAACTAAGGGGATAGGGAGTGGGTAGAGGATAAAGGAGGGATCTTTAGAGGGAATAAGTTAAAAGGGGGTATAGAAGGGTGTTTAGATTTAGGGGAATGGGAGGATAAAGGAGGGAGTTTTGCAAGGGAGGGGGATGGAATAGGTCAAAGGGGTGCACAAGAGGGTGTTTAGATTTAGGGGAATGGGAGGGTAAGGGAGGGAGTGCTGGAATGGGGGGTAGGTTAAGTAATAGGAGGGCCTTGAGGTAGCAGGTAGAAGTAAAGTGAAGGAGTTAGGAGAGATAGGAAAAAAGAGATATGAACAAACATAAAAAGATTAGGAGTAGAGTCTCTTGGAGAAAGTATATGTTTATATATGTATGTATATATGCATGTATGCATGTATATATATGTATATGTCTATGTATATACCAATACCTATATGTAAATATATCCATGCTCAATTGTAGCCTTGGGGTACTGGGTAGGGGGAGGAAGGGGGAAAAAGAACAAAGTAAAAAATGCACAGCAGAGAATAAAAGAAAACATACAAGGAAGCAAAGAAAAGATGGGCAACTTTCAATTTAAGGCACAATATTTAATATATAGGCTTTCTTGAAATGATAAGTTATTGCTATAGATTTTGAATCCTCTCCTATGTCCTGCTGTACACATGACATTTTTTTCTTTTCTTATTTTATATTTAAGTTTAATGTTTAAGTTTATAATATTTCTTTTTCTTTTCTCATATATTTAAGTTTTAGCATTTGTCTAAAATAAAAAAAAGAAAAGAAACCTAGAATTGTGTTAAAAGAAGAGAAGATACTGGGGGCAGAGGCCACCCACTCACTTTCTCCTTTTGAGTTCTCTTTGTAGTTTAAGGGTATTTTGTTAAAATACTAAATTATGAAATCAAATAGCAGGCAGGTAATGACTGCAGAGAGGCATTCGGCTATGCTGGGTTTTCAAGGATCATTTGGAAACAAACTATGTGAAAGGAGTGTTGGGAAGAGAAGGGAAGCAGGAGCTGATGTGTGCTGCTGACTGCTCGGAGCTAACATTCTGGAACTTCTGTGATTTCCTCAGCATATGGAATCTTTCCACTGCTGCAGGTCTCCGCCTTGGGAAGTCAGAGAATCAGAGACTTTAGAGGTCACCTGACCAAACTCCTTTATTTTACAGTCTGTGAAGCCATAGAGGGTTAAGTGGAAGAGTCAGGATTTGAATTCAGGTCTTGTGACTCCAAGTTTAGAGTTCTCTTAATCTTTGTGACTTTTGGTAGCTAGAAAATTCACCCCCTGGTGATGAACCTTCATAGATTGCTTTTGGACTGCAGACATCTAACCAATCACTGGGCCTATATTTGAACTTCTGTGAGGAAGAAAGCTAAGGGCAGCTAGGTGGCACAGTGGATAGAGCTCTGGGTCTGAAGTCAGTAAGATCTGGATTCAAATCTGGCCTCACACACTGATCAGCTGTGTGAGCCTGGGCAAGTCACTTACCCTGTTTGCCTAGTTTCCTCCTTTGTAAAATGGGGATGATAGTAGCACCAACCTCAAAGAATTGTTATGAGGATCCAATGAGATAAGATATTTAATAAGTGCTATATAAATATTATTATTATTTCCAGCTCAGGAGGAACTAACAGAGTTTTTATTCCTTTGCCATAGTCTTTGAGAATGTGGAATAACCTCTGCCCCAGAAGAGGACTTTAGGATAAAGTAGTATTTATTGTATTCTGAAAGTTGATAATTTGTTTTTTTCCCCATCATAGTTACTATGGAAAACTATTCAATTCATCTGCAGAGCAAATTCTTGTTCAGGTATGGGTTGAATTAGATAGCCACTGAAGTCATTCATTCATTCATTCACTCATTCATTCATTCACTCACTCACTCATTCATTCATTCACTCACTCATTCATTCATTTATCAAACCTCTACAATGTGTCATGCACAGTGCTAGGTGCTGGGATAACAAGGCCAAGGTTTCATCGAGGAGGTTCCATTCCACTAGGAGATTCTATAAAATGAGGATGTCAACTGTATTCTGTGTGTGATAGAAAGGCCAGGCGCTAACAAGTGTGTAATAATGAATTTCCATTGTGAAATTCTACCACAGAGGTTACTGTTGGGATGAGATTCTAGCACGACCTTAGGCAAGTGAGATACTATTTCCTGGTCTCAGTTTCTTTTTCTGTTAAGTGCTGGGGAGACATGATGGACAAAAGAGACTTAAGGCCTCTTCTGGGTTTATTGATCTGTGATTGGAAACATCTCAGAAGCACCTCACTGTTGGACTAAGATCAATGTCAGCATACAAATTAATTGTAGAACTAGGTCCAATCTAAGGTATTTAAACTTGGTTCTTGTTCTAGAAGATCAGAAGCCACTACTCCCTGCCCTCCTTCCTGACTCTAAATCCCGCACTCAGCTCCCAATCTAGCTGCCTAGCCTGCTTCCTGTGTTTATGGACTCTGAAATTCCTTCAGCCCATTCCAATCTTTTATCATTGCACATTTCCCTATGCCTTATGACTTCCAAATCCTGTTCCTCTCCAAGAGGGTCCTTCATTTCCTCTCTCAGTTCTTCCCAAGGCCATCTCCCCTACTCTGACCACATTCTCTTCCCTTCCCTATTTGGACCATTGGTTGACCAGTTCAACTCTGTACTGCCCTCTACTGTTCAATCCCTATTGCAGATCACACCTTGTCAACCCCAAATCCTGGACTACTCCCTCATCTACTTCCTTCCATCCTGTTCTCGACTTGGTCCCTTCCTACCTTTCTATCTTTTTATGCTTTAGTGCCATCCATGAATTCCACAAACCAGCTACCTTGCCTACTTCTGCTCCTCTCCTTGCATATTAAATATACCTAAGTGCAGGCAGTAGGTAGTGCAGTGGTTAGAGTGCTGGCCCTGGAGTCAGGAAGACCTGAGTTCAAATCTAGCCTCAGACACTCACTAGTTGTGTTATCCTGGGCAAGTCATTTAACCCTGCTTACCTCAGTTCTCCCATATGTAAAATGAGCTGGAAAAGGAAATGGTACTCCAGTATCTTTGCTAAGAAATGAGATCACAAAGGGTCAGACATTGACTGAAAAAAACTGACCAACAACACCTAAGTACATGTTTATGTAGGTTTATATAGTTTGTCTAGACCTTAGTACATGCTACATCCCCTCGCTAGATTATAAGCCCTTTATAGGGAGAGACTGTATCTTTTTTGCCTTTGTCCCCTCAAGCCTCACCCAACTTCTTTCCCATGGTAGATGCTTAAAATTTATTTGCTGAATTGACTGGGATTCTCACAACGGGATGATCAGGGAGAGAAGATGCCCACTCAGGCTGTCACTACATAAAGTTGTTCACCGGGGGTAGCCTTTGAGATACCAAAGCAGGGCCATTGTCAGCTCAGAAATGGAAATGAAATCACCTACTGCCAAGATGATGTGTTGCCACATTGTGTAAAGTTCCTATTGCAATTCGCACTAATAATTTGTGGGGTAGCCAGTTCGGGGCATCATTTTGGTTGTCAGTGTCCTTAGAATCTAGCAAACATTCCTGATCGAGGAAAGTACAGAGTAACCCTTCTCTTTCCGAATTCCCTGTGCTTGAATCTGAACGAGGCTTCATTTTAAAGGCATTGATTTCAGAATCTTTAATGAGTAAGAAATTTAAATAGCTGAGTGCTTCTTTTCTCTGTAGACCCCGATGTCTCCAGCTTGAGGAATTTTCATATTGGTGTAGCCCAGCTTTTTAAGTTGAGAGCATTTGCATGAAGAAGCTGTCTAGGCATGACCCTGGATTGATGGAGAGAATGTTGGTGCAATCTGCCTGCCTTTGTGAGGGGGAGAGTTGGTGTGAGAGGGAAAAAGCACAAAACATTGTTCTTTGATTTACTTATAATTCCAGATGCTCTTTGGGATTCATGTCAGATAGGTGTGGAGAGAAAGAGAAGGACTTCACAAGCTGGAGACAGTAGGGGAAGCCAGCTTCTCAGTATGCCCCTGATGGCCAGTTTGCCTCCCTAGAAACTCGAGGGAATTTCTCTTCGGGTGAGATTTGGGCCTCTCTTTTTGAGGCGAGCTGTCTCACTCCCAGTGGGAGAATTCATTCACCCTATGTATTTTGTAATACATTCTTATCTGTAGAGCCTCTCCCAGTTTTGCTTGTTTTCCTTTAACAAATGAGTTTACTCCCTATTCGTTATTTGTGACGGTCATTTTAACGGCTTGGAGGTCTCCTCCAACTCTGCGATCCTGTGAAAGAAAAACCAAGGAAAAGGAAGCATGATGTAGTGGATCGAGCCAGGCTTGAAGTTGGGAAGCCCTGGGTTCAAGTTACTCCTCTGACATACGCTGGCTATGAGACCCTAGGCAAGTCACTGCCTCACACTGTTCTAGGCAATTCTTCTCAACTCTAAGTTGCTGAAAAGGTGCCAACCTGCATTAGTAGAGGGAATTTCCGCACCTGGGAGTTCCCTATACCAATGAAATCGTAGCTCCTATCTCTGTTCTTAACTTTGTCCTTTTAATAATAGCTAATAATAGTAATAACAATAGCTGTCATTCATATAGTGCCTACTATGTGCCAAGCACGGTGCTAAGGGCTTTATAATTCTTATCTCATTCGATCCTCACAACTGGGGGAAGTAGCTGCTATTATAATTCGCATTTTATAATTGAGGAAACTGAGGCAGAGAGTGTTGCCCAGAGTCATGCACCTAGTAACTATCTCAGGCTAGATTTGAACTCAGGACTTCCTGACTCCAGGCTTCGTGGCTCTGTCCACTGTGCCACCTAGCTTCCAGCTGTGAATGGTACCCAAGTCAAAGAATAAAACTAGGGTACAGTAAAAGAGCTGAAAGGTGGACCATAGTGAATAGATCGATAACAGCTGATCAAAATGGAAAGGGGCTTGCCAAAGCAGCACATATGTGTATATCAATATACACATGCACACACACATGCTTACATATACACATGTGAACATACATATCTATATCTGTATCTATATTTATATCTCCACATATACCTAGAATAGCAAGAAAGAAACAGGGAAACAATGAATTAAACCTTTACTAACCCCTAGACTTGGAGTCAGGAAGACCTGAGTTCAAATTCAGCCCAACACTGAGCTAGCTGTGTGTCCCTGGGCAAGCCACTTTCCCTCTGTCTGCCTTAGCTTCTTCATTGGTAAAAGGAGATAACACTTACCTCATTGGTAGGATCAAATGAAAGAGCATTTGTAAATCCCTTTGCAAACCTCAAGGAGTTATGTCTGTGCTAGTTATTGTGATCATTATCATTATGTTCAAGTCCTGGTGTTTGATGCCCTTGCACTCCAGACCTTCAAGGGAAGGCTGGCTAACTACATGTTGAGTATGACTTAGAGAGGATTTCTGTACAAGAGTGGGTTGGGATTGGAGGCCTCAGAGGGCCTTCCTAACTCTTTTGTTGTGTGACTCTTCATCCTTTTCCCTCACTTCACACTACTGAGCTGTGATCACCTCCTGTCAATACCATCCTGCAACATCTCACCAATCCATCCTGTCCTCCTCATTCCTACCACCTCTGTCCTATTACAGGCCCTCATCACCATCCACCTGGACTATTGCAATAGACTCCCAATGCATCTTTCCGTCTTCATTCTCTTCTGCCTCCAATCTACCCTGCATGCTGCTCCTGGAGTAGTTTTGGTATTGTCTACATAGATGTGGTCTCATCTCCCCTTTGCTTAAAACTCTTCAGTCGTTCACTATCTCCCCTTGAATAAAATTCCAACTTCTAACAAAATGGAACATATAAGGTCCTCTACAGTCTGCCACTACCCTCCCTTTCCATGCTGCAGCCAAACGGGACGATCTTCTGTTATTGGAATGTCTTCCACTTCTGCTATCTCTGTACCTTTGTGTATGGCCATGCCTAGGATGTCCTCACTTCCCCCCTTTGCTGACTGTGTTCTTAACAGTCCTTCAAGGTCCATTTCAAATTCTACCCCTTCTGTGATCCCTATTTTCCTTACTGAAATTCACATGACATTTTGTTCTCTGCCTCTTTAATTCACTTTTTACCTCATAGTGTAAATTGTATTTTTTTTCTCTCTCCCTTTCCCTCTCCTCTCCCTCTCCCTTTTCTCCCCCCCCTCTCTGTCTCTCCCTCTCACCTCCCTTTCTCTCTGTCCTTTCCTCCTATTAGATTGAAAGCTTCATGAGGACAGCAGCCATGGTTTATCCAAGCCTTCTCTCTTCCTCAATGCCTTCCTTACCTTAGTGTTCTTTCTATAGAAAACACCAGTACTAGTCATCCCATAAAAAGAACCATCTGACTTAGAGGGGGTAGATGTCCCTATAGATCACCCAACCGAGCCTCCTGACTCCACATATGAGGAAACTATTAGGGGAGGCTAGACCCCCATATTCTGCTCTTGTCAGAGCGCATTTAGAGTATTGTGTTCACTTCTGGGGGCTATACCTTAGAAAAGACAATGGTAAAGTAGACAGTACCTGGAGGAGGACAGCCATCATTGCAAATGGTGGGGTTGAAGGAACTGTGGATGTTTGGTTTGGAGAAGAGAAGACTTGGGATGGGTCAGATAGCTCTGTTCAAGTATTTCAAGAGCTGTCTTGTGATTGAGGACTTAGACTTTTTCAGAGGGCAGACCCAGAAGCAGTGAGGTCATAAGGTAAAGACTGCTAAAAATGAGAGCTGTCCTAAAGTGGATCAGGCTGCTTTGGGAGGCAGACAACTCCCCATTACTTGATGATGCCTTGTCAGCTATGTTGTGGAGGGGTCTCTTTTTCAGATACGTCAATGGCCCCTGAGGTCTTGGTCAACTCTGAAATTCTGGGATTCTGTGAACCTGGAGGTCACACAGATAGTGATGAAGCTGGGATTCAAACCCAGGCCCTCAGACTACATGTCCAGGGCTCCTTCCACTACTCCCTATTGGTAAAGCAGTAAAAATCCCAACCTATTGGACTGTACGTTCCTCAAGGGCAAGGACTATCTTTTGTCTCTTTTTGTATCCCCAGAACTTAATACAGTATCTGACACATAGCAAACATTTAGTTAATGCTTGGTGACTTGGTTATCTCAGTGATGATGAGAAGGAATTTGGGAAAATTCAGAAAGCTATCTTTTATTAAAATCCTAAACCCTGAGACATTGGGGACTTCCTTCTAACCATGATAAAGAGTACTTGTTTGACATCGGAGGCCAAAGCTATCTTTGTTGGAGAGTCACTGTAATACATTTCCTTTCAAATTGGGCACCAGACAGGATGCCCCTACCCTCAGTGCAACTTAATATAGTTCTAGAAATGTTGGCAATAGTGACTCAAAATGAAAAAAAAGGAGAAGAGATAAAAATATATGTATTTTTTTTTTGCAGATGACATGATTGTATATCTAGAAATCCAAGGAACCCAACCAAAAAATTACTAGGGGTAATAAATGAGCCCCATAAAGGTATGGGATGTGAGATAAATCCACAAAAATCAATTGCATTTCTATATCCCCATGACACTCAGCTAGAAGATACAGTGAAAAAAGAGAGGCCATCACAATTCTGACACAAAACATTAAATACTTGGGGAGTAATTCAATTTGGGACATAAGAGATTTATTCAAAGAAATGCAAAAAGCCCTGATGGGAGAGATAAAGGAAGACAGGGAGAAATGAAGATATAAAAACCTTGCTTCTGGCTGGGAAGATGGCACCAGTCCCTAAATTAATATTGAAACTTAATATAGCAGCAATTAAAGTCCCCATGGGGTATTAGATAGAACTTGACAAAGCACATTTTTCAAACATATCATAGAGCAGGCCTGATCACAACTATATGTGTTTTGGTGAAAACTGGAAGATCAATGCAGTTGAAGGAAGAATCAAGGAATGGAACCACACTCACATCAGAATAATATTAGCTCCTATTTCTATAGACATTTAAGGTTAATAACACCACAGTCCTAGAAGGTAGGTGGTACAAGGATTTTTATCCCTATATTAGGGAGAATGTAACTGAGGTTCAGAAAAGTAGAGTGACTTGCCCAAGGTCACATAGCTACTATGTTTTGGGGCTGGGATTCAAGCCTAGTGATCTTTCTGGTTCTCCATTAAGAACTTTCTCATTTTAGGTCTTGCCCTCTTTCTGCCACACTGCCAAGAACTTAGGTTAGGACAAAACCAAAGTAATTCTGGGAAAAGAGTTATTAGGGGATGCTGTTAGATAAACTGAATATTAATACAGGAAAAACATTAATTTGGATTTATAATTCACTTAGTTGCATCTGACTTTTCGTGACCTCATTGGGGTTTTCTTGGCAGAGATACTGGAGTGGTTTGGCATTTCCTTCTCCAGCTCATTTTACAGATGAGGAAACTGAGGAAAACAGGGTTAAGTGGCTTGCCCATGGTCACGCCGGTAAGTGTCTGAGGCTAGATTTGAACTCAGGAAGATGAGTCTTTCTGACTCCAGGCCAGCACTCTATCCACTGTGCCAACTGGTTATGCCGTATACCAAATTCCAAATGAGTTAGTCAGCTTTAAACAAACAAAACTTCCAGGAAAAATCTAGAAGAAGCTAGAATAGTATTTATTATAAGGGTGGGGATCCACCTCTCTGCAGCTGAATATGGATGCCTCAGACATCTCAACTGAACCTGAGGTATGAACTATGTGTGAACAAGGCCTAGACCTCTAGTGAATTATGAATCAAAAGTGTAAACTATGTGTGAAGGGATATACTGTAAGTGTATTGCATTTGGCTGAAGAGTTAATTGTCATACCTATGGGGCTTAGATATAAACAGTCAGCTAGTTCAGCAGCTAACATTTCAATGGCAGGCCAGTCTAGTGATGAAACAGCATCAGCCAAGCCCCGAGTACTGCTTGGAGGGGAGGGAAGAGCAGAGGACCTGTCTCTTCCCTCCACCTTGACCACAGAGGTCCTTGTGAACTTCAGAAAACTGGAAGACTTGGACTTGAAGTAGCCCCAGAATAGAAATGGCTGGTGGTAACCTCTGTATCAGCCAGGCTCACTGTGGAAGGGCAGCTTGAGGTCTCTACAAGGAGCTTGGCAGAGAGTGATTCCTGTGATGACCCCACAAAGGGAGAAAAGGTCTACAGAGCTATTTAAAGTCATTCATTAGGTCTAGTCCATTCCCATTCATGATGATCTTGGAAGGGAGCACAGTTTCTGTTGACTGTGCCCTTGAGGTACCAAGGGCATGACCACACCAGGATGAGACATCTCAATAGAACTTTAGTGGGTGGTTAACCAGAAATGGAACTAGGGGTGTGCATGTATATGTGTGTATGTGCACGCACACATGTACACGTATGTGTGCACATACACACACGTGCACCTGGGGCAAATATCACAAACCTCCCTTGGGCTAAGTGGCACAGATAGTGGCCTCAGTTTGGGGTGGGGGACAGGCAGACAGAGACCTTGGGATATGAGTCCACTGTTTTGGAGGTCACACCCGGGAAATGAAGTTGCCACCTGGTAGCTGGGGGAGCAAGAACCTGAATGGGCAGTGGAGATGAGAAGACTCGCCCAAGATAGCACTTCTAGACATTGGCAAAGCCAGGATTTAAACTCAGGTCATAAAGGATATATTTAGAACTTGAAGAGACTTCGAGGTCATCTAGTCCTAGGGTTAGATTAGGCTTCCCTTCCCCTTGCGGCAGCTGGGAGGTGGAGTGGGCCTGGAGTGAGGAAGACCTGAGTTCAAATCTGGCCTCAGAGCTATGTGACCTGGGGCAAAACTGCTAACCTCTGGTTGCCTTAGTTTCTCCATCTGTAAAATGGAAATAGTAAAAGCACTTACCTTCCAGGGTTGTGGTAAGACTCAATTGAGATAATATTTGTAAAGTACTTAACACAGTATCCTGCCCATAGGAGGCACTACCTAAATGCTTATTCCTTCCCTCCCTCCCTGTTCTGTTGGTTGGGGTCTTCAGACAGCCCTTGTTGGCTCTGAGGGTTTGGATGCACTGGGAGCCAGGTGGCCAAATCTCAGACCTTGCCTGCTTCACCTTCCACTCATTCTCCCCTCTTCCTCCATGAGGAGTCACTCCCCTGGACTACAGAGCCACCCTATCCACCCTATCACCCCCTATCCCTCCTGAAAGATCTCTGCAGAACATCACAAAGGCCACTGGTGGCCCTCTGATTTAAAGTTAAGAGGGAGGTGTCTTATTTTGATAAAGCAGTTAAACTTAAAAAAAACCACATTCAAACCAGATGCTTGATTTCATCAATGTAGGGAGCTCTGGTAAGGAATTCCCTCTAGTAAGGAAGCTAAGTACCTTTTCTGATGCTTGTCCTAGAAAATTTTCTGGGGGCACTGACAGTGACTTGCCCAGGGTCACACAGCCAGTATGTATCTGAGATAAGACTTGAATCAAGATTTTCTTAACTCCCAGGCCACCTCTTTATCTGCTCTTCCACACTGCCTTTCAAGTTTATAATATAGATGTTTATAAAAAACAAAAGTATAATAGCTCACATTGCTATGGCACTTCATTGTTTATATGAAAGTGCTTTTCTCATAAACCCTTGAGATAAATAGGGAAAGTATGATTAGCCCCATTTCACAGATGAAAACATTAAGATTCAGAGATACAGTGACTTGTCTTTAGAGGTATTCGCGTAGTTATTCGGCATGAATAGTAAGCATCCTAGGCCAGTGGTAATTGGGAAATAACATCATATATATTTAACTTAATTCTCTTTATCGACTCCTTACCCAGTTCTGCGAGTAGGAATCTTTCCACAAAAGATAGTTGACCTTGGACGCAATGGTGCTGGAGGAAAGGGTGGTCTATCTCCAAGACAGTTCTACATGTGACCACTTGGGGTCTGGGGGGAAGCTAGGCCCTAAGAAATGGGTGCTGTGGCAATGGAGTAGAGGTGGGCCTGAGGACCGGAAGGGGGGTCATGCAAATAGAAAGAGGGGAGCTACAAAGTGCAGTGGTTTCTAGATCTCTCCTGGGAGCAGTCACACTCCTGTGGATTTTGGCACCCTGGGACAAGGGTCTGATCACCCTGCCTTTTCCTTATCTCAGGGTGAGCCATCCCAAAGTTTATACTTCCTGCCCTTTGGAGCCTTGTGTGAGCGTCAAGGGATGCTTATGTTCTGTATTCAAGAACAAACACCCTCAGGTTCAGAACCTCGTCAGATTTCCTGTCCAGTTGCTTGAAAAATAGACTTCTTGTCCCTGTCTACCTTTTAAAACAAATTGAAGTTCTCTCATTGGAGACTTGCTGAAAAAATGAAGACTCACTCAACCCCTAGGTGTAAAGAATTGGCAAGCCATGCTTACCTCTGCAATGAAACAAACCGCTGGAAGTTTTCCTTGACTACAGTCAAATCAATATGAAGCCATTTTATTAGGGAGCCATGGAGACATTGGTGCAGAGGGAATGTGGAGCCAAATGAAGATTTTCCACGTTGTGATGTGATGGTGGCGGGGGGGGGGGGGGGAAGGGGAATAGAAGCCCAGTGTTCTCCCACATGCTCTCGCCATATTTCTTTTAGTGGTAGCATTTCTAATAAAGAATAAAGCTTTTCTGGAATGCACTCATTTAAATTTGACAGCCTTGGCTGTTTTTGGGGAGATATTTGAAGTGTGGAGGACACACACAATAGAGGAGGAATGTGCAGTGGGAAGATACATAAATTTTACTGATTAAAATGAATTCTGAAGGCACTTGGTAGACAATGATGCTTTCTTTTTGGTTTTAAGCAAAAGTTTGAGAGTTTGAGGACTTTTTTTTTTTTCCAATTTGGATTTCTGCCAGCGGCTCCCAACTCTTGATACTTAGAGCATGTGGCTTTAGGGAGATTTGGTTTCTTGCAGCAAAACCAGTGTAAGACGTGGGAAAGAATGCTGGCATATCCGCTAGGTGGTGCAGTGAGTAGAGCACCGGTCCTGGAGTCAGGAGGACCTGAGTTCAAATACAGCCTCAGACACTTGACACATGTACTAGCTGTGTGACCTTGGGTGAGTCACTTAACCCCAATTGTCCTGCCAAAAAACCAAAAAAAAATTAAAAGAATGCTGGCATAGACTCAGAGGTCCCAGGTTCAAATCCTGCCTCACACATTTACTAGCTCTGTGACACTGTGCAATTCATTTTGATTCCCCTGGGCCTCAGTTTCCTCATCTGTAAAATTGGGGGTTGAACCGTTTGGCCTCTGAGATAGTCTCTAACCTTCTCGTCATAGATCTGGGATATGCGATCTGTAGTCTATGATCTAAATACTCTTAACAATTGTAGAGATCTGTGAGCTCGCTCCCCAGACGCTTATTGCGATCCATCCATACCCATCTATCTTGTGTGACTTTTGCACACACAGTTAGTGTCAAAGGTGGGATTTGAACCCTGGTCTTTGACACTCCCAAGCCAAGCCTCTACTTCAAGTTTTACCTGGCTCTAAAATCCTAAACAGGATAATCTCTCCTTCTTATTCTTCCTTTCGATCAGAAGTTCAATGGGAATTATGATGACCAAGCCCACAGCTTCAGTTTTACCCTGGTGGCTGGATAAAGAGGGTCTAGCCTCCAGAATTCCTAATGCTCATAAAATAATTTTCATACTTGTATTCACAGGATTATAATTTTAAGATAGATGGGACTTTGGAGTTCATCTAGGCCAATCTCCACTCATTTTTAAAATGAGAAAAATGAGACCCACTGAGGAAATGCATCTTGCCTGAGGTTACACGTGTAGTAAGTAGTGAAATAAACTCAGATGCATGGGCTCTCTCCCCTTTATTGCATAGCCAGTTTCTGAGGTTGAGATATTCCAGACCCTGAGATATCCCTGAGACTGAGATATCCCAGAACTATTCCCTTTTCTCTTTTTTCACTTTATGGCAACTTTACGGCAAAGATTTCACCCTTGGTAAATATATTGTCTGTTTTCATTTTAGGTTACCACACTGGTGAATTGTCCCCAGAATCTTTCCAACAGGAAAAAGGGACGTTCCAAAAGAGCCCGAGTTCTTCTTGCTTCTGTTGAAGAAGCCACATGGAATTTACTGGACAAGGGGGAGAAGATTGCCAGCGAGGCCACGGTCCTGAAGGCCGAGCTCATGGCAGCCCTGCAGGAAGTGCGTCAAGAAAGTAAGTCCTGAAGCCATTGTCCTCATCTGATTGCAGGGAGGTATCCAGGGCGGGCGTCAGACAAGCAGGGCTTTGGTTGGTTTGTTTGTCCTAAGAGTTGTAGGTAAGACGTTCTGGGCCATTCTCCGTGGGAGGCAGAGGTGCTCCTTTAGCTAAGCAAATGTCTAATAAGGGCCCCAGTTCTTACCTTGGCTGTCGATTAGGTGCTGGGGCAGCTAGGTGGCACCATAGTGCAGAGAGTGCCAGGCATGAACTTAGGAAGACTCATCTTCTGAGGCAGGATTTGAACCCAGGCACAGTGCCTGACACATAGCAGGGGTATAATAAATACTTGTTGACTGACTGTATGCTTTTTAAGTGTTAATTATTATAATTGTTGCTTTATTACTGCTCGTAAGTAGTTTCTCTGGTCCTCATTTTCCCATCTTTCAGATGGGGATGATAATGTCTCTAGTCTCTATGTCACAGAGCTTTTGTGAGGATCAGAGGAAGTGAGGCATGTCAGGAGCTTTGTAAACCACCAAATATCACATAAATATCGGTTACTGTTGGCTCTGTTCTTTACATAATGTGGAATCCTCTGCAGAGAATGTTAGAGCCCCAGGAGGACATGGAGGTCGTAGAATTCCACCCCTCCTTTTCCAGATGGCTGACAATCTTAAGAGGACAGGAGGCTGACTCCAGGCTGTGCTGATAATGAGGAACAAAACTGGGATGAGAACCTAGATTCTCTAACTCCAACGCCAGTGGTTTTCCTAGTGTACCTTTAGTCAGCAATGAAATCCTTGAACATAACTTTATTCCTAGGGTGGACAGCAAGGGTAGTATTGGCTGGATTCCACGAGCTACCAATATGATGATCACATAGTCATGTTGTGAGTTTCCATTTTTCTTTTTCAGTGGCTGTTTACTAGGGATTAACTTCTATTGACTCCTTCAGTCAGTTGGTCGATCTGTCAGTCAGTCAATAAGCATTTATGAAGCACCTACCAGGTGTCATTCCAGAGGAAAATAAGTTGTTTTTTTTCCTGACACTAATTCCTCCCAATCTCTGCCTTTGCTTGAGGTCCCTTGTGTAAGATTGTCCCAGGAGCTATCGGGGGAGGGGGCATTGCTCTGTTTACTTCCTGTCCAGTCTTTCCTTGGATTCTGATCCCCTCTGGCGGGTCATTCAGCACCTAGTGTATTGGCCCCGACAGCAGCCCCCAGGCGTCTCACTGACTGTGTTCACCATATACACAGGAATCTGGAATCTGGCATCTTTGGTGATGGAAGGCCAGTTGGGCTGCTGATTATGGGCTTGCTCCTGGCTATAGCTGCTAGCACAAGAGGCTGCTGAATGACATCTGCTGCTGTGAATCCTTCCCCCAACCTCACACCACCCCTAGGTGCTGAGCACAGCGATCGGCACCGACAATGCCTTGTTGCTGTTATCCAGTTGTTTCATTTGTGTCTGACTCTCTGTGACCCCATTTGGGGTTTTCTTGGCAAAAATGCTGGGGTGGTTTGCCATTTCCTTCTCCAGCTCATTTTACAGATGGGGAAACTGAGGTAAACAAGGTTAAGTGACTTGCCCAGAATCATACAGCTACTAAGTATCTGAGGCCAGATATGAACTCAGGGAGATGAATCTTCCTGACTCCAGTTCTGGCACTCGAGCCACTCTGCCTAGCTCCAGATAGGAACTTAGTAAGGGCTTGTTGGATTAGACTAGAGAAGGTGAAGGGTTTGAGTTGTGATTGGGAGGCAAACTTGGCAATAGAGTGGGCATGGGAGGTGCTGCTTGTTGAATAGAAATGAAAAAAAGGGATTGCTCTCCCAGTTAATTACTTTTAAAAGATATTCTAGAAACAAACCATCCAGTGGGAGTGCCAGGTCACCCACACTATCTTTCCACTGTGTTTTACACAAGCCCCTCGCACCCAGCATGCATTTTGCAAAGATAAAAGAGGGTCTTCTCTGGGGAGCAATCTCCAGGGGCTCATCTTCTGTTTCTTCTTGACTTCCTGCCCAGTGAAACTGCAGGCATCCAGCGTGGGAGGAAAGCCGTCAAATGGCCCCAAGTCCTGGAATGTGGAGCCAGGCCAGTGTTTATGCCTGTGGATAGCAGAGCAGATAACACTAATGACTCAGGGAGCAAGAGCTAAGGGGAGGTTTTGGGGGTGGTTCCGTGGGCAGGGTGAAGGGGTATTTAAAAAAAAATTCAGACAGTTATGTGGGATATTGGCTGGCCAAGACCTTGCTTTCTTTTTTAAAAAATAAGTTTTTATTGATAGTTTCTGTTTCTTACATCATCATAAATATCCCATGTATTACTGTCCCATTCCCTTCTAAAGAGCTATTCCATACAACAAATTACATATATGTATATGTATCTGTGTGTGTGTATGTGTGTGTGTGTGTGTATGTATGTGTGTGTATTAGGTTAAGTGACTTGCCCAGGGTCACACAGCTAGTAAGTGTCTGAGGCCACATTTGAATTCAGATCTTCCTGACTCCAGGGACCCTTGACTTCTTTTTGCCTCAGTTTCCTCAATTATAAAATGGAGATGGTAACAACACCTACCTCCCAGGGTTGTTATGAGGATCAAATGAGATAATGTTTATAACATGCTTAGCACAGTACCTGGCATATAGTAGGTGTTTAATAAATGCTTGTTTCCTTCCAGGGGCTAAAAGACTTGGCATTAAAGGATAGACTTTCCCTTCTCTATGAAGGCTATGTTTTCAAGGAGAATTTTGAAATTCATTTATTAGTAATGACTAACCATAATATAATGCTGTAACAGCAAGCCCTGGCACACCCAAGGTGGCCTGCTAGCACAGGTTCTTTGATCGGATTTTAAAGGAAAGATAACTTTTAAAGGGGTCAACAATCTTACTTTAATTCATTCACTAGTTCAGGGGAAAGGTCAGCACCCTGAATGTGGAGAACGTACAAGGAGAGAAAATACAAGCAGAAAAATGGGCACAAAGATCAACAGACAGGGCTCCAGCTGTCTGAACAAGGTAATACAACTACCTACACACACCACCAGATTGGGGGAGTACGGATACATGAGAGTACTTGCGGTGTGGGGGGGGGGGGGGCTCTGAACAAAAGGCTACTCAGAGTCCTGTCCAGGGAATCAAAAGGTCCTTCTCATAAGTGAACCCAA
Source organism: Trichosurus vulpecula (assembly GCF_011100635.1). Classification (NCBI taxonomy): domain Eukaryota; kingdom Metazoa; phylum Chordata; class Mammalia; order Diprotodontia; family Phalangeridae; genus Trichosurus; species Trichosurus vulpecula. The sequence goes on along the minus strand of NC_050580.1, from coordinate 30,730,923 downwards.
AGCAAAATACCAATCTCAGAGTATATAGACACTTCTCAGAGCCAGAAGGCATCACAACCCTGTGACTCAGTGCCTTATTAGCTTAGTACCAAAAAGTGTGAAAGCTTTCCTGCAAGCAAGCTTCCCCATAAGCAAGCTTCCCCTTTAAGCAAGCTCCTCCCCCAATGGGCTCTATGTGACTCAGGACGTATCACAACTGCGAGCTGGAGCTCAAAGCAGTAAGACGTCTGTGACTGAATACATGTGGTCACACAGGCCTATTAATAGACAGGGAAGATCTTCATATTCTATTAACATTACAAATGCCTACCATGTGCCAGGCACTATGCCGAACTCATTTGATCCCCGTAACATCCCTGGGAGGTATGTTCTATTATTAGACCCATCTAACAAATGAGGAAGCCAAGGCTAAGTGACTTGCCCAAGGTCACAGAGCTAGTAAGTGACCGAAGCTGGATTTGAACTCAGGCATTTGTGACTCCAGGCCCAGTGCTCTATCCACTGAGCCACCTGGCTGCCTGTAATATGGGAAGTTGCTTTTGTCTAGCAAAGCTGCTCGGTGTGACATGATGTTATTTCAAATAGACCAGCCTCCTCTTTCTTGTCTTAGTGGCTGAGATGGCTGTATTGCCTAGTTACCTGTTTACAGAGATGCGCTAGGAGCATGTTGGTGTTACCTGAACAGTAGGAGTCTATGAAAATTAACAGTCACACTTGACTGCTCTTTGATTTGAGGCTACAGGCAGCTTGGCAGGGCCTGTCCCTGTACGGTTTCTTTCTTGCAGATTCATTGTTCAAGAGGATTTTCACTCTCACACACACAAACCCCCTTTCATCCCTCACTGCTTCCTGTCAGCCCGGCTTGACTTCTACAGCTCTGATGTTGTCTTTCCCCAGTTGTTTACATCATGGTTGTGTTGTTTGTAGTTATTCTTTGGGGGATCCTGCTTCTCCCCAATGAGGCTCAAATGCACTCAGAGTTCACTTTGCTTCTGAGTCACACTTAGAGATTATAGGGTTCAGGGGAGGAAGGAAATGTCTAGGAAAATTTATTTCATACTGTAGGGTGCAGCAGTGATGAGCAGTTTGGGGATTAGGCCAGCACACACTGGGCACACACAATAAACCCTCAAGACCCCAGGCAGGGATGTGCTCATAAATGTTTAACAACCAGCTCTCTGGGGGGGAAAAATTGTGCCCATGACACACTTTTAAGTTTAATCTGTTGTATTAACATTTTTTCCATCACAGAATGAACAAAACAATAGACCAAACCCTCCTGATTTGTAGCATTTGAGCATTTCTTGTGTTAATGCTTACACTGAAAATGTGACTATTGGCGTAGTATAGCTATTTGGAATCAGCTCTGGCACACTGACCCCAGGTTTCTCTTGGTGGCCTCTGAGCAGAAGCTACATCATGGTGGGAGTGAGGCAGGGCAAAGCTAGGACAGGAAGAAGATCCCTTGAGGCCCAGATGTGTGTGTGTGTGTGTGTGTGTGTGTGTGTGTGTGTATGTGTGTATTTTAACTGTTTCTCTTTGAAAACCAGGTTATCAAGAAATCTGTTATTTCTATAGTGCTGAAGGACTGAAGTAGTTTTTTTCTTTCAACATCATCTAATTTGGATAGGCAGCTAGGTGGTGGAGTGGATAGAGTGCCAGGCACAGAGTCAGCACGTCTCATCTTCTTGAGTTCAAATCTGGTTGCAGACCTGGTGTGTGACCCTGGGCAAGTCACTTACCTTCTTTGCCTCAGTTTCCTCATCTGTAAAATGAGCTGGAGAAGGAAATGGCAAGCCACTTCAGTCTCTTTGCCAACAAAAGCCCAAATCTAGTAAGACTCAGAGGTGAGATTTATCAGATCCTCTGATCCAAAATTCTATATTCTTTCCATTATGTCATGAATTCTTATTAAGTGCTTGCATAACTATTATGTGGTAGAGACAGTGAAGTGTGACATGTTTTCTTAGCAAACAGTGGAGAAGTTTGAGGGCATTTTTCCCCACTCAAGATGCTGTATGATTCCTTCCAAATGTCACAAATCAGAAATTTAGAGTGTTTCCACCGAAGAGACTATTTCCAAGCAATGCCTTCTATCGGCTTTTCTCATAAAGCTGTAACCTTTGATTCTTCTTCTGGATCCCAGAAGACATCTGAATGCAGGATTCCCCCGTGATGGCCTTTTTTCCAATTGGAAGGTTTTCTGTCCATCTCACTTACCTTTCTCTCATAATTCAAATAATTAAATGAGATAACATATTTAAAGTATGTTGGAAACCTTAAAACGTTTGCAAATGCTATTTATTATTATCGTTAATTCCATGCTTTATGAATCCAACATTAATATGACTTGATTACTACATATTTCCTTCCACTCTCTGCCTGGTGTATTCCTTCTTCTTCTCTTCAAATTACCCTTAAACGCTGACTCTTTCAAGAAATTTTTGCCGATCCCTTACTTGGTAATCTTCCCCTCAGACCTCACATTTTGTGTATATCTCTCTAATATTGTGGTCGAGTAGCCACAATGCTCTCCACTGGTCTAGGATGTCCAGTCCATTAACATGCAGCCTCAGCTACGTGCAGATTATTTGGCCTTGGGGCATGTGGTTGAAAAGAAATTGGCTTAGCTTCCATATAAGTGCCGATGATATAGAGCAGAGCCAGCACTTAGAAACATCAGCTGCAGGCCCCATATTTGCATGTTCTGGGGTGGAGGAGGAAGGGACAGTGGTTGGCAGATAGGCTGGAAAGTAGTCATGGTTTCAGTTCTTTAGAATTGTGAGATTCTGACAAATCTATACAAAGTCTGTAGGAGGTCTCTGCGACTGATCAGTGCCAATAGAATGATAACTACTGGCTTTCCACTTTTCTCCCTCCCTAGACATGGTTCTGTGATATATTACTCTAATCATGAAGTTTTGGTGCTTATTCCTTTTGAGTGGTCATCTGTTATGAATCCCAGCATCACAGATTCAGAGGAGACATAGAACCAGCTCTCTCATTTTACAGATGTGGAAACTGAGGCCCAGAGGTTAACTGACTTGTCCTGAGTTATGTAGGTCATAAGTGGTAAATCTAGGATTCAAACCCAACTCTTATGACTCCAGATTCAATGCTCTTTCCAACACACTACACTGCCCACCGGTAGAATGGCTCTCTTCTTGGCTCTCTTCCTACTCAGCATCCCTCCCCCTCCCAGTTTTCTTCCTTCCCTACCTCTAGGCTTTTGTCTTCTAAATTCAGATATTTTTCAGGGAGAATTAGGGATGAAGGTTTCTGTCACCCAGACTGCTGGTGTTGACTTGTTTTGGTCATATCCAATTCTTCATGACCTCATTTTGGGGTTTTCTTGGCAAAGATACAGGAGTGATTTGCCATTTCCTTGTCTAGCTCCTTTTACAGATGAGGAAATTAAGGCAACATTCAGCTGAGACCTGAATTTGCAGTTCAGAGGACCAGAATTCAAATCCCCAGCTCTGCCACTTGCTGTCTTCTTGTGCTAAGCCATTTGCTCTCTCTCTCTGGGCTTTATTTTTCTCTGCTGTGAAATGAGGGGCTTCTAGGTGATTCCTAAGCCTTGTTCTCTCTAGTTCTGCTTCTATGATTCTATGGTCCCCTTACACTGAATACAACAAACAGGAAGCACCCCTTGTATGCTGGGACCTGGGATACAAAGACAAACCAAACAGCCCTGAAACACTCACTGCCTTCCCTCAGAGAGGGAAACATTCTACCGAGTTTACGTTGCATGTTGCAATCAATTTCTTATACAAAGAAAGAAATATGTCTGATGAACTAGTGACAAGAGGGCAGAGCTTTTGCTTTTTGATGGCAGGTTTTGGTCATTGTGGGGATGGATGGAGTGAGTGGAAGCATGGCATTGTGGAAAGCGCTCTCTGTTTGGCAGCTGCAGAAGATTTGGGTTTGAATCCAGCCTCCAACATCCTTGGGAGTTCTGGTATGATATTTAACCTTTCTGAGCCTCAGTGTTCATCTGTAAGATGAAGATAATAATCATGGTTACCTCACCGGGTTATCGTGAGGCTCAAATGTTTGGAAAACACTTTTCAAGTTTTAAAATATGTATGCATTCTAGCAGCGATAGGTCTATTCTTTAAAATGAAAACTGAACCTCCCTAGTATTTAAAGAAATGTCTGAAAAAATAAGTCTAGTTTTACTTTTCCACCAGCAATGTAAGCAGTCAATCCTCTTTCCCGCTCCGGCTAGCCCAGGGTTGCTCAGGCTTGGCTAAAATGTTTGGTATTTCTCACCAGTCTATATATGGCTTCAGACAACAGCTGTTGGCCACATTGTGTCCATCTATTACCATATGGATGCTGCGTGCATTCGCTGCCCTCATGCCTCAAGTGCATTTGCAGATAAGCATTAAGTCACAAAGAACCTAATCTCAGAACCACACACAGCCTGTTTCAAATTACTGCTCATTCTTCACTTGAAAGGCAATGATGATGTCTTGCACTCACATATTTTTGCCCACATGTGGGGTGTCTTGTAACTTGCAGAATGCTTATGGAATCATTTCCATTGAAGACTGATTACCTAATTAGTGATATTGCTTGTAAACTGCTAATGGCTGGAACCTGTCCAACATGCTATCATCATCCCCCTTGGTGTCTTCTTGGAGAGTCTGCAGCTAGTTTCTGCTTATGGACCAAACTGAAGTGTTCTTCCTTAGTACTGAGTCCTGGCCGATGTGCATTATGGGGCAGGCAGTTGGGTGATGGGGGAAAGAACATACATGGTATGATGCAAACCTTCAGTAGCACATCAGGCAGTGCACACAGACCTTCAGCAGATGGACGATCTCCTCTGAGAAATACTCGTGGCAAGTGAGATATTTCAGACAATAGTTTTATTTTTTGGTGAGCTACATGCGAACTGGTGTGAGGACTTAATGGACATTAACATGAGAGACAGCAGGACATGGGTAGAAAGAACCAGAAGATATGGGCTTGAAACTCAGTTCTGTGACTTATTAGGTGTGTGACCTTAGATAAATCACTTGACTTCCCTGCAACTCCGTTTCCTCATTTAGAAAATGAAAGGGTTGGGTGCTCTGACCCAGTGAATCTCAGCTCTGCTGTTTATAAACTGTTTTACCCAGAAAGTTGTTCACAGATGCTCTGAGCCTCAGTTTATCCTCTGTAGATGGAGGAGTTGGGCTAGATGCCCTGTGAATCTAGGGCTTAGCCCTTGAGGATGAAATGATCAGCAACCTGAAGTCAGTTCAATTTAATTGATTAGCAAATCTTTGTTAAGCACTTTCTATGGGTCTGGCACTATGCTAAATCCTGGGGATATAAAGACATAAGTGAAAAAGTTTCTGTCCTCGAGGGTATTCTAAGATGGGAGTTGTTCTGCATTTGTGTAAGTATATGTTTAATTTATATGAAATGAAAGCAAGTTAATTTTGGGACTGCAAGCAGCTGGGGGTAGGACAGAGATCAGGAGTAGCTTCATATAGAGGTGACGCTTGGCTTGAATCCTGAAGGAAAACGGGGGTTGCAAGAGGTGGAAGTGGGGAATGGGGAGAAATGTTTCAGCCATGGGGGACAGCCAGGAAGAAGGCATGGAGAGGAGATTTAGGGTTGCAAGTGTGTAGAACAGTGAGTAGGCCGATATAACTGGATCACAGAATGGGAGAAGAGGCGTAATGTGTAAGAAGACAGGAAAGGGAGGAAGAGGCCAGATTGTGAAGATTGTTGGGTGCCAAAACAGAAACATTTATATTTGGTCCTAGAAATAATACGGAACCACTAGGGTTTATTGAATGGTGTGTGTGTGTGTGTGTGTGTGTGTGTGTGATATGATTAGATTTATGCTTTAGGAAAATCGGCTTGGCAGCTAGCTGAGTAGGGGTTGGCTTGCATTAGTGAGAGGCCTGAACTAGGGAGTGGAGAGAAGGGAACATATGCGATAAATGTTGTGGAAGAAATAACAGGATTTGGCAACAGATTGGATATGTGGGATGAATGAGTATGAGGAGTTGAGGATGACTGAGGTTTCTAACTTGGAGCATTAGAACAATGGTGGTGGTTTCTACAATAATAGGGGAAATTTGAGAGAGAGGTGGGCACTAGAGGAGAGAAAATGAATGCTCAGTTCCACATTTTTGTGCTTGGGATGCTTATGGGATATCCTATTCAAAGCTGATGATCCAGGACATGGTAATTTACCACCTCCTCCTCCCCACTGAAAATTCACTGATGCCCCAAAACCAGACAATTAAGTAAAAACATCACTGCTCAAATCCTACTTCCTTTGTGAAGTTTTTCTAGTCCCAGCTTTGATATCTACTCCCTGTCTGACTTGGACAAATCACTGAAATCTGCCAAGGCCTCAGTGTCCTCATCTGTAAAGTTGCGTGGAGGGTTTCCTATAATAATATCGGTAATAACAGATGGTTGTTGTGAAGTTCAGATGAGATAATGTCTGTCAAAATATTACATACATGTCAACTCTCAATTAACCAATAAGCCTTTATTAAGTCCCTGCCATGGGCCAAGACCTGTGCTAGACATTGGGGAGACAAAGAAAAAGCTGATATTCATTTCATCAGGTAGTACCATTGTCCAGTATGATAGGATCTTGAGGGCAGGGACCAGCCTTAGTTCTCATTTTTGTCTTTGTCTTCCCAGCTTGCTGTCTATGACAAAAACAATATTATCATTGAGAATATTGGTGTTCTCTTCTCATGTGGAGCAGTCTGTTGATGAGAAGCTTGCTGTGAGAAATGCTTGGGGTTTTAAGTTATCAAGTTAAATATTAAGTTATTTGTATTTAAGTTATCTGGTGTCTAGGAGGAGATGGAGAGTTAGCCCATGGATATTTAGGGAGAAGGGAAGGGAAGAAGGCCTGATAACCAGACTCTGAGTTGAGGAGAACATTCCCCTCATAACCGGCTATGCCAGAATACCTACATTACCCCTTGGAGCTCCCATGTAATGCAATCTGAGGCCAGAGAAAGGAGCACACTCTCCAGGCTTGCCTGGACAGAATATTCTCCTAGTTCTCTGGAGTGTGTGAGGAGATCAGCATTCCAAAGCATGAGCCCTTCCCTCCCTCCCACCTGAGTGCCTACCATGGGGCGGAGAGCAGGTGCTTCTAAGAAGTCAATTGATGGAGTTGGACAGAAATTCAATCTAACAAGCTTCCCTTAAGTGCCTATTATGTGCCAGCTGGAGCAGCCGTTGAAACCCTGCCTCTGACACATAATAACTAGCATTTATGTAGCACTCCAAGATTTGCAATATGCTTTACACAAGTTACCTTATATTTAATCCTCATGCTCTGTGAAGCAGGTGCTATGGGGAAACTGAGGCTGAGAAGTTAAGGTATTTGTCCGCAGTCACACAGCTGGTAGAGAACTGAGGTAGGATTGGAACTCAGGTTCTCCTGGCTTTTAGTCCAATAGCCTATCTGTGGCAGCATCTAACTGGCACATTTTGTCTATGTGACTCTGGACCAGTCATTTATCCTTCTAATGCACTCTTTAGGACCATGAATTGCAGAGAAAGTGCTGATCTGTACTGGGAGAGGGAATTTCCCCATATAGCACAGGCCCAGTCTCTGTTCCTCATGTATCAGACACTGTGGTCTTTGTGGGGATACAAAGAGAAAAATGAAAGTCACTGCCCTCAGGGAGCTCACAACCTTTTACCAGGGAAATCAAGCATGTCCACAAATCAGTTATATAGGTCAGAAAGACCTTGGAGTCTCTCTGACCTCTTTTGTCACCAAACCCAAATTATCAGGGCCAATTATCATTGATTGAAAAAAGCTTAGAAGAAATAATTATATTTTCACTAATGTAAATATATCTTGGAATATGAACTAAAGAAAATCAAATATTCAAATTAATTCATCAAAGATTTGTTAAGTACTTAATTTGTATGAAGAGAGAGGCAACAGCATAATCCATAGAGAGCTGACCTTGGAGTCGGGAAGACCAGAGTTCAAGTCTCCCCTCTGACACAGATTGGCTGAGTGACTTTGAAGTAATCACTGAGCCTCTCATTTCCCCAGTCAACTTTTTAAGAGACTATAAGCTACTGACCAGTATTGATGAAGGGAACTTCCTTTGTCAGTGAAATAATATAACTAGTTCTCTGACCCTGAGAATGTATGATGCCCTAGAAATTAGAAAGACTGAAAGGAAATGGGTTCTTCCTTCTAGAAGCTTAATTCTGAAGCCAGGTCATTTGTTGAGCATCTGACTTGGGAGGGAGTGCTCTGTACTAGTTGCTAAGGGTGAGAAAAAAGAAATAAAAAACCTAATCTTTGCATTTGAGGAGTGTGTAAAACAACTGGGGAGACAAAGGATGAAATGACACGGGCAAGTTACAAAGTCATAGATGGAGTAACAAAATGGCAGCATATACATTGAATGCATATGTCTTCAGTTGGGGCCAAGAGGAAAAGGAGAACATTTCTGCCTTGGAGGCTGCAGGGGTCACTGTTACCCTGAATTCTAGGGGCCTGTTTAAGAGGAGTGGATAATCATTTCATTAATGGTGGTTATATCAGAGGTGGAGACGTTGACCTGGGAGTAGTTATGGAGGGAATGAGGAAGGAGAATTAGCAATTGTATGGACAGCATTCTGAATCAATTTGGAGAGGGAGAGAATTGGCTTGAGGACTGTTTAAGTGAGTATAGGTGAGAGAGTGAGAAACTGAGGGAGTGGGTCAATACACAGTGGAGTTAAGGAATCTCAGCTGGGCAATGGGTCCGAGTCTTGAACCACGACTGGGACCTGGTTGCTAGCTCTCCTCTTCTCTCTGCCTAATACAGCATAAATGTCAGACTGGCAAAGTGATATGAGGCTTTTATTTTTTGTAGGGTTAGGTCCTGACCTGTGATTTTGTCCATGTGGGAGACTCCCAGTATGGAATCTCTCTCCACCAGTATGGATCAAAACCGATTTGTCACGGTCTTAGAGAAGTGCTCAGAGACATTGAGCAGTTAAGTGACTTGACCTAGCTAGTATATATCGGAGATTAGGACTTGAAGCTAGGTTTTCCTGACTCTAGGATAGGCCTTCTATCTACAACACCATGCTGCCTCTTGGGAGGAAAGGTTAGAGGAACAAATTCTATCTTTTACAGGATGTAGAAATGGTGGTTTCTGAGCTATTCTTGGTTGCATTTTGGTTGCCTGTAGGTACAGAGTGACATGGGCTTGGGGGAATGACCAATAGTACCATGACAACATAAGATGGAAAGAGTGATCATAGTCAGGGGAGATTTAATCAGGAAAGATTTTTTTGGAGAAGTTTTTAGAGCTGGATATTAAAGAACATGACGACTATGGATTGACGGAGATGGAGAGAGAAGACCTTCCAGCTGGGCAAATGCAAAGCCATTAAATAGATAATTTTCAAGAGTATGACAATTTCAATAGCTTAGAAATTATGAAACAGGATATTAATACAAAATTAAATTGGAGCGTCATTGGGGAACCCCATGATGATCATGACTGCTAAGTGTTTGGGGTGTTATATTAAAGGTGATAGGAAGCTACTGGAGAACTTTGAACAGGTGAATGACATAAGGAAGATGCTAGTTGAGGCTAGAACTCATTTTGTAATCATTGAATACAAAACTTCTCAAGACATGCCCTGAGCATGTTTGACACTTATTACCTGTATGACATTAAGTCAATTTCTTCAACTTGCTTGGCCTTGGTTTCATTTTCTGGATAAGTAGGATGGCAAGATGATCTCTGAAGTTTTTTTTCTCACTCTAAATCTTTTTGAAAACCAAAGGGTTCCATACATTGGCCTTTAGTCCTGAATCTAAAATCACTTACTCTAACGTCAATAGACTGATAACTTAAAGTGTCTTGGGTATTAATTTCTTTGGTTTAGTTTAGGATTTTGAAGGTGACTGTATTGATTAAATAATATTTTGAATTTTTATTGCTTTGTACTCTTCAGATCCCTTTAATATGTATTGTATAACATGATCCTTACAATAATCCTATGAGTCAATAAGGCAGGTGTTTTGGGGGCTGGATCTGTGATGTTATTTGTATAAGGAATTTCTGTGAGAAAACTCCTTTTGCCAATGCAGATAAGCATCTTTATTTATTTATTTATTTTTACAATTTACAGTCTTACGGAGTTACCTGGGTAAGTGATTTGCCCAGAGTCATGTGTCTTGCACCCATACCTAAATGACTCTAAGGGCAGTCTTTATCTCCCTTCTCTGTCTGGCACATGCAGCAAGTATTATTTATCACCATTTTACAAGTGAGGAAACAGTGATTTGGCTAAGGTTGTAAAGGCAATATGCATGAGAAGCTGAACTTGAATCCAGGTCTAATTGACTTCAAGCTTGGTGCTCTCTCCATCACCTCCACTCTGTCTCCCTTAGGGCATGAGAAGGGGCAGCTATTTTCATCTCCATTTCACAAGTGAAGAAACTTACAACTATTTGCCCAAAGTCGCAATATGTGTCAGAAGTGGGACTTGAACCTATGTCTCCTCCTGATGCCTAATTTGGTATTTATCCCATGTCTCCATAGGCAACCCTAAGAAATCTGCATTATTTTACTAGCCCCATTAAAGGCTAAAACCTCAGTTTAAGAAGCGAAAAGAAAACATTTCCACCTCTCTTGCTCCTTGGTAGCAGAGAAAGATGACCAGATCTGGTGGCAGAGGATCTGGGTTCGAGTGCTGATTCTGATACTTCCTGTACATCCTTGGGCAAGTTCCTTCTCTCTGTGCCCCAATTTCCTGCTCTGTAAATGGAGGGGATTGGACTAAATAGCCTCTAGGTTTCCTTCCAGTCTAGGTCTTCATATGATTCAATGTCATTTACTTTTCCACCATTTTCTCACTTTGGCATTGGTGCTTTTGCCTACATGACTTGACCAACTTATTTTTATATCAATCGGTATCTACTTGGTCCATTGTGTTGGTTTCTACCTTCACTAGAAAGAATTGTCTGAATGATGTCTTCCCTCTCATGAAGAATCCTTTGGCCACCAACAATAGAACTATTAAAACTTCATGATTCACAAGCTTTGATCCATTATGGGCTAGAATCTTCATCAAAGGATGCGTGATCTCTTTGGTGTGGGTGTGCCCCTCAATAGTGCAGATCTCATTCTATTCATGCCTTTTCTTCATTGTGATTCTTTTTTTCTTCATTGTGATTCTTGTCTGTATCTTCTCATTAATCCTCCAAAGAGGATTTACCTAATACTTTGGAAGCCTTTTCCTCCTGCTTTGGGTCTTTTTTTAAAAGTAACTTAGGAACACAAGATTGTAGAATCATAGATTTAGAGCTGGGAGAGTCTTAACAGGCCATGTAGCCTACATATTACGCTCAGGCTGTCAATGGGTTGTCTCTCCCTCTTTCTCCGTAATTGGCCTATCTCCCTTTCTGATCATACATTTCTTGGATGATATTCTTTATAGCACTTCTTGCATGCAAAGCACTGTTGATAACATGGTACAGTCTACCAGGCCCACCATGTGTCTCTCCCGTTGTTGTAACAATATGGCTAGCAGCTGCTGCGGGGGTGTAACACCAACAACAGCCAGCACACAGAACACTGCAAGCCCAGGTTCTTTTGATCTGTTTTACTAAGGAAAGCAACGTTAAGGGATTGACAATCTTACTTTAATCCAGCATACAAATATCATTCACTTAGTCCAGGGGAAAAAGCCAGCACCCTGAACTTCAGAGCAAATGCAAACAAACTACAAACATCAACAGACAGACCAAATTCAATTCATAGTTACCAACATCTGAGTTCATCCGGGAGCTCGACAAGGGCTGGCCCAGAGTCATGCAATACTCCTATTGTGGGTCAGAGCTCTGAAAAAGAGAAAGCCAACCTCTGGTTTTATATCTTTTTCAGGTTCAAGGGTGAGTCACACATGCGACTCACCCATGTGACCTAAAATCACCACAAAAATGTGACTTAAACTCACATGGTCTAAAAGCCTCTGATGTCACAAACATGTCACTCGAACCCATGTAAACTAGGCTTTCCCTTGAGGCAAGGAGGTCATCAAGGACTCCTAACTTAATCAAGGAAATAAAGGCCAAACTCTTCAAGGGCACTTGGTTGAATTAAGTGCTAAGAGCCCATTTTGATTGACAATTCCTCAGTGTTCTTTGAGTCCAACACAATTTTCATTCTTTGAGGGTGGTGTTAATCCATGAACTTGGGTTGGGATTCCTCCACCAACACAACACACCTGCCTCACTTCTGCCTATCCCCAAATAAAAATGAGGTCTCATATCATCTGCCTCAAATAAGTGTTGACCCACCAGTGTCTTTATTAACGTAAAATGACCCCGTTACGAACAGTCTATCCCTGACAACAGAAAAAGACTGTTGAAGTACCACAATAGGATCCTTTTATCTAGTGAGCTCTACATAGGCAGCATGGCACAGTAAAAAAGAGTCCTGGATTGGGAGTCAAATCCTGTGTGACCTTGGACAAGTTGTTTGACCTCCAAGGGACTTGGTTCCTTCATCTCTAAAATGGGAGCATTGGTCTAGATGACCAAGGAAGTCCCTTCTGGATCTAAGATCCTATGGGAAGACAACTATGACAAAACCCACAGTCTAGTGACCAAACTCTTGATGCTCATCAGGGAAACCCAAAACTCACACAATGATGTAAAGAGGGACAGATATTTGTTTTACAGGGCAGGGACCCTAGTTCACTGTCTCCCAGTATGGAAGAGTTCATTGGCCTCACATAGTAGGTTGTTTGACTGCTTATGTACGGAGGAGGGAAGACAAATGGGCTGTCTTTTAGGATACCCAGTATGAGTGTTTTGGGAGCTAGTTGAGAGGGCTGAGCTAACATGAGGGGATCATCTTAACTGTGCGAAGCAGTAAATTTCTGGAAGGTTATCATTACTCAATATGAGAAATACTGAAGCCAAAAAATAGAATGCCAACTTGTACTCTGGGAAGGAATAAGTCAGGCTTTGTTGCCTGGGGTTTTCAGGTGAACCCTATAAATCTAAGCTGGGATGTAAAAGGAAACTGCAGTTCTTAGGGAAAAAGCTTTGGCATTTTGAGAGGCAATATCCATTTTGGCCTGTGTGCGCATATCTGGCGGTGCAGAACAGTCAGTGATCCAGCCAGCAAGTTGCAGAAGCCTCCAGAGGCTTTTTTAAGGTGCCATTTAAGACTTTTTTGAAATATGAAGCACAGAACGTAGGATTATAGGTTCATAGATTCAGAACTAGACATCTAATCAAACTCCACCATTTTACAGATGAGAAGATTGAGGTCCAGAAAGAGGAGGGATCTTGCTCAGGTAGAATTAGTGTCAGAATTGAGATTTGAACCCTGGCACACAGTAGAAAAGGGACAGCTAGGGGGCACAGTGAATAGAGTGCTGACCTGGAGTCCAGAAGACTTGAGTTCAAATCTAGTTTTGGATACTTACTAGCTGTATGACCCTGGGCAAGTCGCTTAACCCTGTTTGACTCAGTTTCCTCATCTGTAAGATGAGCTGGAGAAGAAAATGGCCAACCACTCCAGTATCTTTATCAAGAAAACCCCCAAAATGAGATCACCAAGAGTTGGATATGACTGAGAAATGACTTAACAAAAACATAGAGTAGAAAGAGCACTGGCTCTGGAATCAGGTGACTTGGCTTCAAATCCTTTCCCTGATGTTTGTACTTATATGATTTTGGATAGATCCTTGACCAACCTGGACCTCAGAGTCCTCATAAAATGAGAGGGTTGGTCTCAATGTCTTCTAAGTTTCCTTCCATTTCTAGAGGTTTGGATTCTGCATTCCTTTGGGTTATTTTAAGTCTAACACCCTTTCCAATGTACACTACTTACATCAGCTGCCTCTGACCCTTTGAATTTCTTAAGAATCTTGGGATTCTAAAAACATCTCCCCTCATCACAGTTCTCAGGCAGAAATGACCATGATTGGAGAAGATCAATCAATCAATAAGCACTTTTTAGGCACCCACTGTGTCAGGTGTGATGCCAGGTGCTGGGCATCAAAAGACAAAAATGAAATGGTCCCTGCCTCCATGCATCTGACATTCTCTTTGAGGAAACATATGTATATGAGAATACACAAAATATATGCAAAAGAAATTTAAGGTAAATTAAGTAGGAAGGTCATAAGAAAGAACAACAGAATTGGAGATTTTCTAGAGGGGACTTAGGTGTAGGTTGAACCAGCTGGCCATGGAGAGTCCTTCCAACTCTAAGGACTCTGGATTTCTGGGATGCTGTGAAGAACATAGTTAGGGTATGACTCCAGCTTTGTGTCCTAGCCACATGGCAGATGCTCCATGGGTTTCTTTCCAGAGTTTTCTGAGGTAGGAGCATTGTGTTCAGGAGTTTGATTCAGCTTTAAAAATTAATGTGGTATCCTCTGCTCTTTCCCTTTATCGAATGCCTCATCCACTCCCCTGAAGGGAGTCTTTACGTTTGCGAAGAACTTTACGTGCATCAGGTCACTGAAACATTGACACCAGTTGTGAGGTTGGTGCTGTGGGTATTATTATCTTTATTTTAGAGATGAGGAAACTGAAGTTCTGAAAAGTAGTTTGTTCATGGTTATATTATTAGAGACAGGATTTGAACCTAGGACTTGCCTGTTTCCAAGTTCAGAACTCTTATCTGCCATGCCAGACCGAGATGAGCATTTACTTTAACTCTCCACATAAATGGTAATTCTTCTGGACTACTAGTCAAATGTTCCAGATTACGTGTATGTGCACATGACCTCATGCACACATAACACGTAGAAATGGGTGAGATTGAAGTCCCATTCATGATATGATTATCAAAGAACTATCTTTTTAAAAACTTTTTTGAGTTAAATAAATTTTTAAAAAGATCTTTAAAAATCTTTTAAATATTTAAATTTTACATAATAATAGCTAGCGTTTATATAGTGCTCTAACGTTTGTAAAGCACTTTTATATATGATATCTTATTTGCTCCCTTTTCCCACACATGTCACCCCAGGTCTCTGTGCCTCTTCATACTGACATATATTTATGTATCTGTGTTTCCATTGAATATCCCAGATAATATAAGCAACCTGAGGAAAGGGATGGACAGTGGCTTGTCTCTAGCAGTCATGTAATAAATATTTGTTGAATTGAATGGATAGAACTGAATCCAATCCTTAGCTAGGATTAGTGGATAGAGTGTTAAATTAGAAGTCAGAAAAACCTGGGTTTAAATCCTGCCTCTGCCATGACCTGTGTGACCCCAGGCAAGTCTTCTAACTTCTCTGAGACGTCTTTGCTTAGTTAAAAAAATCATAATATTTGGGAGAAGCAGCATAGAATGCTGGATTTGATTTCAGAAAGACTTGGGTTCAAATCCCACCTGTTACAGTTACTGGCTGTGTGACCCTGGTCTAGTCAATATACTTCTCTAAGGCTTAGGTTTCTCATCTTTAAAGTGGAGATGATGGTAATTCTTGTGACACCACCTTGTGAGACTTGAATGAGATGCTGTCAAAACCCTTTGCCACCTGCAAAGTACTGAGTAAATGTCAGCACTTATTATTAACAAACTTTAATAACAGGTTGTAATCTGTAATCTGTAATAACACATCTCTGAACCTTAAGGTTTATAAAGTGCTTTTGTAATAACTCTTGGTGTTAATATAAAAGCAAATGCTTTAAATTTTAGGAGAATTATATTACATATTTTTACATAATAGATTCTTTCATATCCTGTGACACACAAAAAATGGCTACTGTAGATGTGAAGGTGAGATGGGTCCTCTGGGTAGCAGAATTAAAAAGATTTAAGCTGGAGGAAAAGTACCTTTTCTGCCATGGCTGGGATGTTCAAGCAGAGGCAGGGTGACCACTCATGGGGGCTACCCTACAAGGAATTCAGATTTGGAGCAGGAAATTGGACCAGACAACTTCCAAGGTCCATAGGAACTCTGGGATCCTGGTAGAATCAGACCACAGCTTTCCCTCATGCTTGTCCCCTCCTGGACCAGAACTCTGGACAGCACTCCAGAGACCACGTCTCACTTTCTCTTCCCCCTTTCCCAAAGTTAATCCTCTTTGTTTGGGAACTCTGCTCTGGGGCTGAACTACCTTGATTGGGGAATGAATGAGTGAGTTAGTTAAAACTCACCTTACCTACTACATTACTATGTCCACTAAGCTGGCTCATATCCAACAACTCTGACATATTGGTTGCCCAATTTTTTCCAGATTTCTACCTTTCTCTGAGAACTATAATCCGATTATTATTAGCAATGCATCTGGAAAGAATATGACAAGTGATTGGTTCCACTCTGGTTCTACTCATCACCACTGGGATTCCTCACACCAAAACATGCTTCCCTGACACCACTGTTGTATATATACTGTTTCTCCCTATTAGACTATAAGCTCCTTGAGGGCAGGTACTATGTGATCTTTGTATTTATATTCCCATTGCCTAGCACAATGCCTGACATATAGTAAATACTTTAAAATGTTTGTTCATTCATTCATCTGTACTAAATACATGTTAGAAAAGTTAAAATTAAAGTTTTTTTTTTTTAAAGCATAAGGAATTGATGAAGACCCTGTATAAAACCCTAGGCTTGGCTGTCACCACCACCCTCCTTCTCCCTCTTCCTCCCCTCCTCCTGCAAGTGAGAAATATTCTTGGTTCCATTTCACTTTAAGACAGTAGTTTCCTCTGTCTTCCTACCACCATATGATCTTTTGTGATCTTTATGAACTCATCTCCTCTGGGACTCTCTGCCTAAGGCTCTGATTTTCAGGTATAGGTAAATACTTCCTAATGTGGAGCACTGGAGGATTTGTCAATTGGACATAGAGTCATGGCTTGAGAACTAGAAATGAAGAGGTCATCTATTTTAAGTGTCTCATTTTACATATGGGGAAACTGAGATTCATAGACGGCAAGTGACATAGGGAAGAATTGGACCTGGGTCCTCTTACCTCAAATGTGTAATATTACCTATAATTCTTGTTACATGTAGGAAGGAGAGGTTGAAAGACAGAAGGAGCCACTCTCACACTTCAGATGAGCTCACATCTAATTAGTGGTCTTACTCCTTCCACCAGTACAGATTCCAACCTCCCTATGGTGTTTAAGATGTGTCTCTGTTCAGTCGGTTCAGTTGTGTCCAACACTTTGTGACCCCATTTGGGGTTTTCTTGGCAATGATACCAGAGTGGTTAGCCATTTCCTTCTCCAGCTCATTTTACAGAGGACAAAATGGAGGCAAATGGAGTTAAGTGATTTGCACAGGGTCACACAGCTGATAAGCATCTAAGCTAGATTTGAACTCATCTTCCTGACTCCAAGCCTGGCACTCTATCCACTGCACTACTTAGCTGCCCATTTCCTAGCTGTGGGTCTTTCCATAAATCCAATATTGAGGTGCTATCCAAGATACTGGATGCTGTTCTCTAGCTCTTTGTAGTAACCCTTTTAAAAAAAAAAACCCAGAACAACATTTTGGTTGCATACAGCTTTATTGCTAAACATCATGACATAACCCATTGGCCGTGTGTTTTTGTTGGTAACTTTTATGGCTCTTCTCATGTGCAAGTCATTGCTGGCAATCTGCTCACACCTACCATTCATTCATCCATTGAACATTTATTAAGCACCTACTACATGTCAGATCTATTATGGGAGGCAGTGTATAATAGTGGTTAGAAGGCTGGTTTCAAAGCCAGGTGATGGTTTCAAGTCCCATCTCTGACACTTACTGGCCATGTGACCCTGGGCAAGTCACTGAACCTCTTGGTGATCTAGACCACAAAGACTCTTAGCTGTAGAGAAGGTGTTGGTCTGTAGTGGTAGAAGGTATTTCCTCACCTGAGAGTTCCCTGTACCAGTAAAATCTAAGGGTCAGTCCCTTCTCTATCCCTATTTGGCAAACATTATTCTGGATTTTGGGGGTAAAGAGACAATAATAAAAGTCTCTCCGTTCAGGAAATTTACATTGTCTTGGGGGAAACAACATGTACACAGAGAAGTAAGTACAGAACATATGCAAAATAACATTAGGGGGTGGGGGACTGAAAATTATGGGGTATGTGTGTGGGAGGAGAGCCTTGTAGAGAACGTGGCTCTTGAGTTGAGTCCGAAGAAGGAGAGCATTTCACTCATGGAGTAAAATGTGCAAAGGCATGGAGGTGGGAGATAAACAGTCATATACAGGTTCAAATCATGTTAGCAAGCATTTACAAAGTGTCCGCTATGTGCCAGGTCATGTGCTAAGTGATGGGATACAAAGAAAGACAAAAAGAATCCTGCCTTCAAGGATCTTACAATCTAATGGGAACAGCAAGTGAGGACAGTTTGGCTGCAACAATATACAAAAAGCTCGTACAAATGGGGTGCAACCAGACAGTAAAGGACTTTTGATGTCAAAGAGAGGGCTCTGTGGGAGACCATGGGGCCCAGTGATTGCCCGTCAGCCTGAAATTTTGATTCATCTCAGGTCAGACTGTTCCATGACCCTCGTTCATTTCATCTTTGGTAGTCTAAAGAGATGGGTGGGTTTCAGAGGCAATGGGTAACTGTGGACTATTGAAGGTACTAAAAAACTTCCCAGATGCCTCCCAGCCTGCTTTTTGGTTCAATTTTGAACTCAGTTACAGAGTGTGCCTAAGATGTAGTCTCAGTGGGCTGCCTGTCCTGGAGCCTTGTAGAGTTGTGTGGTCTATAAAGTAAAAGGAACTACTCACTCTCTTTTTAGTGTTCTTGGGTCTATGGGCATTGTCATTCAGTAGCCTCTGAAATTCAGAGATTTGGGAAAATCATGAAGAAAAGAATTATGAGGAGGTAAGAAGTAATTAAAGCATGAATAATGGCCAGCTTGAGGAGTGGTAAAGGTCAAGGAGTTTGGATGGTATTTTGGAGGGAGGAATAAGTGGGAAGAAAGTTCTAGCCTTGGAGACAAAGTTATAGTCTGAGTTTGAGAAAGTGATAGGGGAATTAGAGATAGGGGACAAAAAGAGATTAAAAAAAATTCCAAATGTGCCCTTTAATGCTTTAATCAGAAAGCTAGAAAATGAGAATAAAGACAAGTCAAATACATAGAATGAGTTGAGGGAGATAGAGACCAGAGAGAATGGATGCTAAAGATTGAAGTGAATAATGAAATCCCCATATTCAATTCAAGATTATAATATTTGCATAGTGTGCTGACATCCCTATTAGCAAGGGGTCACTTGAAAGACAAGTATAAAACAGTTCATCTTGAGATGTTTTATTCCCAGCAGTCAGTCTGCTCCATATTTGAGGTGTAAACTCTTAAGAACTGTTTTTGTTCATTTACAATTTGCTTGTTTGTTGGTTATGTCAATTTGGAAAATGGTTGGAGAATGCAGTGGTGTCCATTTGTTAGGGTCTTGGGGCATTTGGAAAGGGCATTCACATTTGCCTCATTTTGGCTTAATATTTTCATCATTAATAATGCATTAAGAAATTTGTATTCATAAAATAAAATCCAAATGCTCATTAATTTTTGTGATAGCCATAAATTGAGCTATCTAGAGAGCATTATCAAAAAGTCTTCTTGATTTAATACTCTGGTGTCTCATATAATTGGCCATAAAAAGACTCTACAAAAGGACTTCTTGTTAATATACACTTTTGGCCACAGGTATGTAGACATATATATTTTTTTCTTTTGGTAAAAGTAGCTTATTTGGTAGCTTTTTTTTAATAAGACAAAAATTCAGTTGAGGGTTGGGAGTGATGTTTATGTGATGCCAGAGTAACTAATTGAAAGGTGAAAATTTTAAATGAAGGTATCTGTACCACACAGTATAGAAAAAAATTTAACAGTCATAAGACTGTTAGGTCCTAAATCTGCCATTTAATTTTCCTTGAGTCAGAGTTTCCCCATCTCTTGTTTTTTTTTTCTTTTTTTCTAATTAAAGGGGCCATCCCTTGACTCACTTCTTAAAGAGGCCTATTCACTGAAGGGGTGTTACCTCATTCAGAGCGAGAACCTGAAAAGGCCTTAGCCTAAAAGGGCCAGGGTCCCCAAATGCATCCTGGGCCATCTCCAGTTGTCCTGGTGAATATCAGGTCACTGGACTCAGATGGCTGTGGAGGAGAAAGTGAGGCTGGTGACCTTGTATAGCCCTCCCTCATTCAAAGCAAAGTCAAGCGCAAGTCATGTCATCATTTTCTGATGTCATGGTTTTCTTTCAAAACAAAGGACAAACACAACACAACCCCATCTCTTAAACAGGGACAATAATCGGTGTCTCACCGAGCCTCTGCTTCCTCACCTAAAAAATGAGATTGAGAGTGTTTATAGTACCTATCGCGTAGAATCATGATAAGAACTCAATGAAATAATGGCACTTTGTTAAAGTGTATTAAATGAAGATAAATGGCATCTATATAGCCTTGACATTTGCAAAGCACTTTATGTACATTATATCATTTCAGCTTCCATACAACTCTGTGATATAGGTGCTCTAGGTTCTCTTAAGCCCATTTAACAGATAAGGAAATGAGGGCACAGAAAGATTAACTGACTTTGGTTGAGCTTTTGTGTTCCTGAAAGGGAGCACTGTGTAATTTAGTCTAGAAAGGTGGGTTAGAGCCAGGCTCTGGAAAAAATTTCACTGTTTTCTATGTGCGTTGTTGATGAGATGTAAAAAAATCCTGTGTTAAAAAGGTCTATAGAGGTAGAAGCATAGCTCTCCATTGTTGTTTACTTGAAGATTTCTTTCTTATCATCAATATCATTATTAGCAGTAATTTTCTGGATTCAAACTTATTGATGTGCGTTGACACCAACAAAATAAAAAGCTTAATGCTATGCGTGTATGTGGCTACCTGTATGAAATGTCACATATGAAAAATACCCACAATGTAGAGTGTATAATACACAACATAGTGTAAGGCATTATTTAGACTGGGCATAGGATATATGGTGATGGTGTACTGAATATTTGAATGATAAGCTAGGACACGGGAAATATCGACTCAAGAGAGTAAGGAAAGAATTACAAGTATTTGTATTTCATGAGGACTATCTTTCTCCCATTCCCTCACTTAGAAGTTACAAGGATTAAATGTGTTTTAACTTTGTGTGTCTGATCTCCACAACCTCTGGCTGCCAAGGTCCTATGACCAGTAACACAGGCTTATAGGAGAGAGTAGGGAAAGACTCAGAAGGTATTGTCAAGGATGTGAGAATTATAGAATGCATGATACAGATTCATTACAACCAAACCTCTCCATGTTTTCTCATCTTAAGATCTTTGGTAACTCATAACACAGCCTGGCACATGAGATTTTCCTTAAGGAATACAAAAATAGAGAAACAAAGAGACACAGGAGAGCCCCCCAGGATGAAGAGCTCTCCAAAGTCATATGGCTTTACCCCACAGAAGTCTCCCCTGCCTGGCACCCTGTCTCTTCCTTAATGACTTTATCTCTTTGTCCCTGTATCTGTCACCTTCATTCAAGGAAAATGAAATCCCATCACTACAAAGAATGACTCTACATTTTCTTAACTCACTCTCACTTACCTCTGTCCTCTGAATGGAGAGCTGGAGGGTAGTGCTCTAAACTCCTTCCAAAGCATTGCTGTATAGAAGGCTTACAAACTTCCTGGTAACTCCAATTTTTTATCAACTGTTCTGCTTGACTTTGATTCTTCTCATGCTGGATACTGTCTGGAGACACCCCCACCTCTTTTCAGCTTTGCTTTGTGTGTTATTTTCACTTGTCCATTAGATATTACTCTCCAAGAGGTCAGAGACTGTCTCTTTTTCTTATTTGTGTCCCCAGCACTTAGCACAGTGCCTGGCACGTAGTAAGCACTTAGTAAACATTTATTGAATCAAATGTATTTGAAAATGAAAGCCATCCTTTCAGTTACAAGCGATCACACTTTTTCTTGCTTTTATCTATTGCCTGTTGGTAAGGTCAGCATGGAAGAAAGGTTGGTGTCCTAAGTCATCACTACTGACAGAGATTGCTGCCCTTTTACCCTTACATCTCAGCTAAGATGATAGATGCATTCAAGGACATCATGTCTGTATATCTGCTAAAAGCTGAGCAGCCAATAATTTCTCTTGCCTTATTGATAACTTCATACTTTAAAAGGTGAATGAGCCAATAAGAGAGAATTCTATTCTGAATCTGATTTTCACTAACAGGAAGAACTAATTGATGGGTGGAAATGATGGGAACCTTTGGGGTGAAGTGACCCCTCTCTCCTAGAGCTTATGAGAGAGGAAAGGAAATCTGGGTATAGCCTAATGTGCACCTTGGAATTTGGGAGAGAAGATTTCAAAGGGTTCACAGGAAGTCATGGTAAAATACCATGAACAAAAATTCTACAGGGGAGGTCAACCCAGGAGGGATGTCAGGTGCACAGGAATGAAACTCTGAAGACACAAGTGCAAATAATTCTGCTGGAGAAGAAAAAAAGGGTATTGTTTGAAGAGACTGATGTGGATGCATAGGGTACTCTCCAATTTAGATTAAAAAAAAGATATGTGTAGGGAGCTAGGATAGGTAACAGAGAAGAAATATAAAATTATAGCATGGTCTTGTAAAAGATAGTGTCATGATGATCCAAGGTTAAGAAGGAAATCTAAGAACAACAAAAGGGTTTTTAAAAAGTTACATCTGAGAAAATAGGAGGATAAAACATGGACATGACCTTTGCTTGGGGTGTATGAGATGATGTTAACTGTTAATAGAAAGAAGGTAGAACCGCTCAATTTAATTTTTGTTTCTTGAAAGGACCAAATGAAAATGGCTAATGGGGAGCTGATTTCCAAAAGAAGGAAGTAACTACTTTTTAATTCAAGTCACCAGATTCAGATGAATTTTATATTGGGGGTATTGAAGTAACTGAGATTGCTAAACTACCATTAGTGATATTTGAAATGCTATGGAGAATGGGAGAGAAAGCACGATAGGAAGCCAAATGTCCTGATTTTCCAAGAAGGGAAGAAAATAGAGGCTATACCCTAGACCAGCTCCAGACTTCCTTCCTGCCCACGCTCTCTCCCTGTAATGGAATTTCCTTAGTGCTCTTGAAAATCAAGGGTACAAATTCCAGTTTTTGCTAGCTCAGCAGACTCTTGCTGGAGAGGTATAAATACCTGTATTTTCTCCAATTTCAGAAAGATAATACCAGGATGCGCAAGATTAGTATCCAATGTGGGCAGGTGTCTTAACCAATTACCCCCTCCCAAAACAAAGATTCGCATCAGAAATAATCCTAAAAGGTGTGTTTATTTGTGACATTCCAGTCAATAGTACCCGTCATCACTCAGAGATAAATTCAATGGAGAACATTTATGGACAGCTATTTCAATACAAAGCTTTAACAGATAATTGAACCATAAATCTATATTAGTATCCTTTTATTGTTTGTTTTACAATGTAAATTGCTGTGTGCTATTATCACTCTGTTTTAGTGTAAATAACTTTAAAAGACTGTCACTTGCAATATTGGGAGTTAATGTTGCAGGGACTATAATCTTAATGCAGAAACAAAATATCCCATTTCATAATGTTTGTACTACCTGAAAATGGAAAAGTTTCGTGGGCTGGATGTGGTGGTACATGCTGATGATTCTAGCTACTGGGGAGATTGAGGGTGGTGGATCCCTTGAGCTTAGGAGTTCTGAGTGGCAATGGGCAAAATTGATCAGATGTTTATACCGGTATTAATATGGTGAGCCCCCAGGTGTGGAGAGGGAGGCACTGGCTGGCCAAAGGAGGGATGCACAGGTCAGAAAAGGAAACTCCCATATAAAAAAAAACTCCCACATAGCTCCTGCATTTCTATCTTGGAGGAGATAGATTTGCCTTAATATAAAAATTATTAGATTCATAAACAACAGGATAAGGATCTCTAATTTTTGTTAGTGTGGCATAGTCTGATCTTGGTGTCTGCCTCAGAATCTACTGGCTATGTGACCCTGAGCAAGTCTTTCAACTTTTTGGTACATCCAAACGGCTTTCTAAGACTCTGAGCTATAGCTAGCTTGGAGCTCTGTATTGATGGAGCTGGTAATTCCCTATATTGATGGAATTACAGGACAGGACCAAAAGAAAAAAAAATTAGAAGATAATTCCCTGTGGGGAAACTCCCTCCACCAGTGCAGATCTCAATCCCTCTATGGCTTAAATACTAACCCTGCCTAAGCCTTTCTGACTTTGAATCCAGTGCTCTACACATTTTACCAACCTTCCCCCCCACACCCAAGAATTTCATGTCATAACATGAAAATACATTTTTTACCTTTCCGGTTCTTTAAACAGTTAGCTATTCTAATATTTTGTAGCATTTTAATCTGAAATTTCATAGTATTGTTGAATTTTAACTTGGTTTAAAATAATTTGGTTTTGTGTTGAAATTAATTAAAAATGCTATAAATTTATTGTGCAACACTCTGGGAATAAAAAAAGATACCCATGAATGCCTTGCTTTTGTTAGTATAATTGAATTATGTTTTAGTGTATCAGGTTTTTTTTTGTCGAGCAGATGTTCTCATTGTTGGAAACTATAATAGAAATGATAGGCCACATTCCTGTAGTGCTCTCTTCCCAAAGCTTCTGTGGGGCTGGTGCTACCATTACTATCATCTTACTAATGATGACCATGACTCTTATGACACTCCTGGGGTTACTGTGGCTGGTGCTGGCCTTGGGATTTCATTGGTATAGAAAACTCCTGGGGGAGGAAACTTCCTCTACCACCACAGGTTGGTACCTTTTTCTGTAGTTTATATGCATAGAGAATTCCAACACTGAGAAGTAAATGGTAGAGATAGGATTTGAACCCCAAACTCCCCTGGCTCCAAGGTCTGAGCTCTTTTTATTTTACCATAATGCTGCCAACATGTCTTGGGAAGTCTCTCAGAATGCTGAGCTTGACACCTTACTTGATTGGCTGTGTAATGAATGCTTATTCATGATGCTGACAAATTTGGCATCAATGAAAACCTCTTTTACAGGAAAGGCATGAAATGTGTCCAGTAGAAGAGAGGTTTTTGAACATATATTTCAGAAAAACTGCTCTTAGGTTGGGAGAAGGAAGACTATAATTATTTTTAGTTTTATATTTTTAGCTGGCATTCCCATTAATTAAGGTGTAAAATTACTAATCGATCATAGGACCCTATCTATGTATCTATCTATGATCTGTTTTATCTACCTTATCTACTTTTGATGTCTTTTAAAATGAAAATTTTATTGATATCTTTTGTTTTTATATCACCTATATTTTCCAATGTGCCCCTCTTCTCCCTCCCAGAGATCAAGTCCCTATATAAAGAAAAAAAAGAAGCCACTTTTGAAAAACAAACCACCATATTGAAAAAAATCTGCTTATTACATGCAGTACAGGACAGTATTTATTATACAGTAAAGTCTGCCTTCTTGCTAATTTTAGGTAATTTTCTATATGCTAATATATGCTAATTTTCTATGTAGAAGAAACATTTGGTGTTTAGCTTCATAGTTAATAAATGTAATATTCATTTCCTGCTCTTCAGAACTAAGATCAATCAACCAACAAGCATTTGTTAAGCAGTTGCTCTGTATCAGGCACTGTGCTAAGTCCTAGAGGTACAAAGACAAAAAAAGAAACCCAACAACAACAAACCAAAACTAGTGCCTGCCCCCAAGGAACTTTCATTTTAATGAATAGCAGAGGAAGGTGCTTCTATTGTATGAACCAGCTCAACTGCTCTGTGTTCATCCCTTGTCAATAACTCATGTTCTTATATTTGGATACTTCTATGAATTCGTGATTTTTAATGAATGTGCAAATCCCCTCTAATGATATAGATACTAAACCATCTCTATCAAACCTGGGTAACTCTCGTAAATGTTCCTGTAAACATGACATGAGAAGTTCACCCAGTGTGCTGGGGGCCATCTTGCCTGCCTCTTGATGCTATATGGATACCCAAGGAATACATGGGTTGTCCATCAACGACTTCTTACTCTTGCTGCAGTGAGAGTATGATCAGCCCATTTTTTTTCAGTTGACATATCTTCCTGATGACATAATTCACCTTATTCCTCTTGCACAGTCCTTCATAGCATGCTCGTGTCCACCAAGTCTAACTCCACTGTCCTTTGGGAGACTCTAGACCCATGGCTATATACTTTTATTTTTTTTCCACATTAGCCTTGGCTTCCCCCACACTTAGAGAAATTGCCAGTTTTTCTCTTCTAAGGCTCCAAATTTGGAATATTTTACCTTTCAGTGTTGTCTTAGCTATCGAGAGCTAACTTTTTAAGTGCTTTCTGGCTATTGATGAGTGAAAATCTTCCTTTCCTCAGGCTTATTTTTGGATCTTATTGAATACCCTTAGTCCTTAGACTTTTGGCAGAGAATCAGGGCACCATTTTCTTCTACGTTTTCAATTCAATTCTATGAATTCAATTCAATTCATTGGCCTCACCAAGATGAAAACACTCATTTTTTGCTTGGCAGGGTGAAGCCTTGGATGGTTTGGCAGTGTTAGTATTTTCACCCGGCTAGATGGCACATAGTTTTAACTTTTACAGAGTGGGTAGAATCATGACCTAAGTGAGTATAAAAGCCCAGTGGTACCACAGCCTATACAGAGGACATGACTGAGCTCTCAGCATCATGTACCAGAGGGGTTGCATGTCATACTGTTCAGGGCTGTGAGATAGTTCTTAGGTCTAGTCCCTATGACACAAATACAGAAGCGAGAATTGGGAAGGTACTTTTATCCAGCTGTGCTTAACAAGGAGTTTTTCTCTGCAACATTCTCAACAAGTGGTCATCCAAGTCTCTATCTGAAGACTTCCAGGGATAAGGATCCTTCTGCCTCTTGAGGCGGCCCGCCCTAATTTAAATGCCTCTAGTTAATAGGAAAATTTTCCTTATAATCAACCTGAAATCTACCCCTCCAGATGTTCACCTCATTTCTCTCAGTTTTCCCTCCAAGGACAAACAAAACAGACTAAACTTCACTTCCATGTGGGGGATGGTGGGAGAGATTACAAAAATGATCCAATCCAAACCATATTGGACTGAGAATTCTCTCTATAATGTCCAAGTCTCTGCTTGAAGACCTCCATGGCGGGAGAACTCACTATCCCCCAGAGTCAGTGCCTTCTACTTTGGACAGCTCTAATTATAGGAAAGTTTTTCCTGATACCAAGCATAAATTTATATTTCTGCAATATTCACACGTTGCTTCTGGTCCTAGCCTCTGGGGCCAAACACAGCAATAACAATGATGACTGATGAAGATGATGACGACAAATAATATTTCCATATTATTTTAAGGTTTAAAAAGTGTTTTATTATGCATATGATCTCCTTTCTTCCTCATGCCTGTGGGTGGTAGGTACCATTAATACTCCCATTTTATAGCTAAGGAAATGAGACTTGCCCAGGGTCACATAAAAAGGAAGTGTCTGAGGCAAGAATCAAACCTAAGTCTTCCTCTTTCCTATTCAGTCCCTCCTCCATAAAGTAACTCTTCAGATGCGCCTCCTGAGTCTTCTCTTCTCTAGATTAAGCATTCACAGTTCCTTTAACTGAAACTTATATGGGCGTGGCCTCAAAATTCATTGTTATATCTAATTATAATATTCCGTGTCATATAACTGAAAAGATTTGCAAGGATCTGACTTATTCACAGTACCAGAAATATCCCAAATCTGGAATGTCCTTTGTGGACTAAATAGATTTAACAGATTAAAAGTTCCTCATTCTTTTGTAAATAAGGTAGAAATGAAATTTGTCATTTTCTTAATACCAAAAGAATATGAAAAAAGAGTGTTTATCATTGGAAGGCTATATGGTGCATTTTCTACCATAGTGAAGCTTTTTCTGGGGGACCAAGTGCCAGATGTAGACTCTATGAGAATAGCATGAGAGGGTTCTCTTGATGTTAAACCTCAATGAAAGAGCTGCCATGTGTTTGACTTAAAGAAATGCCATTTTTCTATCATATATTGGTTTGGAAGCTCTTTCCTTGCAAGCTATTTACCATATTTTGTAAACAAGATGGCTTTCAGCTGAAATCTTTCATGTCCAATGGGAGTTAACATTCTCAAGTTCATCTGGTAATTTCATTGGATGTTAATGAGAAGGAAACAGTGGTATTGGGTGGGGTGAAGAAAGGTAGGAAGTAAGTCTGTCCTCCTTATTCTTCCCCACCTAGGACCTGGAAATGGTATCTTGAGGCAAAAGCATGCCGGAGTCACATGTTTTTGAACATGTCTTGAGAGAAGAGATCCTGAGAGTGGATTTCCTGGCTCAAGAGATATTAGTAGTGGGGAGCAATGGGAAATTTCCTTTAGAATCTCTTAGGAAAATAGTTACGTACTTGTCCACTCAGCTTGAGAAGGAAGTCAGCTTTGGGGGTAGTCTCAAGTGTGACCCAAATTCAAGAGTTTGGCCATTGTATTTCTAGAGGAAGGGATTTCCTGATTCAGTGTTATTTGGAGAAAGAAGAGAATTGCCCACCTAATTCCTGAGCATTGTCCAATGAAGAGAACAAAGCTAGTAAATTGTTTGGACAGTGAAGATTAGGATTGAAGGGGATGGCTCAATTGGCAAGATATTTTTGCCTTGAGGTGGGGATAGGAATGCAAATCAGACAGGGACACTACAAGTCTAGGAGGAATTGCTTGGGCTAGAGACAGGAAAATGCACCATATGGCCTTCCAATGATAAACACTCTTTTTTCATATTCTTTTGGTATTAAGAAAATGACCACAATCCCTTAGCTTCAATTCCCTTCTGTTCAGAGCTGATGGGCATTTTGGGTATTTGGGGTTTCTATAAACATTTGTGAGTTCCTATGAATCCTGTGCAACTTTTGCATTTTTTTCCTCCTCATGTGCTTCTTGACTTTGGTCTCTTTTACCCATATTTGGGAAAACCTAGGCAGAAGCCAAATATAAGCTAGATTTGGTGATTTTCCTGAAGTAACTCTAGGTCAGGAAAAAGAGTCAAAGTAGAAAATGATTCTCTTGAGATTAACCACTAGGATTGGATCTAGTTCATTTGAGCCCAAAGCCTTGTGGAGATTTAGGACATGCTTCTGTCTTAAGGGCTTATAAAGTGTTGAATTTTAATAAGTCCTATGTGTCTAATTATTTTTGGAAACCCAAAATGCCTTTGTAATTTTCCTACATATGTTTAATTATTCTTATTATTCATTAGATCTAGACCATTCATTCTAGAACCTGAGTTTGGACAGTTCATATGGATTCTAGGTCCGTGGGAAGGGGATGCCTTGATGGCCTACAAACACAGAGTGCTTACCTTTTTTGAGAAGGGAAGTTTGATTGGCTGATTTTTTCACTAGATGGTGGGGGGTTGATTTCTCTATCACTCCCACCCATTTGGGTTTTCCACTTTGAATTGTCAGCGGTAGTAGTAGTAGTAGCAGCAGCAACAACCACGATAGCAATACTGGTCTCAATAACAGTTAATATTAATAATGATACTAATAGCTAATTTTTATAGCACTTTAATAGTTTACAAAGTGTTTTACAGCAATTATCTCAGTTGATTCTCAAAACAACCCTGGGATGGAGAAATGGAGTCAGGCAGAGATTAAGTGACTTGTCCAGTG
This sequence comes from Trichosurus vulpecula, assembly GCF_011100635.1. Taxonomy (NCBI): domain Eukaryota; kingdom Metazoa; phylum Chordata; class Mammalia; order Diprotodontia; family Phalangeridae; genus Trichosurus; species Trichosurus vulpecula. Next base: position 30,701,306 of record NC_050580.1, on the reverse strand, counting down.
CCACACAGCCAATAAGTATCTGAGGCCAGAGTGGAACTCGGGGCTTCCTGTCTCTAGGCTCAGCACTTTATCCACTATGCCACCTAGCTATTTCAGGAATCTTTTGGGGAACCTGATTTCCACCTGAGGGTGAGTGCTTGACTCCTCTGATCAATCCTCCTTAAATGTGTGCTTGATTTTAAAATATTTGCAAATTTTTATTGATACTTTTTTTGTTGTATCACAGTCATTTTTGGATAGATTTGAATGTGTTCCCTGACTCATCCCTGTGAGCCTTCCCTTGTAACAAAGCAATGAAAAAGAGCATTTAAGTAAAACCCACTCAGCAATCACATCTGGCCATATGTATGACACTTCATACCCACAGGCTCCCATGGTCCAGTGAAAGGAGGCGTTTGTGTTTCTTCATCCAATTTCTGGGAACAGGATTGGTCATTCCAATGACAGAATGCTCAGCTTTAGTTTACTATTCTTTTCACTTACATTGTCATAGTCACTGTGTGACTTTCCCCTTTTGCCTCAGTTCTTACATTTTCTCTTGTTTCTCTAAACACCTCATACATGTTATTTCTTATGACACAATGATTTTCCACTGCTTTCCTGTGCCACAGGTTATAAAGCCATTCCCCAATCTATGGGCACCCACTTTGCTTCTAGTTCTTTGTTAACACGGACAGTGCCAGCATGAATATTTGGATATAAATAGGTCATATTTCTCTTTAACTGAATTGTTCTGGTCTGTCTGTTTTTAAGGTGAAGCCCTAAAGGTATCAGCTGAAACATTTACAGATGATCCCTGTTATCTGCCTAAGAGGGAGGCTGTGGTTCAGGCTGCCCGTGCCTTGTTGGCTGCTGTCACCAGGCTGCTCATCTTGGCCGACATGATTGATGTCATGTGTCTCCTGCAACATGTGTCTGCTGTAAGTAGAACCTGGGTGATTGCAAGATGGTCTTCCTCTCACTTCTAGGGGTAGCATATGGTTGCTGTTCTCTGCTCTATAAGACTGTGCTGCTCAATGGGGAAACTTGCAGAAACTCTCTCACCTAGTTCATCACTCTTAGTTTGCAAATGTCATTTGTTACTGGCTCTATTGGTCCATGGGCATTCAAGTAAATCCAACAGCCAATTTATTAAACTTCTGTGAGGTATCCTCTATGCTAGGCCCTGGGGATACAAAGAAAAAGATGAAACTCTTACCCTTGAGGAGTTTACATTTTACGGGGAAGGGCCATACAACATTGTCATGCAACATGTAAATAATACAAAATACAGAAGTACATTCAAGGTAATGCAAAGGAATTGCAAGGAGGAGGAATTGCAAGTGACGGGGATAGTGGCTAGAATAGGAAAGGCCTTGTGTAAGCAGCAACACCTGAGCAATGCTTTTTAGGAAGCTAGGGATCTTCCCAGACTAAAGTGAAGGAGTGTAGTCTAGGCAGTAGGGAGGGGCAGCATTCACTCAAAAGCATGGAGGTGGTAGATGGAATATTATGAATGGGGAAAATGTTTAAATAGGAGTCAAAGATCCAACAGAAAACTGAAAAATGTCCATGGTTGGTTGATAAAAATAGCTGGGAGAAGGTTCTACATTGTGTGTGTATGTGTGCGTATGTACACATGTGTACACATTACATTATGTTCCTCCTCCAGTGACTCATCCTAACGTCAAGGTGACCCATTGGTTTCCAAAGTTGTGCCAGTGGGACATGAACTTTGTCAGGATCTCCAAAGCTATGAAGGCCTTGACGAGGAAAAGTCCGGCGATGGATTATGATGTGGACTTTTATGATAGTTACCTGAGGAACAAGCCCAGTTAAGTTTGGAGAAGCTCATGACCAGGCTGGCCAAGGGGTTATGATCTTTTCCATCACAATGACAACGCTCATATACTAAGCTAGAGAAGGGGCTGGCTTTGTATTGGTGGAGAGCCCTCCCACACTGATGAAATCACAGTTCCTCGAAGTGTTACTAAACCCTACATGGATAATACTTCTTGTGACTGTAACAGATGGTGTGTATCCTCTTCCCTTCATCCCCTCCTCCAAACCACTCCCACACCCCAAACCTTGACAAATGATTTTGGAAAGAGGACCTCAGGATAAGTTTGGGGGGAGTTTGCCTTGCTTTAGAAAGTTCTGCTAATATTAAATTCTTTGGAACAATAAATCCAAGAAAAGTATAGATGTGATCGATTCTTTTCAGTTTTGCTGTCTGTTTATTCCTGTAATCCAATAAATTTCTTTTTAAGCACTTGGATGCTCTGCCATTTGGTGCATATATATTAACCATTGATGCCCTTTCATTACCTTTAAGCATACTGTAGCTTCTATTTATCTATTTTAACCATGCCAATTTTTTGTTGTTTCCTTGTCTGAAATCATGAGTGCTTTCCATGTTTTTTCAAGTTGACCCGAAGCGTAATACATTCTGCTCCAGGCCTTCATTTTAAGTCTGTGTGTGTATTTGTTTTTCAAGTGTGTTTTTGTACACAACAGATTGTTGGGAGTCTCCCTTCTGATCCATTCTGTTATCTTCTTCTGTTTTCCTGGTGAATTCATCCCATTCATGTTCGCAGTTAGGGAACGAGATAGGACCTATGATTTTAATGTTATAAGGAATTCCCAGATAAGGAAACTCCCTTTCTCTCTTCCTTTAGTATTTTAGAACTGCCTAGAGCATGGAGAGGTTAAATCACTTGGCCAAGGTCATGCAGCCGGGAAGTGACATAATTCACTTGAACCTAGGTCTTCCTGGCTTTGTGGCTAGCTATGTGGCTATGTGCTATGTAGCCTCTCAGCAGTGTGTTCATGGTCATGTTTGTAATTGTCCATTCTCCATTTTCTCCTCTTAAACTTTTTCCATTCTTTGCTCCCTGCTTTTCTCTTTACAAAGAAGAAGGTAATGAAAAAGAAGGAAAGTGGACAACACTAGTGATTTGAAATGAAAATGACCTGCTTCTACTCCACTGCTCATTCTCTCTTCACCTTGCTCTGACTCTGATCATTGGTTCTTAGATTTTCTCTTTCCTTTTTAAGCTCTTTTTATGATCTATCTTTTGAAGGTAAAGTTTGTTTGGCTTATGATTATTCCTTCTGTGACTCTACCCTCCCTCTTAAATGCCTTCCAATTTTCCTGTCCCAAATGATTTCCCCATTAAGTTACATGAATTACTACACTGAAGTCTCTGTGTTTATGTGTTCAACCTATTTTTGTATGGTTTAGATAAGTGAGGTTCAGCTGATGCCTGCACTGCCTACTCTTCCTCCTGCCAGGTGATTGGTGTAGTCTTCTTATTTTCACTTTGCTTTGTGGTTCTCATAACTTTTGGTGCTTTTCATTTATGATTTCTTAAAATATGGTAACAGTTTTGTTTTCATTCATGGTTTTTTGAGAATCCAAAAATTCTTAAATTATTTCTTCCTGAATTCTCTTCCAGGTCAAATTTTTTGATGGTAAATACCTTACATTATCTTCTGTTTTCTAATCTTTTGATTTTATTCTAATATTTCTTGTTGTCTCATGGAATCATTGAATTCTATGTGGTCTGTTTTAATTTTTGGGTAGACCACTACTTGGGCAAGGTTTTCTAGGTTGTTGCCTAAGCTACCTACTCTCCTTCCAATTCATTCCTCTCAGGCACTCAATTTCATTTGTTACTCCATTTTTATTTCTTTCTCCATTTAGATCATATTTCTCTTATTTTCTCTTCATTTCTTGTGGCCAATCCATTTTTTCTTTCTGAGGACCTGATGGTAGTTGGTATGGATTTGTTCTCTCCTGTGTCTCAGCTAAGAAACCTGTAATATTTCTTCTTGTATAATAGCTATTCTTGTGTAAGTGGCAATATCTGAGCAATGCTTTTTAGGAAGCTAAGGGTCTTCCCGGACTGAAGTGAAGAAGGAGTGTAGTCCAGGCATGGGGGAGGGGTGGCATTCACTCAAAAGCATGGAGATGGTAGATGGAATGTCATGAATGGGGAGAGCATTTAAAAAGGAGTCAGTCAAAGATCCAATAGAAAACTGAAAAAGGTCCATGGTTGGCTGATTAAAAATAGCTGGAAGAATGTTCTACTTTGTGTGTGTGTGTGTGTGTTTGTGTGTGTATGTGCATATGTGTGTACATGTGTACACCTTACACTATTTTTCTCCTCCAGTGCCTCATCAACATCAAGGTGACCCATTGATCTCCAAGGTGGATGCCACTGGGACATGAACCTTGTCAGGTTCTTGACATTTACACAATAATATTGACCTATGATATTTCTTTGTAATGTTAGGTATTTTGTTCTGTTTAGTCTTATCCTTAGCATTAATTCTTCATTTGGGACTTTGTGCCAGAGCTAGGCACCATTTCCTCCCACACTTTAGAATGGAGTGATCTGGCCCTCTTTGATCCTAATGTCAATATCTAGCGGGGTGATTTGGCTGTGTTTGCTTTTTACCTCAATCACCTGGGCTCAGGCTACTGCCTTCTACCACCTTCTTTGTGTCCGTGCTCAGCACATTGGCAGACTTCAGTATTCTTGGTCAGAGTTCTGTGTTCCTCTGTTCTCTGTCAGGCATATCTATCTGGTCAAGACATTGCTTGATGTTTCTGCTCTGTTCATTTGAGCTCATGAGAGCTTCCCTGATGGGGCCTCTGCTCCAGTGTCCACAGCTTCTTGCTGTTCTTTTGTGTGCACTATTAGACTGCATGAGGTCTCTTACTAATGTTTCCCTTTGGATTTCTTGATTTTAACTTGATCTGATGCCCTTTTTAGATCATTGTTGGAGAATACGTGAGAGAGGTAGGCTTCTCTATGACCTTTCATGTCTCCAGCATAAACAGAAATCTGCAGTTATTTTATTTAAAACAAGTTTTATTGCTTCTTTAAAAAAATCATTATGATTTTCAATAATCCTCTGCCATAGTAGAACCTTTCCTTATAATAAAGAAGTGCTGTTAAGCAAAACAAATCAATGCACCATGTCTGACCATGTATACCATACTCAGTGCATGTAGTCCACCACTTTCCTACCAAAAGACCATAAGCTGTCAAATATGGTCAATATGTCAGTTTGTTTTGCTTAATAGTACTTTAAAATTGTCTGCTCTGAGCTGTGGGCACATCTTTCTTCTTCTTTTGCCTTACATGCAACTAAAAATCATTTTTGTTGTCTTTAGCATTTTAGGGGAAGCTTTAGTTTATTCTGAGTCTTAGACTTCCCCATACCATGCTTAGGTTCATGCTACCAGATTGAATTTGTATTGCATTATGTGCCTCTCCTTCCATATTGGAGACTGATTTTGGCATAGTGACCTAAGAGCTGGCTTTGGAGCCTGGAAGACCTGGGATCAAATCCTGCCTGTAGCGCATACTAACAGTGTGACCCTGGGTAAGTTACTTCTTCTCTCAGTGCTCTAGACAACTAAGATTGTACATTGCAGAGGTCATTGGAGAGAGAATTTCCTCACCTTGTAATTCCATATATTAATGAAACCATAGATCCAGGTCCTATCTCTATCTCCAATGTATTAGAAAAAACCTAATCACAATAAATAATAATTAATAATTAATAATAGCTGCCAGTATTTACCTAACTGGGCTGCTAGGTAGTGCAGTAGATAGAGTGTGGACTTGGAGTCAGAAAGATGCCTTTTCCTGAGTTCAAATTGGCCTCAGACACTTACTAGTGTGACCCTGGGGGAGTCACCTAACTCTGTTTGTCTCAGTTTTCTCATCTGTAAAATGAGTCCAGTATCTTAGCCAAGAAACCCCCAAATGGGGTCATAAAGAGTCAGACATGACTCAAAACGGATGAAAAACTTTTCTATAACACTTTGAGGTTTGCAAAGTGTTCTACAAATCTTATCTCATTTGATCTCCACAGCAGCTCTGTGAGGTACGTATGATTATTACCCTCTTTTTACAGATGACGGAACGGAGACAGTGGTGAAGTGATTTGCCCAGGAACACATGGCTAGTAGGTGTCTGAAGCTGAATCTGAACTCAGGTGTTCCTGACTTTCAGTCCCAGGCTCCATGTAATACGGCATCTCCTAGCAGCCTTCAAAGGGAGCTCACTAGACACCATGCAATTTCTTTAAATTGTGTGTCCTTTACTCCCATAGGTCTTGTCTATAATTGCATAGGCTTTTTATTGAAGCTCCTATCCTCCTTCAGGGATTTTCCCTCTTGGAACCTATGCCAGGGCAGCATTCAGTTCACTAAACATTTATTAGGCACCTTTGTGAGCATGTAAGGCCCTGTGCCAGGCACTCTCTCTTCTCTGATTGTTCTGAAATCTGCTTTAGTAAAGACATTTAGGAATCCCTGTCAGCAGAAGACTGCACTAGGTTCTGGAGAGAGACACAAACCTTCATACACTTTCCAATACAGTATGGGAAAAAGATCTATATGCCGATAGCTGTAACGAACACTTGCATTTATGGTTTTCTCAATATTCCTTTCTTTTATGGATTCCAAAGTGAAATGGTTACTTTCTTCCAAAGTTCGAGTCATTTTTATTTCCCTAAATGGGTAGCATTATTATTACTGTAAGGGACCTTAGAGATCATTTAATCCAAATTCCCCATTTTACAGATAAGGAAACTGAGGCCTTAAGAGCTAACATGATTTCCGTATGATCCCACAGTTGGTAAGTTGTAGAACTAGGATTCTAACTTGGGTCTTCTGACTTCAAATGCTCTTTCCATTATTCCAAGTTGCTTCCAAGTAATTTTTCCTTGTTGGTTCTCTCTTCCCATACCTTCTGAGAGATAAGAACCATCAGCAAGGCAAGACAAAGATTCCTAAGATGTTCTGCTCTAATCAGAAGGAGGAGTCTAGAAGAATTGTGGATAGTTGAAATCATTCATCTTGAAAATGTTTTTGTCTCTGTGTCATTTTCCTCATCTGTCTTGGTAAGGCAATATCCATGTCCTTCCTCATCCTCTCTGCTGTGCGTGGAACCGCAAAGCTGTAGACTTCCACCCAGGTACAGAGCATCTTATATACCACCCCATTCCTATCTCTTTTAATAGATTTGTTTCTTTTGGACAAGGTACATCATTTAATTAGGGTGTTCCAGTCATTCAAATCTACCAATGATGATTACAGCTCTTGTTTACATGGTGCTAGAAACTTTATTTCATTTGACTCTTGAAAGAACCAAGGGAGGTTGGTAATGCAACTATGCGGTTGTTCGGTCATTTTCAATCGTGTCTGACTCTTTGTGATGCCATTTGGGGTTTTCTTGGCAGAGATACTAAAGTAGTTTGCCATTTTTTCCTCATTTTACAGATGAGGAACTGAGGCAAACAGAGTTAAGTGACTTGTTCAGGGTCACACAGCTAGAAAGTGTCTGAGGCCAGATTCGAACTCAGGAAGATGAGTCTTCCTGACTCTAGTCCTGGCAGTCTGTATACTGCACCACTTAGGTGCTATACAAGTATACCCTCATGTTATATAAGTGAAAAGAATGAATTTGGTGAAGTATCGTGCCTAAAGTCACATGACTGGTTAAACATCAGAGCTAGGATTAGAACCCAGATCTTCTGGCTCCAAGTCCAGTGTGTTCTTTTGTCCTGAATCAACCCTGCCTTGGTTTCAACGATACCTATGGTATTATTTTGTTTACCTCTCTTGGTTAAAGTTTCAAGTTTACTTTGGTTTATTGCCTATGTTCAGTGGATAGTTATATAGATGTCCAAGGACATAAGTATTTTTCATGACCTCCTTCATTGCTGTTTTCTCTTGAGAATTACGGGGCACCACTCTTCCAGAGTGTTCTCTCTGTGTTTTGCCTGTGGTCCTCTAGACTGTCTGGTTTTACAGTTTCAGCTGGATATTCTTCTTCTTCTTCCCGTAAGTATCTATTTATAGCACTCTTTATCAGCCTAGCAAGTCTCTTGCTTAGCAAGTTTTTCCTTGTATTCTCAAGATTAACATCATCCTTTGCCCATCATTCTGGTGTAGGAGGAGGCCATGGCCCAGAAAACCAAACTGTTTTGTGATGCCACCTACATGACTATTTTCATCCTATATTCAATCTAACCCAACCCAACAAGAATTTATTACTCATTTACAACATACGAGACACTATGCTAGGTCCTGGGGCTCCAAGGATAGAAACAACTACAATTCTGATCCCAAGAAGCTTGAACCTCAATTTTCTAATTTGTAGAATGGGAATTACAGTAATGGTTCTGTTCAGTACGCTGTGTCCAGAAAGACTTGTAAGCAATTCCGAGGGGTTGAAGTGACTTGACTTCTTGGCATTTAAGTCCTCCACAATTTAATGCCACTTTACTTTTCCAGTCTTCTCTCCTCTCAATATCTTCCATATACTCTTTGGCTTTGCCAAACTAAAGTAGGCTCTGACTCTGAACATACCCTGAACTCTGATGCTCCATTGTATTCCTATCCTTTCTAAAATGCTTCCACCTCTATGTAGGTTCCTCTGATCCCCTTGTTTCATGAGTTTTCCCCCTCAAACCTCATATAACATTCCATGTGCACCCCTCTAACTCACCATGTAATATTATACATAACAATTATCTCTGTTGGTCTAATCCCTTTACTCTACCATGAGCTCCATGAAGCAGGGACTGAGAACCAAAGGAACTTAACAAACTGTTTATTGTTGCTTTTCAGACACCTCATTTCCTGAGGGTGTCCCTCTAGCTTTGAAGTATACCAGCCTCGGTCTGTTCCTGTGTATCGCTAGATTTCTCTTCCTTTTCTTATCCTCATTGAATTATGGCATCTCTGCTGAGATTGTCAACAGCATAGAATTCCTGTTGAGAATTTGGCTGGCTGCAGTGTCTCTTTTCAAGGACATAGGCTGAGACTACCAACTGGTTTAAACATGGCCCCCTTAACAGTCATGAATGTAATAACAACTTCCAGTCCTTACTGGCCAGGGTTGTATTAAAAGATGGCTACATTCAGGAATTCCTGATTCTGCACTTCAAAAAAGTAAATTGTTCCTTGAGGAAATCCAAGATTGTGTTGTGTTGAAACTGAGCCAACTCAGGGGTTAGAGGGGGGATAGGGAGCAGAGAGGCAGCTCAATATCGTCTTTCCTCTGGGCACAGAGCAGGATCCGCAGCAAATCTGTTGAATTGGATTGTTGTTGTGTTGGCTTTGACATTCTTGCTATTTTGAATGAATTTTTTAAAATGATATTTTTTTTAGTGCACTTCATTATCATTCCAACTGGCCTAGTCCACACTGCTGATTAATCAGTAAAAATTTATTCAGCACCTGTTCTGTACCAGGCATAGTGTTAAGCACTGGGCATACAAATAGAGTAGTGAGGCCGTCACCGTCCTTGAGAAGCTTATCTTTGACTGATGGCCTCTCATGGGTCAGAATTCTCTTCCATGGAATTGAAGCTCAGGGTTGCCATTACAGGACTTAGAATCACAGAGTCTTGGGGTTGGGTGGGACTTCAGAATCACCCAGTCCAACTAGCCCAAGGTCAGAAGCCCCTCTGCAATGGAGCATGCAAATTGACTTCAAGCCTTGGCATGAAGGCCTCCCTTGGAGTGGACCTGCCACCTGCTGAAGCAGCCCATTCAATTTTTTGATATGAAATTTGTCCTTTTATTAAACTTCAATTTACCTCCATACAACTTCTACCCATGGCTCCTTGTTTGCTCTACGGGGTCAGGCAGAACATTTCTGATTCTCTCCCCAGAGGATGGGGCTTTATATAGTTGAAAATAACTATTATGTCCCCTATCTCTGATACTAAATCTTTCCCGTGCTAAATACCTCCGTTTCCTTCAGCCAATTCCTGTATATCGTGAACTTCACTCTTTTGGGTTCTCTCCTCTGGATGCATTCTATCAATTTCATTCCTTAGATCTAAAATAAGGGACCTTAGAGATCATCTAGTCCAGGGGTAAGGAACCTGTGCCCTCGAGGCCACATGTAGCCCTCAAGGTCCCCAAGTGCGGCCCTTCGACTGAATCTAAACTTTACAGAACAAATCCCCTCAATAAAAAGATTTGTTCTGTAAAACTTGGACTCAGTCAAGAGGCCACACCCAAGGACCTAGAAGGCCACATGCGGCCTCAAGGCTACAGGTTCCCAACCCCTGATAGTCTAACCTTTCATTTTCCAGAGGAGGCATGGGGAGACAATATGACTTTCCCAAATCACCGAGGTACTAATGCCAGAGTCAGGATTTGAATCCAGGATTTTGGTTCAAATTCAGCACTCTTTTCATCACTCCAAGTCTCTTTGGACTTCCAAACCTCTGGATTCGGTTATTTTCATTTTGAAGAAAGTCAGTGAGTTTGATCATTCTAGTGAAGTCTATTTCCTGACTTTCATTCATTTCTTGTGCAATATTCAAGGTAGTTTAAGCACAATAAAAGGCAGCGTTGATCCCTGTGGGTTTTGGTTGAGCTCTCCTTATCAGAAAACCAGGTGAGAGATCAGCATCGCCACAGGGAGTTGGTATAGTATTTATCAACTCCTTCTTTTGAGTGTATTTTTAACACTTAATTTGGAAATTGGTATTCCGAGTTCACAGGCTGAGCAGTGGCTCTCCAAATGACTGGTGTTTGTTTTCTTTTCACAGAAAATCATTCATTGCTGTATTGGCAGCTGGGTCTTTCTGAGGCCAGTCCCTCTTGATAAGTAGGGTTCTGCAGATGTGCTTCTTCTCCCCCTCCCACCATGACCCCTTTCCTCTGCCTTTCTAGGATTTAGTTTCAGGAGAGGGGGAAATGTTCTAAGATCCTTTCTTATTCGAAGCATTGTTATGGTAGCTTGAAAAACCTTTGGTTTTAGGCACTTAGCTGTTCTTGTTTCAGACTGTCTCTGTTCTAAAAATACCCTCCTCTCCTGCTTGTTACCCCTGCCCTGTCCTGCCTGTTCACCAGAGCACTCCAAATTTGGGTTCTTACTTTCAAGAAACTTGAAGCTTCCTAATTTATTGGCAGGAGGCTGCTAGGTGTTTCAGCAGATAGAACAATGGGCCTAGAGTCAGGAAGACCTAAGTTCAAATTTAGCCTCACACACTTACTAGCTATGTCACCTTGGACAAGTCTCCTAACTCTGCCTCAGTTTCCTCATCTGTGAAATGAACTAGAGAAGGAAATGGCAAACTGCTCCAGAATCTTTGCCAAGAAAAGCCCATGGCCAGTATTGGCATGCTACAGTCCAGGGGTGGGAGTGGTCACTAAGAGTTGGACATGACTGAATAACAAATTTATTGGTACCTCCTTGCCTGTGGTGTCAGAGGTACAAACACTAATCAACTGCACCTGAGTTTGACCTCCTCCTTCCCTATGAGACAACAGGCCTTCTATCACATTGCCAAATCCCTTTGTTATGTGGGACAACCTACCTACTCCCATACTGAATTTGGAAAAGGGTTGAGTGGCCTGATCTGGATGCTGGGTCTGGAGGGAGCTTCTCACACCATCAGGGACCTCTCTTTCTCCAGATCATTTCACCCATGGCTTGTACTCTCCTTACTACTGAAGTCACAGTCTGTCCTACTCCTCTAGAGATCTGGTTGCTACTCTCTTTGTGACCCTCAACAAGTCAAGAACCTCTCTTAGACTGTTTCCTCAGCTTTAAAATGGACATGATAACATCACCTTCCTCCTAGCATTATTGTGAGGACCAAATGAAGGAATATAGAAAGAGTTCTATGTGGATCATAGCTATTATTCAAATCCTTTCTTTTTGGGCGACTAGCATCCCTCTTATTAGAGATATGGAAGTCGTTCAGTCCTCTTTGCTGCTCTGACGGTGATGTGGAAAGATCTCTAGGCAAGGAGTCAAAAGCCTGATTCTAAAATCAGATCTGCTGCTAGCTGGCTATATGATTTTAGGTATTATTTTGTCCACTATAGACTCTAGCTTCCTCATGGAAAATGGGGATAATGTCTGTCTCAACTTTCCTCTCTTCAGTTAGGTGGTACAATGAATAGGATGCTGAACTGGGAATCAGGAAGAGCCGAGTTCAAATCCTACCTCAGACATATGCTAGTAGTATGACTCTATGTAATTCATTTAATCACGTGGGTTTTAGTTTCTTTATCTATGAAATCAAGGGTTGTACTCCATGGCCTCCAAGGTTCCTTCTAGTTCCAAATATATGATTCTGTGAACAAATATAATAATTTATTTTTTTACATTTGAAAATTCTAAGTAAATATAAGATATTTGTAATAATATTAATCATAGGCCAGACAGATGTCACATTGTATCATGCTTTAATGTTTACAAAGCGCTTTATCAATATTGTCTTATTTGGAGGCATCTCATTTCTTTCTATCCCCCATATACCTTGTGCAAAGTAGTTAACAAATATTGGGTGAATGAATGAATGAGCATGTTGTTGCATCCGGTTCTATGCATTATCTTTAAACATCTCAAATGTATTTACAATGTTGGTTGATGGAAATGGAAAGAACACTCAGTAAGCAAGCATTTATTAAGTTCCTACTGTGTGTCAGGTATTATGCTAAGCGCCAAGACCACCACCAACAAGAACAATAAGAGAAAATTGAATCCTGCATTACTAGAATGACCAAACTAGGCCCTGAAGAGGAAATGAGGAAGTGTAGAGGTGGGGGGGGGTACTTTGGATGCAGAATATGGCATATCCTGTCAACCTTGATTAATGTGTGGGTTAGTTTTGATAAAATGCTTCCTCCATTTTTATTCTTTGTTACAGGCAATGACTATCTGTGTAGGGAAAGGGAGGGGGAGAGGATATGTTTGGAAAGAAAGCTGATATAGAAACCAAAGATATCAATAAAAATCTAAAAGGAAATCTGGTAGCTGGGCCACTTAACTTGACTTTGTTCCATGCTTGGGTCACTCTTGCAATTCCTCTAATGGCTTCCTTATAGTGGAATGCGCTTGGAATTGTGTTTCCATTTTCTGCCTTGGCAGAAACCATTTTGTTAATGAAAGACATTATCCGCCAGTGAGTTCTCTGGAAAAACAGGGTTTGAAAGTTAGTGGCGATAGTTCACAAAAAACAACACAAGTTATTTTTCACCATAACACTTTGCTACTGTTGTAGTAGATATCGTATTTACGTTACATGCATTTCATTCTCTCTTCTTCCTCTTTTCCAACCACTGTTGTGGTCTCCTTTGGTGAATTTTGGAGTCAAGAAGATCTGGTTTTAGATCCTGCCTCTGGTATTTATTAGTGGTGTGACCATAGACAAATTGCTGGATCTCTCTGAGCCTCAGTTTCTTCTTCTGTAAAATGGGCATAACATCCACAGCACCTGTCTTCGAAGATTCTTGTGATACTCAAATGAGAGAATGTGGGTAAACCGTTTTGTAAATCTTTAAAGCGCTATCTAAATGATGCATTGCTGCTATTTCTGTCTAGTTCCTGTCGTGTACTCGTGGCTACTCCCCCCAAGAATGACTCTCTTTTGGGTTTTCTTCTCTTTTCTCTCTCTAATAACAAATAATCACAGATTAGAGTTGGGAGGGCTATTAGAGGTCATCTAGTCCAATCCCCACAATTTATAGGAGCCCCAAATCACACACATATTAAGTGTTAGAGCAGGGATTTGAACCCAGTTTTTCTGAATACAAATCCAGTTCTCTTACCACCACAGCAATCTACTCTCTCTTCCTTGGTGACCTGCTACTCTCTTGTGGGTTCATTGATCAGCCTTACACAAATGACTCCTCCACCCATCTATAAATCCATCCTGAATCTGTCTCCCAAACTCCCATCCCACATCTCTCCTAATCTCTAGTAAATTGTGGAATTTTGCTATGGGCAGTACTATTTACAGCATTGCTGTTCTCACCGTCCTTTCCTGCTTCCCTAGTCTTCAGAATCTTTGGAGATGCAGTGTGGTGGATCAAAAAGAGCCCTGGATTCAGGGGCAGAAGGGATGCCTTCAGGTGGCCATGGCTGTGGTCCCTGGCCCAAGGACCTTTGCTTGCAAGTGTCCTGGTAGATGGCAAATCTTCCCTAAGCCACCCTTCAAATCTTGCTGCATTGGTTCATTTCTCCTCATCTTCTTTCTCATTTTACTGCTGGTGCCCACATATATTTCCTGAGCTCATGGGATGTGTAATCTGGAGAGAACATTAACTTTGGTTTTCTTTTAAAATGCATTGTCAGAGAAAGAGGAAAAAATTATCTGGGAATGAGGAATAATGCTGGGCTAAACCAACCATTTGCTGGCAAAGGCTTTTCTGCAGAGCAGCGTTTCAGTATCGGAATGAGAGCAGAGAGGAAGGAGCCCAACATCATCTCCACTGTTTTATTTAGTGGAATGCTTACATTATTATCTTTTTCATAATAATATTTGATGGAAATCTCTCTGGGATGCTAAGAATGTGAACTTAGGTCACCGGAGACTGCTTGTTGAGTTGAAGTGGTACAACTTGTTTTCGGTATCATTCTGTACTCAACTCAGCACGTTGGTTCTAGTAGAGTGGAATCTCCTTGAGGATAGGCACTGTTTCATATTTGTCTTCCCATCTCCAGTGCCTCCAATGTAGCAAGCACTTGATATAGGTTGTTGTTTAGTCGTTTCAGTTGTGTCTGACTCCATGACCCCATTTGGGGTTTTCTTGGCAAAGATACTCAAGTGTTTTGCCATTTCATTCTGCAGCTCATTTTACAGATGAATAAATTGAGGTAAATGGGGTCAGTTGACTTGCCCAGAGTCACACAGCTAGTAAATATCAGAGGCTGGATTTGAACTTGGGTCTTCCTGACTCTAGGTCTGGTGCCTTAACCATTGTGCCATCTGCTTGCCACTAACTTGATACAGGACCATAGGGTAATGAACCTCAAGCTGGAAAGGACTTCAGAAGTAATTTAGTCCAACCTTTTCATTTTCTATATGGAGAAACTGAGGCCCAGGGAGTTCAGTGACTTACCAAAGGTCATATAAGGAGTGTCAGAGATGAGATTTGAACCTAGTTCCTCTGATTCTAGAGCCAGTTGAATTGCGAACATCTATAGCTCAGTGTGGACCATAGTGGCTTATGGACCCTTTCTTGGAATAAAGTTTTTAAATAAATAAAATAAAGTATATAAGACTACAAAGAAAACTAATTCCATTGAAATCAAAATTCAGTGTTCCAAAAGTCTTAGTGCAGTTTAAAGCTTTAATAGCTTAAATATAGGCTTACCCAAATTTTATTTATTAAAGCTTAAAGTTGCATTAAAACTTTTGGGACACCCTATATTAAAAAGAAGTTCAAAGCTTCCAAGCTAAGGATTTCTGTTTCAAGGAGACCACTGGAGCTAATATGTTGAATTGAGTATGTATTTTTAAAAAGTACCCAAATCAAACTGAACTTTATGAGATTTATAGTTTCATATACGGTCTCCTCTTTCTGTTCTTTTTACATAGAAATAGGTGTTTTCAAGTTCAGAACAGCAGCAACAACAGACACCCCCTACCCCCCAACTCTGTATCTTGGATTGTACAAGGAAAGACTGTAATGGGACAAAAACTTATCTTGGTTTTCAGTTTGGAAAATACTTTGCTGGATGGCAGTGGGACCAGACAGCTTAAGGCACTGGTTTAAGGACTCCTGTCACTTTGGAGGTGAATCTTCAGCTCCTTCTGTGATCTAATCCTTCTAAGATCTTGCTAAATGCACATCCATGCTCTCCCAACACATATTTATTAACGACTTACTATGGGAAAGGTCTCTTGTTCAAATTGGGGAAGTATAAGGAGGGAAAATAGCATAGTCTCTGACCTCAGGGTGTTTGCCTTTTAACAGGAGGGATAGAGCACACTACAAAGGACCATTATGGTATGAGAGAATATGATGGGGCAAAGGAGAACTTAACTGAGTGCCATATGAGAGTTGAGGAAAGGGTTACAATTTTTATCTGGAGGTGGCTGCTGGCATTGGTTTTGGTATTAGGGAAGACTTCTTGAAGGAGGAGGCATCTGAATTTGGCTTTAAAGACAAGGAAGGATTTCAAAAGGTGGAGATGGTGGTATTGAGGGAGGTGAAATTAATTTTAAATTCTGATTACTCTGTTGCATGGACATTTTGGTTTCTGAAGGGGAATAGAAAAAAGAACGTTTGTGTATGGTACCCTGACCAAATCAGCTTAAGGAGAAACACAGTCAGTCTGATAAAAGAAGGAGATATAGACTGTTCAGAGATTGCTAGAGAGAGAAGAGAGAGAAAAGCCCTTGGCAAAAGCCAAAGGTGGGGATGGCTACAATGCATTAAAATCTGCTAGCTCATTACGTATGGCTGTTTATAGGGCTTTGAAGGTTAAAACTGTGAAATTATAAATCAAATAACTAGGTACTGTGAGGCAATTACACATAATGACTATGGGGGCCACACCTGACAGAAAAGTGGATATTTTGACTTTCTCTTCATAAGGCAGAGATGAGTCACTAAATACTAGTAGTTTCTGCATTAGAAGTGAGAAGATAAACACAGGAGTCAGAAGAAGGTAACAGGGTAATAAGGTAACAAGAAAAACCCCTTAGGGAAGAAAGAATACATAGGTTGGCAGGATTTGAGCCCAGCTGACAGGCATGCGTGTGAGGAACTGTTTGATCGGAGGCAAGTGCTATTGGAAATTGATTGGGGGAATGCAGAATCTTCCTCCTTTGTGAGGAGCTGGCTGGGTTTATAGCCATTTAGCACTCTCTGCATGCTGAGATAGATGAAATCTCTCAGGAGCTAGCCTGTTTCCCTTTGTTGTCATCCGTGGCTTGAGAGGGAGATATAGAGGGGTAAAGAGGATTAGCATTGACTTTGTTGTGAGGTATATTGATTGAAGAAGAGGCATAGCTGAGAGATGATTGGAGAAAACAATCCTCTGCTATTGGAAGAGTGGGTTGAGGAAAGACTACATAGCTCTGTCATTACGCTCAGCTCGAGAGAGGAGAAACCCCACAGGGGCTTGCCTACAATGCCCTTTATTGCCTTCTATGGATTGAGAGGGGGCAACTCCTTGTGTCTCTTAGAGAGTAGGCCTGGTTAGCTTGGACAATGCCAAACTTAAGAGAACTGCTCTTTCATTGAAAGATTATAATGCTGATATATATTTTTTTCTGAAAGAGCATACTGCTTTCTCAGTGCTGTAGCTTTCACATTTCTATGTTAAAAGAGCTCGGCCTTCTTACAGCATCCATAGAATAGCAGAGAGGGGTTTGTTTGTTTGTTTTTTGACTAGCAGGTGATGTGAGGTACAGACTATTCCACAGAAGGATCGTAGACATGAAGACCTTCAGTTCAGAGTTGTGAGTTGCCCCAAGCACATGAATCTCCTTATTCACATGCCTCACTGTTAGGTTTCTGTGTGCTCACTTTCCACAATGGACTTGGTACGCATTGCTGGGAGAGCATCACCCAGGCTCATGGGTAAACTGTTATATTTTGATGAGTCTTTGATTGACTAAAAGTTGTAACATTGACTCTTTAAGACATGAAACAGTAAGGCAAAGCAAGACCAATGTTTGTAAATGGTCTAAAAAAGATGTCACTCAGCACCTTCTACCCTTTCTACATTACTTTCACCACGATAAAATAGATAGGGGGCTATTTATGATTGAGGGCTGTTTTATAATTTTGCCTGTTTCACTGGTTTGCATGACCCCAAATCTTAAATAACTTGTACCTAGTTTGTGGGCCTCTTTGAACCCAGCTGGAATTTTCCTCAATGAGGAGAAGTCTGTCAGACTACGAGGGAAAGTTATCCTGCTTGGCAGGGATTGTAGTCTCCTGGCATACCTTTCCAGAACTCAGGATCACCATCATAAGAGAATGAAGTGCCAGCCTAGGGTTTTTGTGTGGTTTAATGCACTTTTTAAGCCATATAAAATGGAGACCATAAGTGATGATGATAAAAAATTTGAGCTAAAACCTCCCTTTTATTGAAACTTTGACCTTCACTGAAATGATCTAGTAGTAATGTGCTTTCCATTCTTTCTCTTTTTCTTTTGCCATAGCTGTAATAAATTGGAAACATCTATATTAATGTTTTATTTTACTTTGAAGCCTCACAAATATGCTTTTCCCCTTAATGTATCTTGTATAATATAGTGAAGATATGGAGATGATGTGAGAAAGAACCTTTTTTTTAAACAGGGAGAGAGATTGCAGAGAACAGAGCTTGGTTCAATTCTATTCAATTAATTCCAAAGATGCATTTATTAAGCACCTATGGCATACCAGGCAATATATTGGTCACTTGAGTTACAAAGACAAAAACTAAATAATTCAGGACATTAAGGAGCTTACATTCTCTTGGGAAAGGGGTGGAGGAATTGGTTAAACACTAGGCATTTATTAAGGGTTTACTAGGTGTCAAGTACTGTGCTAGTCTCTGGATAGTACATATGCACAGTTAAGTAAATCCAAGGAAATATATGTGTGAGGAAAGATCATCTGAGGAAATTGGAGGTGTTAGATAGCTCCAGAGCTGAGCTTTGAAGGGCCATAAGGATTCTGCAATGTGCTCTTAAAGACAGAGAGGTCTCCAAGTATGGGAGATGGCGGAACTGAGTGAAAGTTTCTCTTTCCTTCTTTTTTTGAATGATTGTAATAAGGCAGTGCAATGTGAGAATATGGACATAAATGATATATATATATAATGGGAATGATTTATAAATGGCATGCCTTAGAATTTTTGATTATAACCCTCTAAAGTGGGCCTTGATTCCATAAAATCAGCAACTAATTCAGTTTTCTTGTGGCTTCTTTTTGCCTACTTGATTATTAGGAGTTGAACAATAAAAGTCCCATGACATGCTATAATTTAGCTCATCAACATTTTTCTCACCTGCTGCTGAAAACTCAAAATGGGAGAGGAGATTCTTCCGCTCTCGCACTGGAGAGTATTCCGATCCCTAGAACTGGTTTCATAGCTCATTTGCCTTGGGAAGTGGAACTGTGCAAATGCTTTTTTTTTTTTGAGGAGGGAAGGCAAGGCAGTTGGGGTTAAACGACTCCCCCATGGTCACACAGCTAGTAAGTGTCAACTGTTTGAGGCTGTTTTTGAACTCAGGTCCACCTGACTCCAGGGCCAGTGCTCTATTCACTGCTCCACTTAGCTGCCCCTGCAAATGTTTCTTGAAGGCTCCATGCATGATTTTGCCATTGAAATGCCAGGCTTTGAGCCTTTTCAAAAAGAAGATATTGGACCAATCTTCTTGGCTGAAGCTGGTAATGTGACCAATTCTGCCTAAATATCTCTATGGAAGGAGGCTGGAGTTTCTTCCACTCTAGCAAAATGTCATGAGAGCAGCCACTTTTTCATAAATTGTATGCTTTGGTAATTGGAATTTGAGAGGGCTTTTAATGGTTCTCCCCAAAGCTTTCCCATTGTGATTTGAAAGAGTACACTCACTGTAATTTATTCTCTTAAGGCACCAGTGTGTATTAAAATGTGACAATATTTTTTAATGAAGTGCGTTCTTTTTGTTGGGATGGGAACCAAAATTGCTCCTTATCCATAATTCAGCTTGCAATTGTCCACGTAATACTAGTGACAAAAACAATCACATTCTGGGCTTATGCTTTGGCTGCCAACTTCTTATCATCACAATGAATTATTCTTTTTCATGTTGTAAAAGGATAATGAGATGTCAGTTGTTAGCCCCATATCACAGATGGTAGAAACTGAGGGTTGGAAAGTTGAATGACTTTCTCTTCTTGCCCAGGATTATAAATGTTAGCTCTGTAGGGAGAACTTAGAGATGACCTTGTCCACTGCTGTCATTTTACAGAGGAGAGGGAAGTGACTTGCCTAAGGTCACATAGCTAGTGTGTGGCAGAGTTGGGTCTTGAATCCAGATCTTTTGACTCCTAAGTCAAGAAGTGTTTTCCATTATGCCACAGCTTTCCTCCAAATAGTAGGTAATAGAATCATGGCTCATAATGCTGCAAGGGACCTTAGAGGCCATGTGATCCAAACCCCTTAGATGATAGGTGAGGAAATTGAGACCCACAGTGATTAAGCAACTTCTTCAAGGTCTTGAGGTAGTAAATATCAAAGGTGGGATTTGAACCCAGATCCTCTAATTTCACAATCAGTGGTTTCCCTATGGCAGCACATCTATTTGATTGACCTTCTGATTTGTTTTTGCTTCACAGTTTCAGAAGACATTTGAGTCCCTCAAAAATGCATCCAACAAATCTGATCTGCAGAAGTCTTACCAGAAACTTGGCAAGGAGCTAGAAAATCTGGATTATTTGGCCCACAAACGCCAGCAGGTAAAGAGAAAAACCATTGAACGATGGGAGAATTGAATATTTTGTGTCTCCTTGAATGTCTTACTTGGCCTTTATACTCATCAGTTTTCTTGGAGGGTATCATGGCAGTGAATGTTCCTGGGGACTTGGTCCAACAATACATGAAAAAATGGAGGAGTATGATACTGACTTGGTGTAACGATTCAGCCTCATTCTCAGCCTCTCTCTGGGTTTACTTATCCTTTATCCCTCATTCTGATCGGCCCACCAATTGAAGAAAGTCTAGTTACCCATGAGGCTGCTCCGCTTAAGAGGCAAGAAGGGAGGTTTGGCTGTTATTGGCAGTATTGAATTTATTTTTGGGATTTACTAAAGGTCAGTTTGAGGAAAAAGACTATCGGGAGATTTAGTATGTGCGTATACAAAATAAGGAAAGAAAATCATGTTGAAAAAGGCCCCCATGTGAGCTGATGATTAGTATGTTTGATTTACTTTTGAAATGTAGCTAAACGGGAACACTTAAATAGAGCATCCGGTATCTAAGAGGTATAATATGCCTTCTGAGTACTTGAAGCAGCCGTGAAATGCCTTCTCTGAGACATTTGTTCTTCCTTCTCTATGCTTCAAATTAAAATGAAAAAAGAGAACTTGCTTTTATAGGGTTTGTTTAAAGCCAGAATTTGGTGGTCATGTTCTGCTGAAATTCCCATGCTTCATGTTCACATTCACAATCACTGTTTTGATGCCACTGGAATTTTTCCTACTTGAGTTTTTTGCCGTTTTAGATTACCACTAGGTGTCAGGGTTGGCCAACACTTCAGTTTCCATAGCCTCCTCTCAGCCCAGGCTGTTTGCTGTTTAAATTAGAAAATGTATTAGACTGCATGAAATTTGGGGATGTGTGCAGTGATGGATGGCATCTAGAAACATGACTAATTAGCTTGCCTGCATGGCTGGGTGCTGAGTTCATTACTAAGGAGAGCTTACTTTAGCATAGGGATAAATGTTACTGTCTTGACTGTCACAGCCTTGGTCCAAGTTTTGGTCCCATTGGATGGGGCCTTTCATAACAAGGATTCCTATTCTTGGTAATTGGTCATTATTGTTCATTCTAGGACAATATCCTTTGGAAGAAGACTGTTTTTGCCTCTTATTTGTATCCCCAATGCTAAACCTAGAGCCTGGCACATTGTAGACACCTAATAAATGCTTGCTGATTGATTGATGGAGAGATGGGAGAATTGTATGCTCATTGTAGTCCTAGCCTTATTTCTGAGAAAAGATTAATATTAGAGCAGCTCACATTTAGACAGGGCATAGGAGATAGAGGGCTAGCCTTGGATTCTGAAGAACTTGGGTTCAGGCCCTGTTTCTAACACACATGGGCTATATGATTCTGGATAAATCACTGAACCTCTCAGTGCCCTAGGCAACTCTTCAAAATTCTAAGGTAAAGGAGAGTTGCTGATCTGCATCTGTGGAGTGAGTTTTCATATTGGGAATTCCCAACATTGATATTACAGTTTTGGATCAAAAAGAAAAGCTTCCTACTTTATTGTGAGAACTCTGTCCAGCAGGTCTCTACCTTGTATCAAACATAATGGAATTAGAGCTAGAAGAGAACTTAGCAGACATTTTGTCCAACCCCTTCATTTTACAGATGAGGAAACTGAGATGCAGAGATGTCAAATGACTTAGGCAGGGTGACACAGGCTGTAAGTAACAGGTTGGATTTGAACCCATGTTCTCTGACTCCATATTGAGTACTACCGTTTTGTACATGAGTCTTAGAGAGTTGCCTGAGGTTTGGCAAGCTTAAGTGTTGCCCAGGGTTATTGTTTTTAATTTATTTGAAACTTTCTCTCCTCTTCATCTACCCCAACTGTCCCCCTTTCATTATATCTCAGTGATTTGGGGGGTATTTTTCCACCTTTATCTTCAATAATTGATTTTGGGTGAATTGGTTTTTAGGAGTAGTTCTACCTCTTCAGCGATTCCCAAGCTGTCCCTTGGGTAGGAGAACAAACCCCTATTTCTCTAAAGACTGATCTTAATGATAGCCTTGCTAGGTTATGGGGGTGGAGATAGTGACTGATTAGGGGGTGATTTGAAGAGAATGAGTCAAGTTGAAGGGAGTGGATAAGACCACATGATTCACAGCGAAATTGGGAGACTTTCTGTGTTCCCTAGGACTATACTAGCTAGCTTCCTTGGAGTTGAGCTGTTTGGATACCTGGGTCCTCTCATACTGTCGAAAATCTTGGAACTAGCCCAACTTCATCAGTGGTGCAGTATTTTTGAGATCTAATTCACGAAGTATAAAGGAAGAAGAAAAGAATGGTGAGGGGGACTCAGAAATGATGCCAAAGATCTATCAAAGAAATTGTGGCTGTTTCATTAGAAGACCTTGTCAGTGGTGGCACATAATAGGTGCTTAAAAATTCTTATTGACGGACTGATATTGCCAGGACCGAGTCTTTGTTTCAAAGGTTGTTGGCTGGAAAAGAATTAGGACCTAGTCATAGGACCTAGAGCTGGAAGGGATTTAAAGGATCATCTAGTCCAATCCCCCCATTTTACAGATGAGGAAATTGAAGCCCACAGATGAAATGACTTGCTCAAGATCGCTTAGTAAGTCACTGAACTGGGATTTGAAGCAGGCTTTCTACCACTAAGTTGAGTGTTCTTCTCCCCATGCCATACTTCCATGGACAGAAAGAAAAACCATTTATGGAAGCTACAAAGAGTTAGATTTTTGGCTCAATATAAATAAGAATTTTCTTACAATGGGAATTGCTCAAAAAATGTAATGGGCTACCTCAAGGAGCCATGAAACCATCTATTTAGAGCTGGAAGGGATATTAAAGTCAGTTAAGTCAGTTAATCAATAAATATTTATTAAGCACTCTACTATGTTCCAGGCACTTTGCCAAGCACTGAGGATACAAAGAAGAGCAAAAGACCCCCTAATCTCAAGGAGCTCCCAGGCTACTTGGGGAGATAGCATATAAACCATGTATAAATGAACTATGGACAGAATAAATAGGAAATAATTGAGAGAAGGAAGACACTAGAATTAAGGGGGAATTGGGAGAGATTTTCAGTGGAAAGTGAGACTTTAGCTCGTACCCAAAGAAGGCCAGAAAGCCGGGAGATGGAAATGAAGGTGGGGGGGGGTCATCTAATGAATCTCCTTATTTTATAGATATGGAAACTGAGGCCTTGAGAGGTTTTGATTTACCTATGATCAGAAAGGGAGCAAGTCCTAAGGAAGGATTAGAAACCAGATCATCCTGACTCCATGTTCAGCACTGTACAGTATGCAAGAATGCCTTTCTAATGGTTGATTCTCTACCACCACCGGTCTTCCAGTGGAATCTGGGTGACCAGTTGTCAGACTATTGTAGAGGGGATTTCTATTTAGGTAGAAACCTTGAGGTCCTGTCCAACTCTGAGAGTCTATAATTGTAAGCAACAATTTCTCTCTGACTTGTGGGAAAAGGAATTAACATTCAACATAACAGTAAGGAGTGTTTGTAATTTTTCCTTCTACCATCAAAATTTTGAACTTTGATAAAACTCATTCATTCTTCAAAGTTTTTTGGATCCATTTGACTAGGAATCATAGCTTATATTTGTGAACTTTGCTCTCCAGGGAGAACTCACTGTGTTGACATGCCATGTACACACTATTGTAAAATGGCTACTCATTTACATTCACACACCAATGCAGGAATTCTTTTTCTTATCACTAATGCTCCATTTTATATTGGCTGATCTCATTGGCCCCGAATTAGGGCATACCATTATCTGACTCTAGGTTTGCTCACACTAGCCTCACTCCTGAGATGTCTTCCTTCCTGGTCACACATCCATATTCTAGAATTATTAGTTTTAGAGATGAAAAAGACCTTCAAGAATGTTGGAGTCCAACTTCAACATTTTCATTGATGAGAAAACTCAAGGCCAGAGATTGAACGTAATTAAGTGAGTAAGTTATAGAGTCAGAATCCAAATCCAGATCTTTTGCCTCTGACTCTGAAAGTGTCTTTTCCTTTGATTCATCATGCCTTTTATTTAATCACCATCTTAATCTGTCAATCCAATTCTATCCATCTTTTTAGGTCCCACTCAATTCTGACCTCCTTCATGGAGAGCTACTTGTCTCTGCCACCAGCTTCCAACACAGAGCTCTGTGAATAGCAGACACTTAATGGGTATATGTTGAATAACTGAAAGTCTGAATCATCTCCTAGCCAGCTCTTTCTTACTTAATCTTGTAATAGGCTAAAGTTTGTTATACAATCTAGCATATGATTTTATTTTAGCATAACTAAAAGTTACTTGTTTTAAGTTACATGTAACTGTAAATTACAATATAAAATTGGTGGAGGTTGAAGGATCACTTGTCTGAGATATTGTTGAGGTGAATCCTCCTCAGGTATAGTTGGTACCAGATCACCTGACTCTGACATTCTTTGATTCTGTAATTGAAAAAATTCTCCCCTCAAATAAATGATAGAAGCATAAATTAGCATATTGCTCAACACATAGTAAACACCAAATCTTTGAATACCAACATACCAGTCTACGACTCTATGTATCTATCATCTATATTTATTTGTC
The DNA here is from genome assembly GCF_011100635.1 of Trichosurus vulpecula. Lineage (NCBI taxonomy): Eukaryota > Metazoa > Chordata > Mammalia > Diprotodontia > Phalangeridae > Trichosurus > Trichosurus vulpecula. The sequence continues at coordinate 30,676,496 of NC_050580.1, read as the reverse complement.
ATCTATCTATACATTTTTATTATCATCATCATCTATCTAGATTTTATGGTTACAAAGGACTTAAGAGGTCATGCAATTCAATTTCAGCTCTCTGAATCATAGCTTTTGAGCTGGGAGGGTTCTTAGAGGTCACCAAGTCCAACTCTATCACTTTATAGATGAGGAAACTGAGGCTGAAAGAGATTAACTGACTTACCCATACAGGCACTAAGCAATAGAGCTGGAATATAAATTGGGTTCTCTGGCTCCAGATGCAGCACCACCCCAAAATACCCCAAGAGAGGTGAAGTGTTTTGCTCAGGTATACATGCCAGTGATAGAGCTGATACTAAAGACTGCATCTCCAACCCTTTGCATACAGCATAATTGCCTCAGTTACAAAGTAGAGGTAAGCAAAATAGAAATTTAAAGTAGCAGCTATGATGGAGGATGCCAAAAAATGGCAATTACTTTTCAATAAATGGACATATTTTGAATGCCAGAAAATTCTAGTCTCCACGAGACACAGATTTTTAATTAGGGATATTTCAGTTGTATGTGAATAAAGATGAAGGTGGACAGTAACCAAGCATGATAAAGGCACTGAAGCATGGTGGTCAGAAAGCTAGCCTTAGGAAGACTTGACTTTGAAACCTGCCTCAGCTACTTCTGATCTATTTGACCCTGAGCAAGTCACTGGGCCTTTTGCAGTCTGACTTTAGCTCATCTATAAAATGAGGATGATAATTACAGCTACCTTACAAGGCTGTTGTGGCAAAATGAAATTACATATATAAAGCACTTTGAAAACCTCAAACCACTGCATGCACATTAACTATTATTAATAAGTCCTCCTTCTGATGTATACTAGCCAAGTGATCATGCACAACTCATGAAATTTCTCAGTGCCCCAGGCAACTTTCTAACACTAAGTTATGGATGAGTTGCTGCTTTGAATCAGTGGATGGAGTTTCCACGCTAGAAGTTCCTCACACTGATTAAATCACATGTACAGACCTTTCTTTCCCACAAAACCCAACATAAGATGTGTGTTTGTATATATTATGCAGGAGCAACAGTCAATTCTTACACGGAGCACACCCAAAATACCATCTAGTTCTGATTAATTGTAGCCACCTTGAAGATAGGGTATGTCTTGGACTTATTCTGTGCTTTCCTCAATGACTAGCACAGAACCAGGCATGGAGTAGGTGCTCAATGAATTAAACGGAGGAGGTTTTTTAAAAAGAGATTTGGCAATTAGTACTCTCTGTCATTAAATGTATATAGAAAGAGCAAGCCAATGTGCCCCCTCCCCCACGTAGAGGGTATTTGGCTGTGATATATTAAAGGTGGCATGTCTTAGATAAAGAATAAAATTGAAGTCTTGAGTGCTTGTAGTCATGGCAATCTGTTGTGAAAGAAGGGTCCTAGACCTGATGTTCTGGCTGAGGGCCAACTCTTGTAATTACATACTGTGTACTGAAATTTTCCTGTTGTTTCAGTTGGCCATCATTTGACAGGATATCATATCTTCTTTTGAGATGATTTCTTTCTTTCATCGAGTCCATCTTTGCAGATAATACTAACAGGGCATTGTATATTCAGTACCTTGGAGAGCACCATTTGAGTCAAAAGGCAACTCAACCATGTGGATTTTCTTCTCCAGGTTACACATTTTCATTGTCCTTAACTGATGCTCATATGGCATGACATCCAGTCTGCTCACCATACTGGTCATCTTCTGGATATTCTGAGGCTTGCCCTTTGTAAAACGTAATGCCCAGGGCTGATGGCATTCCTCTAAAAGTTGCAAGACCAGATCAGTACATAGTGGGACATTCACCTTGAAATTTCCTGCTTGATGTAGAGTAAGATTGAATTCACTTTTTTGGCTTTCTATTGACTGGCAGTCTACAAGAACCTCCAAATCTTTTTCTCAGAAAATGTTTCTAGCCATGTGTCTCCCATCCTGAAGCAGCAATATAGTGTTTTCTTAATAAGGGAGGCATGATGCTGGTTTATTTAATGGGCACATTACAAACAACACAAGGATAGAAGGTGAGCGATGCCAGGTGTAATCTTTAAGTATGTCAGGAGTTAAGGATATGGGGGCATTAAAGAATCATAGACAGACTTGGAAGATATTTCAGATATTTACTCCAACTCACTCAGTATACAGATGAAGAAACTGAGGGTTAACAAGTTAAAGTATTTATCCAAGGTCACAAAATAATAAATGGTCATGCTGGGATTTGGCTGCAGGTCCTCAAATTCCAAATTCATAACTGTTCCCCACTCTAGCATATTACTTCTTATCTTAGCTTTTTTGTAATGGATTTGTGGAAAAATATTGCTTGGCTGGGCATGTGAGTCTAGTGGAATATAGCTAAGAAAAAGCTTTTTCAGTGAATTGGTCTCTATTTTTAACAGGAATTTAGGTGACTTGAATGCACCATGTTTTTCTGGAGAAATGTCATAAATAATGGCTTATTTGCATGAGCAGATGAACTGTATACACAGTATGTTGCAGTTATGCATACATTGCATCAACACTCATAACCCCTCCCCCTAAGGTTTAGGGGAGTGCCCTACCCCCATGCCAAAGGCTCACAGATTATCTGATATAATATAAACTCTTGAGTAGAATGATAGTAGGAATTGTTTCATTCTTTGTCTTCGAATTGCCAAGGCCTCCAGCAGTGCCTGACATGTAAGTCACTTCTCTCAAGATCTCAGCTTCCTTATCTGATTCATTGATTGCTATATTCCTTCAGAAGGCATATAGGAGCTTGCCCACTTGACTCTTTTTGCAGGACAATCCCAGTCCTGGTCCACCATATTAGTGGTGGTCTGCAACTGGACAGCTCATTGGAAGGGCATAATGATAGATTGCATCAGTGGGTTTAAATTTTGTATAAATTGGTGCAGTGGGCAGCGCACTAGGTCTAAAGCCAGGGGGCCTGGGTTTGAATCTCGGCTCTTCTATTTACTATGCTTCTGACCTAAGTCACTTTTCCTCTCAAGGCTTCAGCTTCCTCACCTGTAAAATGAGGAGACTGGGGTAGAGGAATTCTAAATCTATCATACTATGATAGTGTGATCTAACTTATAAGTGGGCAGCTAGATGGCAAAGTGGATTAGGCCTGGAGTTAGGAAGATCAGAGTTCAAATCTGGCCTCAGACATTTACTAGCTGTGTGATCCTGGGCAATTCACTTAATCCCATTTCCTCAGTTTTCTCATCTGTGAAATGAGCTGGAGAAGGAAATGGCAAACCACTCCAGTTTCTCTATCAAAGAGAACCCCAAATGGGGTCACCACAAGTTGGACACAACTGAAAACCACTGAAGGATAACAATAACTATGACCTAAGACTGAAAAGATATAGCACACAGACCTGGCCAAATTGAAAACAAAACTGCAAGAGTTATGGTTCATATTCTAGAGGGCAACGTCTCCTTTAGATCATTCCTCCCCAAAGTAAGCACAGTGGTGACAGAACTCTTCTAGCCATTGCCTCAGAGCTACACCACAGAGTATACTTTTTTGGTGAGGCAATCAGGGTTAAGTGACTTGCCCAGGGTCACACAGCTAGTAAGTGTCAAGTGTCTGAGACCGGATTTGAGCTCAGGTGCTCCTGACTCCAGGGCCAGTGCTCTATCCACTGTACCACCTAGCTGCCTCCACCAGAGAAAGCTTTCAATCTATTTTTTTCCCTCATAGGGTAGAAAAGAATAATCTCCATATAGCATAAGGATAGAAAAGAGGAAATAAAATGGTGTTTCTACAGGAGTTATAAACTCCTTCAGGGGAGGGACCAATTATTCTTTCCCCAGTGCTTAGCAATGTGCCTGACACAGTGAATGTTTGTTGATTGGACATCACAAAAATATAAAGTAGAATTTCTTACCAGGATTATTCAACCCTAGAATGGAGGTTGTGACATCTTTCTTTTTGAAGATCTTGGAGAATTAACTGTAGACCCTTCTGTTGTTCTGTGGTCATCTGATCTAGTGGCCAGCTGGATGAAGAAAACAGATTATCTCTAAATGGGAACTTTTAAGGACTTAGGCTTGTGCTTCTAAAGACTGAAGATCTACTTAGGGCTGTGCTCCTATTCAATGAAATATGCTAATTATCCTACTAGGAAAGAATGTCCCCAACCCCATGTTCTGTCCAACTGTCACCAAACTGTAAAAAGCCCATTCCTTTGATTTCTATTTTTCATTTAAAATATATTCATGCCTATCATCAGTGCGTGGGGAAACTCATCAGAGTCATAACTAGGGTGAGACAGCTGGGACTTTTCACCAGGGTACCAAATTTAGAGAACTATGAAAACGTTTGTAGTCTTTTGACAATGTAGAAACAACAAAGCTTTGTTAGCAAGAATAATGAGTTGAAACAATAAGCCCCCAGATGGTGGTCTGCATTATATTCCTTACCCTTTTCCACAAGGCAGCCTCTCTAGTAGTGGTTTTAGCCTACCTTCCCCCCACGCCCCGTCCCCCAACGACTGAGTTCATATATCAGGGGTGGTTTGTGGTTCTTCCCTCAAGTGCAAAATTTCCTTGTTATGACTTTTTGACTCCAGTGGTTTATTGTTCTTGGTCATCCAGTTATACAATAAGTATTCATTAAGTGCCCACCATAAGCCTAAAAACTTATTAGGTATTGTTCTAGGTACAAAGACAAAGAATGATGACAAAGACAACAATAATGCATCATTTCATATTAGCCCTTTAATCAAAGTCTTAACAAAAATGCTCATTTTATACCTTCTATTACCCATTTCCCTGGTGATCTCAAAGCTCTCTAGACTTCATACCAGAGTCAAAACCCTGCTCATACCGCATGTACCTTGTCTCTTATTCAGTTATACAGTCACTTGTTCACAGAAGGTGAGGAGATGTGTGCGTGCGTGTGTGTGTGTGTGTATTTGTGTATGTGCCCATACACACCCCTACACCATTTCACCATACAGAGACAGCAGGAGGATGATAAATAGCTCAAGGTCATTCCAGATAGGAGCAGATCCAGGATTAAATTTCAAATTTCCCAATCTTGAGCCTGTTACAGTACCCATTTTACTACTTCATAAGCTACTAAATTTTATGGAGTGATTGCTTTTTCTGTAGTTACAGTCAGAAGAAAAAAACTGCGGGGTATATCTGCCTCTGCGTAAGTTTCTCCAAATTTGTATTTGAGTGAATAAACAATATGCTTACTACTATGCAGGTACTTTTCCTTTTGCAATTTGAATATCACTATCCTCCCCCTCATCCCCAACCCCCTCACCACCACCACCCCCCTCAGTCCCCTACCCCCTTACCACCACTGCCACCATCATCATCATCCTCACCCTCCTCACCATCCTCCTCTCAGATATTCTAGTGGACCTATTTCCTATCCACACCTGTCTGTGCTGAGATGTGTCCCTTCCTCACTTTCTCTCGACATCATGAGGAATACAAAGGCTGGCCACTGGTTATCACTCTTTTCCTTTCACCATGGGAAGGAAGAGTTAATTCCTTTTTTCCCTCCTCTATTTCTTTGGTGACTCTCCTTCCTTTGCTTCTCTTTGGAAAGAGCCCTGGCTTGGGAGTCATAAGGACGTGAATGGAAATTCCAGCCCTGCTACTTGTTGTAGTCTATATAATCTTGGGCAGGTCAGTTAATGCCTCTGAGGCTCATTTTTCTCATCTGAAAAATTAGCAGGCTTGACTAGATGGCTTCTGAGGCCCCTTCCAACTCAAGATTTATGTTTCTATTATGTTGGCAGTCATGTCATCCCTCTGGGACTCAGTTTCCTCATTGGTAAAAGGTGACCTCTAAGGTCCCTTCCAGCTTGAAATCTGTCAACTAAAAAGTGAAGGGAGGTGGCAACATGGATCATGGGTAGGGTGCTGGGCCAAGAATCAGGAAGACCTGAGTTCACATCTGGCCTCAGATGCCTTCTAGTTGTGTGACCTTGGGCAAATCACTTCACCTCTGATTGCCTAGGCAGCAGCTAGGTGGCTCAGTGGATAGAATGCTGGGCCTGGAGTAAGGAAGACCGAAGTTCAAATCCAGCCTCAGACACTCACTAGCTGTGTGATCCTGGGCAAGTGACTTAGGCTCTATTTGCCTTAATCTGCTGGAGAAGGATATGGCAAACCACTCTAGCATCTGTGCCAAGAAAGCCCCATGTTCCATGGGGTCACGGAAGAGTTGAACATGACTGAACAGCAACAACAAATGGGATGATTGGGCTAGATGGCCTCTGAGTTCCCTTCAAACTCTGTGTCCTGGAGCCTATCATCTTGGACAAGTAAAAAAAAAATCTCTGGGCCTCAGTTTCCCCATCTGTAAAATGAGAGGGTTGGACTGGATGGCTTCTGGGACTCTGTCCTGCTCTGAATCTGTGACCCTATGATCTTTGTTAATAATGTGTTTCTGCCTGCTCACAACTACTGTGGGCCTCTTTCTCCATAGTTTTCTGGGTAATCCTTATCTTCAGTTTCTCAGGGGCTATAGTGTTCTGCAAGTCACTGCCATATGACAATGATAGTAACTGACATTAATACATGACTTCAAAGTTAGCAAAATGCTTTCCAGCATCTCAGATGAGCCTCACAGCAGCCCGCTGAAGCAGATACTCTAGATTTCATTGTCCTTATTTGACAGATAAGGCTCCAATAAACTTGCCTAAACAGAGTTAGTCAGTAAGCCTCAGAGGTAGGGTTTGAAAAGGTATGCTCTTGGCCCCGAGTCCATTCCTCCACCCGCTATGCCTGGCAGTGACGTCAACGGTCATGATGTTCTGGGATAGTTCTGTTGTGTTTGCAACATTCCAGAGTGGCCCCTCTGGAGTCCTGAGATTGGATTTCCTCTTCCTTCCAATTGCCTCCTGGAGTTTGGTTTCTCAGCAGGACTTTGGTAAGAATGGAAGAACGGAACTTGCTGAGCTGCATGCAGTAGGAGAGATTTATGGAATCTTTTACAAGGTTGTTTGCCATGAGATATTTTGCCTAGTGGGCAGCTTGTAACTGTTTTATATAGGGAAATGTAGAGATATTTAATGTTTTGTTGTAGGATGTTTTTAAAGTTTACAAGGCAGAATAGAAATTTCTGAGGTCATAAAAGTGTCGCTGCATCAAAGTGATTACTGGTCTGTGCTTTCCAAATTGGCTCACCCCCTTCGATGACTCAATTTTATTCACTAAACATTTATTAACTGCCTACTATGTGTTAGAGAAGTACTGGGTATGCAGACAAAAAAAGCCAATCAGCAAGCATTTATTCATCACCTACTCTGGGTTAGAAAAGCACTAGGCATGCAAAGACAAAAAAAGTCAATCGACAAACATTTATTAACTGCCTACTGTGTGTTAGAGAAGCTCTGGGCACCTCAAAGACAAAACCAACCAATCATCAAGCATTTATTAGGCACATGTGATGTGCAATCCCTGTGCTACGTGATACAGATCCAAAAACAAAAATGAAAGTCCCTGTCTTCGATGAAAACATTGGTGCGTCAAGGACCTTATAGTCTAAGCTTGGGGTGGAGGGATTATGTACACTGTAAATAGAAAAATAAATCATAGTAGCTAACATTTATGCAGCGCTTAAGGTTTTGAAAATATTCATATAAATTATATCTTTTGATCCCATGACACCTCTATTATTTTGATCCCATCACTCTAGGTACTATTATTATAATACCCATTTGACTTATGAGAAAACTGAGGCTCATATACAGCTAGAAAGCATCAGAGGCCCATTTGAACTCAAATCTTTCTGACTCAAAGTCCAGTGCTCTATTCTCTACATGATAGGTAATTTGGTACCACATTTGGTATTCACAATGCGAGGAATCCCAGAAGGTTTCATGTAGGAGGTGGCACTGAAGAGAAGCCTTTAAGAAAGCTAGGGATTCTGAGAGACCTCGGTGAGTGACTTCCAAGTACTGGGGACAGTTTGTGTAAAGATATCTAGGGAGAAGGTGGAATTCCAAATTTGTGGAGTAGCTGCTGGGCAAGTTTAGTTGGAATGAGGTATGTGAAAAGGACTAATATGCATGAAGTGTGGGAAGGGAGATTGGAGTAACTGGCGACAAGGACTTTTCCATGTCATTGTGTAGGTTTCAAGTTGTACTTGTATTTGAAGAGGAAAAGACTTCAGCAGAAGTGGTTGAAATCATAACATAGAGAGTTATTGTTGGCTCAAGCTTCCCTTATGGTCACCATAGTCATGGGTACAGTATTGTCAGGACTCTGGGTGTGCTTGGAGTAATCATTGCCAAGTCTCTTAGTCACGCTCAAACAGTGAATGCAAATGTTCAAACACAGAATCCAAATCTTTCCAAGATAACTAAGGAAAGAACTTAAATTTGGGGTATAATTTAACAGTATGTGTTTCCCATCAAAATAAGCTTTATTAGGTAGGGGGTACAGATATTATCACTTCCATTTTATAGATGAGAAAATAGGGTCCTTGAGAGGTGATGCACCTGCCAGGGTCCCAAGGCTAGGTAGTAGTTTTCTTGTGCCCTGTCCACCACATTACCTCTCTTTTGTAGCTTTATCTAGGTCCTTAAGCATCTTTGGCCTCTTCCCAGAAGCCTAGAATGGGCTGTGGTGGACAAGTATCAGTAGTCAGTAATGTTAGGGGTCCTGAAGAATTTTAGTCCTAAATGCGTGTAAGCTTTCTTGAGGGTGGGTTGTTTCTAGAACACTTTCACTCTTTCTCTTTTCCTGGCTGAGACATTTGCATAGTGCCTGGCACACCGTTCAGTTCAGTCATTTTTCTTTCATGTCTAACTCTTCATCATCCCATTCTGGATTTTCTTGGCAAAGATATTGGAGGTGGTGTGCCATTTCCTTCTCCAGCTCATTTTTATAGATGAGGAAACTGAGGCAAGCAGAGTTAAGTGACTAGCCCAGAGTCACACAGTTAGTAAGTGTCTGAGGCCAGATTTGAACTCAGGAAGATGAATCTGGCATTCTATCCACTGTGCCACCTATCTGCCCTGCCACAAAGTAGTTAATTAAGCTAGTTAATACTTGTTCCCTACCTCCTCCCCTTCCTATTTGGGCCTCAGGGATCTGGACCCTTAATATCTACTGGGATTCTGGACTGGACTTATACCTATCCAGAGGGGTCATGAGACACCTGTAGCATTATAACCCCTTTGAGCTTGTCAAGGTCTTGGAGAACTCCAGGGTACGATCCAGCACTTGAGTTGTTCAGAAGGTTGGTTTGAGTGAAAACTAGAAGAGCAGCAAATCCCACCTAGAACACCTTCAGAGCAGGTGTGGGAGTGTGGGTACTTATAAGTGGAAAACCAACAGTCCTTCTATCTGGCATTGCAATACAGTGATGGTGGTAATTCACATTCCCAAAGAACTTGCCTTAAGTGAGGTGGTTAGTGCAAGAATTATCACCCCCATTTAACAGAGGACAAGACTGAGACCTAGAAAGCTTTAATAATCTACAACAAAGTAATATAATGCAACGCCTTTTTTAAATGAAGTACCCATTGTGTGTAGACAATTGTGCATGAGGTTAGGGGCAGATAGTTTAAAAAACATAGGACTCCTGCTCTGAAGGAGCCTTTGGTAGACTACTAAGACACTAGCACAGATAACTGTAATATATAATATTATATAATTAAAAAGCTATGATCCCAAGGGCTTTAGGAAGTTGCAATGCACAGCTAGTAAGTGTTGGGGGCAATGATGTTTAAGTAGAGTGTTTTATTAATTTTCACCCTGCTGTTTCATTTTTACCAAGATTTCTGGGACTTTGTAAGTAGCAGTATCATGATAGTGGAGGTGAAATTAGGATGGAAATGAATTCTTACGTGGCATCTTTTATGGAATAGTGAAAAGAATACTGCATTTGAATCTAGAGAATCTAGATTCCAATTCCATCTCTACTACCAACATGATGTTGGGCAAGTCATTTCTCCAAGGTGGGCTTCTGTGAATTTGAGGGAGCTGGAAGATAACTTCGTAAGTCCCTTTCAGCTCCAGAGCTATGATTCTATGATTATCTCATCTTGAGTAAGACACTCTCCATGTCTCGGCCTTCAGCTCTAGAGCTATGACTCTATGGTTATCTGATCTTGAGTAAAACACTTTCCATGTCTGGGCCTTCAGCTCTAGAGCTATGACTCTATGGTTATCTGATCTTGAGTAAGACACTCTCCATGTCTCAGCCTTCAGCTCTAGAGCTATGACTCTATGGTTATCTGATCTTGAGTAAAACACTTTCCATGTCTGGGCCTTCAGCTCTAGAGCTATGACTCTATGGTTATCTTATCTTAAGTAAGATACTTTCCATATCTTGGCCTTCAGCTCCAGAGGTATGATTCTATGATTATCTCATCTTGAGTAAGACACTTTTCACATCTGGGCCTTAGTTTCCTCATCTGTAAAATAAGGCGGTTGGACTAGACGATCTCCAAGTCCTTTCTGGTTCTAAGTTTATGATTGTGGGCTACACTTGTCCTTGTCATGGAATGTAAATGGACAAGTTAATGCCAATACTATACCAAGTATATATTAATATTCTTCTCATTAGGTGACTGGACCTATGATTTTACTGTTACTGAATGCACAGATGCCCCCTACTAGTCTTAGAGAGTTGCCTTGGACAGTGAGAGGAAGGGAACAAGTATTTATTAAGTCACTACTATGTGCCAGGCACTGTGCCAAGTGCTTTACAAGCATCTCATTTGATCCTCACAACAACCCAGGTTGAGGGAACTGAGGTGGGCAGAGGTTAAGTGACTTGCTTAGGGTCACACAGCTAGTGACTATATGAGTCCAGATTTGAGCTCAGGTCTTCTTGACTCCCAGCCCAGTACACCAGTGCATTTGAATCTACCCGCTACACCACCAGTGCAGTGGCTTGCCCAGGGCCATGAAACTACCGTGTGTCAGAAATGAGACTTGAATCCGGGTCTTGTTAATTCCAAGGCTAACCCTTTAGACATTATGCCACGATGCTTCTCTTATTAATTAATTAATATAATCATTAATTACAATAGTTGGCATTTACTTAACCCTTGAAAGCTTGCAACATTACTTAATGAGAAGGTGAAGACCTAGATTGGCAGACTTACTTCCCTTCCCTTGGAGTTGCCTAGACCAGTGATACCAAAGTTCCAATCTCTATCCCAATCTGCTTCCAATGACCCTACATGCTTGATCTCATTGGACCACCAGATCAAACTTTGTGAGGCAGTCACAGATGAAGAAACTCAAACCCAGATCAGTGAAGATATTTGCCTCTGGTCACAAAGCTAATAAAAGTTGGAGATATGCAAACAGTAACCAAGCCCTTTTTTGCCTTTGCTGATGCCCAGGGTCACACAGGGATGGTAGAGACAATTAGGGTGTGGCTGCATATGCAGGCACAGGAGCATGGTTGGGGGAAAGATGTAGTATTAGAGCCTGTATCTAGTGTTTGTCTCAAATGGTTGAGGGCCCCAGTGGTATTGACCTAGCAACCATTTCTTCTGGGAATTAGGGACATCATCACCTTACGTGAGTGATGCCGAGTGAGCATTCACACATTTAGAGATGGAATGGGGCAGTATTGTAATCTCACACAGACTTGGTAAGAGCAGTAACCAGCTATAACCAGGCCTGGGGCAAAAATGATTTTAATGGTGGAAGATGATGAAGATGGGCCCACAGAGGACTGAGGACAGTCCTTCTATAGGTACAGTCATGCTAAGAGAAGAGAGGACACAGTCCATCAACCCTGCAGGGGCTAGGGAATGGAAAAGAAGTACCCTCTAGCTATGGCTGAGGATGGTTATACTGCACCTAGCTGAATATCACAAAGCAAAGTAGGACCATAGTGGTCACTGTACAGAAGGGCTCCCTCTCATCCAGGAAGTGCCCCCTCCCACCCTGGATATTGGCACTGTGGAACAAAGCCTCTTTTGCCCTCTGCTCATATTACACACATATAGTCAACTTATTCATCCCTCTCCATATGTACCAAGAGAAAATGCCCAAATGAATGCTAGCCTTCCTTTGTCCACCAGAAAGATGCCTGCTCCTGCTTGGGCTCCTCCCATCAGGAGCAATGCCATTAGCATTCCCGTGGTGCTCTTGGCACTGACTCAAAGGATGTGTGGTGGCAGCTTCCATGAATCCAATGGTCCTGCCCTCAATCTGCTGACAGCGGGGCTTCTGAACACGAGCACACCAATCACACCTGTCGTTTTCTGCTGACAGGAGGCACTTTGTTCGACTGAGTCTGTGTGCCCTGAGGCTTGTCTAATATGCAACGAGAACTTCAATTTGCAGCTTATTATTTAAGCATTCTATTTGGACTCTCTGAAACAATCATTTCCTGAGCATTTCTGTGTTTCAGCATTGGTACTAAAGAGAAAATCAACTAGCTGCCTGCTCTCTTTGGTGCCCTAAATTCAGATGTGGTAGGAGCCTTTCTGAAGCATGTAGTTCTACATTGCATTTATCCTGGAGGAAGAGGCCTTCCAGAAGATGGAGCACCCTTACTAGTCTGCTCAGCACTTCATCTTCAGTGCGTGTGTGTGTGTGTGTCTGTGTGTATGTGTGTGAGTGTGTGTGTGTGTATGTGTGTGAGTGTGTGTGTGTGTGAGTGTGTGTGTGTGTGAACACACACACAAGCAGATTTGCTTTGGTGATCTCCAAATACAAACAGTGCAAAAATATAAATTAACCTAATTTATATCTTTCAAATTCTTGATTACTCTTCAGATGGTAGGCCTTCAGAAATGCAGTTATGTAAACAGATTTTCATTTCTTTCCAGCAAAATGAAAACCCATTAAATTAGCAGCATTTTACTGATACTTGTTAGTATATTTTTCTACATCAATATTATAGGACATATGGAGGCATTATTCATATGTGCTCTTCTTTTTGGCTATATTATAAACCTGATCTACCTCCCTGCCACTCTCCTTTTTGGTTGGAATGTTCAATATTGGTATATGGCAGTTTTCTCCAAATACACGCTCCTTCGAGGACTGTGGCATCTGGTAGTATCACGGCTAAGGATTTGTCATCTACTTCATTAGAAAGCCTCTGTTCCAAAAGACCTGTATGAGCCTATTAGAGATAGACTCAATTAAGTAGGTAACGATCTGTGGCTGCGTGCAGAAAGGCAGTAGAATGGTCAGATTATGAGGGGCATCTGGCCCCAGAAATGATGGAATTCACAACCAGTGGTTCCAAAAAACAACCTGGAATCCTTTCATTCTTTACATTTGTATCTATAGTGCCTAGAAGAGTGCTTGGCATATAGCAGGTGCTTAATAAATGCTGATTGATTGATAGGGAAAGAAGAAAACACATAAGGCAGGGATCTGTGGGAGTTGGAGCAGTTGTCATTTTGCACAATCCTTTTCTTTTTGTTCTCACCAGGAACAAAGGAGGAAAACCAATCAATCTACAAGCATTTAGTAAGCACCTATTAATGTCACTTGCTATGCTAGGCTCTGGAAATACAAATACAACAAATGAAACCACCCCTAATCATAAAGAGCTAACATTTTAATGGGGTTCATAACAGGGGCATACATAAATACATAGAGAATGAATATAAAGAAAATAAATAAAAATAAATACAAAATAGATAAAATCAAAGTAGTTTGAAAAGGGAAAGCACTTTGAAGTGTGTGTGTGTGTGTGTGTTGAGGGGAGGGATGTGTTGCAGTCTTGAGAGATGGAATATACAAATGTCCATGTTTGGATCAGAGTAATTCAGATTGACTTTAGCAAAGGATATGCTAAGGTGACAACCTATAGCTTAATTTGTAGGTTGGAGCCAGATTGTAGGAGCCCTGACTAGCAAGCTAAGGAGTCCTGTTTGGATCAATAGGCAATAGGGAGCTATGGAAAGCTGGCATTTCATCTATTATCTCTGGTTGTTTACACTGGTAGTTCCCCATACCTGAAATTCACTTGCTCCTCATTACTATCCTATAGAGTCACTCTCCTTTCATTAAAAAAATTCACAAGGGACATGGCTCTGAGTTAATAGCATTCATTTTAAAATTTTGAATTCCAAATTCTTTCTCTCCTTCCAGGCCCTCTCCCTACTCATTGAGAGGGTGACTGTATGATACCTATTACACAAATGAGGTCTTCCAAAGCATATTTCCATATTAACTATGTTACAAAAAGCAAGAAAAATAATAAAAACTGCTTCAGTCTGCACTCAGAATCCATCAGTTCTCTCTCTGGAGGTAGATAACATTTGTTACCATGAATCTTTTGGAATTGTGGATCATTGTATTAATCAGAGTACCTAAGCTTTTCACAGTTGATTGTTACAATCTTGCTTTTACTGTATGTCATATTCTCCAGGTTTTGCTCATTAAGTCTTCTCAGGTTTTTCTGAAGAGTTGATCTCTTCCTTCAAGATGCAACTCAGGCACTGCCGTCTGTTTGAAGCCTTTCCTAATCCTCCCAACTTCTGGTGGCATTCCTTGCAAACTGCTTTGTATTTGATTACTTTAATTTATTTGTATCATTTTAAAAATATTTATTCTGCCTGTTTTCTCTCCCAGACATCTTGGAATATAAAGCTCCTTGACAGTAGGGATTATTTTGTTCTTTGGATTTGTATGCCTAATGCCTAGCATGGTGCCTGGCACACAGTAAGCACTTAATAAATGCTTGTTGATTGATGAATATTCATAATATATTTAATGTTAGTAACTAATAATAATGTGACATTTATGTTGCACTTTAAGCTTTTCAAAGTGCTTTGTATAGTTAATAATGGATATACACATGTAATGGTTCCTTTGTCTTGGAGCATTGTAAGCCAACATTTCCAGTAAGGGGTTGATGTTTGGCATTGGAATTTCCGCAGTGAACATCTGGGCAATGAGAGCTGGTGAAGGAAGCAGACATAGACTTGACCTGAGGCAGTCAGTGGAAATTGACTCTGTATGGAGGTATTGATGACAGTTGATTTGTTATGTCATAAAATGCTAGGATGATTTGGAGGGACTTCTGTGTCTCTGAAGCTTGAAGGTGGCATGATTTCCTCTTGCATTGATCAGCACCTATTTATATCTTGGGGAGTTCTTTATGCATTTAATGTGTTGTGATATGTGAAAGCTTTCAGTGCAGTCCTGCCCAGATGCAGCATCATTAATCAGCAAACATTTATTAAACACTTACCATGTGCTATGTGCTATGCTAAGCCCCGAGGAGATAAAAAATCAAAACAGTTCCTCCCTTCAAGAATCTTCTGTTCTAATGGGGTTCCCAACATGTACATACACAAGTATCTTTAAGACACATACAGACCAAGGATAGGTAACCTTAGTGGGAAAGGTTGCCTACAGAAAGTGGCATTTGGGCTGAATCTGGAAGGAAGACTTGTTGGGAGCTGGAGTTGATTCATTAGCTATAAAACACACTAGAGCATCTTATTCTGAACCTGGCAGCAGGAAGACCAGTGTAGTTGTATCACTGTGTATGTAGAGGAAAGTATAGAAAGGTTCAAAAGGTTAGAAGGGGGGAGGTTGTGAAGGGCTTTAAAAGCCAAATAGAGCATGTAAATTTGATCCTGGAAGAATTAGGGAATCACTGGAGCTTACTGAATATGGATGTGATGTGGTCAGATCTCTGCTTTTGGAAATTCACTCTGATAACTGAATGGAGAATGGATTGCAGTGGAGAGAAACTCGAAGCAGAGAAACCATCCTGAAAGCTATTGAAATAATGTAGTCATGAGGTGATGAGGGTCTACACCACGTGGCTATTTTGTGAGTGGATAAAAGGGATATTTACCAGAGATGTCAATGCAAAAATGACATGACTTCAAAACAGATGGGTTGAATGCAAGGTAGAGATTGAGGAGCACACCAAAGTTGTGAGTCTTGGTGACTGAGAAGATGGTAGTACTTTTCACTGGAATAAGAAAGTTGGGAAGAAGGGAGGGTTTTTGGGAAAAGATAATGAATTCTATTTTGGATGTGTCAATATCCTCTTGGATATTCAATTCAAGAAGTTCTAGAGATCAGAAGAGATATTAGGATCTGAATAAATATAATTGAGCATCATCTGCATAGTGATGATAATTGAACTTATTGGAATTGACTAGATCACCTAGAGGGAAAAGAAAAGAGGTCTTGAGGTAGGTATACATCTAGTAGGCATGATCAAGATGAAGATCCAGCAAGACTAAGAAAGAGAAGTCAGAGAGCTGGGAAAGTCAGATATAATGCAAACCTAGAGAAGGAAAGGAGAATCAACAGGGCCAAAGGCTAGAAAGAGGTCGAGAAGGATGAGGAATGAGAAAAAGTCATTAGATTTGACCATTAAACCAATCATTGGAATGTTGTGTTGTAATTGGAGAGAGAGGTCAGGACTGGAGATGGAGATTTTTAGACATGGTAGTTGAAACCTTGTGACAGAATAACACCGAAGGGCAGTTAGAGAAAGAAGAGGATAGAAACACGAGCAGAACTTTAGGGAGCCCCCACCTGAGGCAGCTATGAAGGCAAAAAGGGAGACAAATGGCTATTGATTTGGGAGAAGAGCCAGAAGGTGAGGTCACCAGAGGAGGATAGAATATGCAACAGAATGAGGAGGTCAGTGGTGTCAGATTGTGGAGAGAAGTCATGGAAGGTTTGACTAAAAAGACCACTGAATTTGACAATTAGGAGGCCACTGGTCATCTTTGAGGGAGGAACTTTTTCCCTCCCCTGGTCACGTTGCCAGCTACTCTGCCCCGGGAACATATTGCTGCTTCACTCTGTTTTCCATCTCTTGCGCTGGGCACAATAATCCCAATAATCAAATTAATACTATCATTGCTTCTGGATGGGATGATTTCAATCAATACTTTATGGTTGCACTCACAATCCCGGTGATTCTCCAGACCAAAACAATGTGTTGTTTCTTCTGATTAGAATGTAAGCTATTTGAGGCCGGGGACCATCTCAATTTTGTATTTGTCCACAGAACCTAGCTCAGCATCTGAAAAATTAATAAATGATTTTTCATTCTGGTTAAAAGAATACTGTTTCTAGATCAGAAACCTGTCATGGTAGGCAAGAAGCCACTTGTGGAGCTGAGGTCTTGGTGATTAGCTTTTACCAGTCAGTGGGAAGCTATCTTCTTCTCCAAATATCTGGCCCTCCAGAGATAGAGGCTGTCTTAGCATCTTTGTAACTCTGTATGTTGCAGGGTTTTGAATGGAAAAAAAAAGAAATTTGATTTATAGCTTGTCCCCAATGTAAAATGTGTTTGTGCTTGTCTCTGCTTTAGGGAATGAATAAAAGTTCTTGTGTTGACAGAGCAACACATTGTAAAAACTGGAAAATAGTGGTTTCTCAAGTGTTCACAGGGCAGTGAAATAAATGTTACTTACCTGGGATTTCTAGCTAGTCAGATAAAATTCTGTACAAGAGACAAATAGGTCATTGGGTACACCCAAAGGTTAAGATCCTGGTGTGCTTAACAAACTGGTGTTGATATGGAAGAAAGTGGGGCTAATCCTCAGTGTTAACAGGATGGACATATGGGAAGGAGAGAGAATGTATTCTCTTAGCAGGTCAGTGGACTGGAAGGCAAGATGAAGATGTTCAGGGGTGATGCAGAAGAGTTAAGAGAAAGGGCATGGGATTTTTCATGTTTTTGAATTGGTGGATAAAATAACCATGTAGCTGAAAATTTATGGTCCTAAGAAAAAAAAGATAGCTTGTGATTTTTAATGAAGCCGAGATCCAAACTGGTTAATTACCATTTCCTGTGACCAACTAGTTATTGTAATCACTGCTCTCATGTGCAGAGTAGGATGGGTGGGCGGGGAGAGCTCCTAATGATCAAGATGAAATTACTTAAGGTCTGCCAATTACCATTCTGTAATCTAAGTATATATAAACTGACTAATCTCCAGTGTATTTCCTACTCACTCGTATCTCTTGGGATTCCCCAGCTGTTTTCAAGACTCAGTCCAGGTACCACCTCCAAATAAGGTCTTGTTTAATTCCTCCTCTTGTGAATGTACTTCCCTCCTTTGTTCCAGAAATATCTTTGTATTTTCTTTGTCTGTAGTTTTTATTTACTTATCTGTTTATATGACATTTCCCTCCAAGAGAGTGTGAGCTTCTTAAGTGTAGACTTTTATTTTTCTCTTTGTATCCCCTTTGTCTAGCACTGTGCTGCATACAGTAAGCACTTAATATGTGCTTATTGATTGAATAAGGAATTTCTTATGTAATACAGCTGTTATTTTGCTAGTGTTTTGTGCTTTACATATGTTATCTTATTTGATCCTTATAACAAGTCCCTGAAGTAGTTGCTTTTATTATCCTCATTTTACAGATGGGAAAACTGAGGCTGAGAATGGTTAAATGACGTGCCCAGAATCATAGTGGCTTGTAAGTGTCTAAGTCAGGATTTGAACTCAGGTCTCCCAGAGTCCAAGTCCAGTGTCTAGCCACTGCACTGAGTTGCCCTTAAGTATAATTCTGGAAAAGATAGGTTTTCTTCTACACTCCTAAAATTTTTAGATTTTTTCAGGCAATTAAAATCTTGCTGTTTATTTTTTTCAATTTTTTTTTGCACTTAATAGCATTTTATTTTTCCACTTATATGTAAAAATAGTTTTCAACATTCACTTTTGTAAGATTTTGAGTTCCAAATTTTTCTCCTTCCCTCCCATCCTCCCCAAGCCAGCACGCAATCTGATAGATTATACATGTACAATCATATTAAACATGTTCCCATATTAGTCATGTTGTGAAAGAAGAATCAGAACAAAAGGGAATGACCACAAGAAAGGGAAAAAAGGTAAAAATGGTATGCTTCGATCTGCTTTCAGATTCCACAGTTCTTTCTTTGGATGTGAATAGCATTTTCCATCATGAGTCTTTTGGAATTGTCTTGGATCATTGTATTGCTGAGAAGAGTTAAGTCTATCATCACTGATCATTGCACAATGTTGCTGTTACTGTGTACAGTGTTCTCTTGGTTCTGCTCACTTCACTCAGCATCAGTTCATGTAAGCCTTTCCAGGTTTTTCTGAAATCTGCCTGCTCAACATATCTCATAGGGCAATAGTATTCCACCACAATCACTTACCACAACTTGCTCAGTCATTCCCCAATTGATGGGCATTCCCTCAATTTCCAATTCTTTGCCACCACAAAAAGAGCCGTTATAATTATTTTTTGTATGTGTGGGTCCTTCTCCCTTTTTATGATCTCTTTGGGATACAGACCTAGCAGTGGTATTTCTGGATCAAAGGGTATGCACAGTTTTATAGCCTTTTGGGCATATAAACTCCTAAAATGGACAATTTGGGGTTGTTTTAGGTCAATCTGGGAGTAAATTCCCAAGGTATAAAATCCAATTACTTCCTATCCCTGGGACAAAATATATATTTCTCAGCTTGGCATTTCATTCTCTCTGCAATTTGGCACCCACCTACCTCTCCAGTCTTAGTTCCTTTCCTCCCCTTCACATTCTTTTTGTTTCAGTCAAATTGAACTCCTTGCATTTTTCTGTACATGATATCATATCTTCCTTCTCTGTGTCTTTGTATAGTTGGTTTTCCGTACATGAAATGCATTAACTTCTTAACTCTACCTTTTAGAGTCTCTAGTTTTCTTTGAAGAACACCTTCCTGATCACCTCTGTAGTTGTTTTTTCTACCTCTTGAAATTTAAGATTTACTTTGCAAACTCTTATCTGTACATCATTATTTTCTCCTAGCTCCTGGAGGGCGAGGACTGTTTCCTTTTCTCTTGTTTTCCCAGCACCTTGGCCAGTGCCTTTTACATGATAGACACTTAATAAATGTTGAATTGTTGAACTGAATTGGGCTGAGTTGGTTGCCAAACACTGTATGTGAGAAATCTGAGAATTACAGTCACAAAACAGATTCATTTTATGTGCAAGCCATTCTCTAGGACAGGGGTTTATGAAACAAAAAATGAACCATGTTATCATGAATTTGTAGAAATGCTCAAGTCTGACTATAACACTCCTCTGCTCAAAAATCTTTGGTGGTTCCCTAGTACTTTCGGAATAAAACATAAAATCTTAGCTTGGCATTTAAGGTCCTCCATGTTGGGAGGAAATATGGTCCAATGGGAAGAGTGCTATCTGTGGTGCTGAATCCAAAGCCCAGATCTTCCATTTACAATCTAATTTTGATCAAGTTAACTTCTGCATGCCTCAGTTTGTGCATCTCTAAAATGAAGGAGTTGGACTAGATAATTCTAAAGTCCCTTTCACCTTTACGTATGTGGTCCTACCTTTCAAATTGTATTTCACCATCTCCCTCTATGTTTTAGCCATTATGGAACAGCTGATCTCATCTTTTGATTTCCTCCCTTTGTTAGCATAGCCCATCCTCTATCTCTGAAACAGACTCCTTCTTTATCTCTGCTGCAATTCCTGCAAGGTACCATGTCCTTCTTGAAGACTTCCCTGAACCCCTTCTCCCTGAAAGCAATCTTCCCGTCGAATTTTTTCACATAATTTCTTTTTATTATAAACTTAAGTATCACTAAACACAAGCATTCCACTAATCAAAGGACAGGAAGTAGTACTGTATACAAAACTGTGACTTGAAGTTTTAAAAAATTGCATACCCTATTTAACAAGGTAATAAAAAATCACTTATTTGTTTTACCTTTTGAAGATTTTTCTTTGTATTTTTATGTTTTATTAATGTCCTTTTCCTTTATTCCCTGAATTTCAATCACTTCCAATTAATTCATTCCCCCACCCCAAATTTGAATGTCTCTTTTCTAACAAATAAGTCTAGTCAAGCAAAATACTCAACAAATTGGCCATGTCTGAAAATGTCCCTCCTGTTTCCACCTGTAGTTGATCATTGCTCCACCAATAGGTAGGAGGCATATTTCATCTAAGTCTTTGGAGGTCATGACTGATCGCTTAGTCACTTCCTTAAAATTTCCTAGGTTACTTTGTGTCTCTGTCCCCTTGAACCATGTGCCATATTCACTTGTGGACATGTCACCACTCCTTACCCCACCCTATTAGACTTTGAGATCCCTTAGCACTATGTTTTACACATAGTGCGCCTTTGATAAATGTTTTTAAATTTGATGAATTTTATTGCAGAAAAAAGATAGTACTGGATAAGTCTATTAAAGGTTTATTCTATACCCAAAGCTAAGCTCTGCATAGATTAAAGAGAAATTTTGAGTTTGATTTTTAAGAGCCAAAGGAAAAAAATCAAGAAAAAAGCCCATCTACATGATTAGTAGAACTGCATGCCAAAGAAATTGGTTTATTATGAGTTTGGCTTACTCTCACAAAATATCATATATCAAATTCCTATTTACAAAACAAATATATTGGGGGTGATTATTCAAATAAGAGAATCCTTTACTTTATAAAATGATTTTCTGAAGGGTGACTTTAAACATGAAACTGCATCAGTACATGCAAGAGTTCACTTGTAGATTGCTGAAGAAGAGTGGGAGGTGTGAGATTATATTGTTACTTGCTAAATGGAAGTTGTGGTAGAATAAAGTCACTTTTCTTCAGAAATATTTGCTCAGTTTTTATAAAAAAGGCAGCTGGCCAGACAGGGGGACCCCACTTTAAGAAGTCATTCCCAGCCCTAAAAAGATCGAAGTGCTCATATACATCAGCAAATAGAAAACAAACCTTGTTTCTGGTAGAGGTCAGGCTATCTGTTAGAACCAGATTTCCCCATAATGTCTGAATTTAAACATCCTGTCATAAAACACAGACTGAAAATGGATACAAAATTAAGTGTTACTTAGGGTCACTTGGATTAGGCTGGTTTTAATAGTAGGTCAATCTTATCAAGGGAGCATACAATTTGTGGAGAAAAAAAGTGGGGTGGGGAGGGAGCACTGAGAGTTGTATTTGCTTCCTGTACCAGGAGATAAATAATTTTAAAAATAGAAGTTGCTAAGCTGGCTTCTACAAGACTCATAAGACAAAATGATCTAGCATCTCTGAAAGGGTGCCACAGAAAAAGTCCTGAATTGGGAACCGGGACTCTTTCTTCCAAGGAACAACCATTCAAACACTTGAAGACAGTTCTCTCATTCTCCCTAAAACTTTTCTCCAGAATAAAGCTCCCTGGTTCTTTTATCTGAACCGCATATGGCCTGAACTTGAGGCCCCTTACTGTCTTGGCCTCTCTGTGGTGCGGTGGTACGAGCGAAGGTAGGGAGATGGAGACAGGGCAATGCATCAGATAAGGGGACATAAACTAGTATTTGGGAAGGTCAACAAAGGATTCATTTGATTCCGGTTATGGAAGTCTGATTTTAAAACAATTTTCAGGAATTACTCATCTACAAAAGAAAACTTTTGAAGAGGATAAAAAACTATTTGAGAGTTGAGATGTGGTCTTCAACAAGATATAGTTACAGTCAGGCTTGTTGTAGTCATCTCACAGTTCTCCCCTTGTAATGATGCCCTGGAGTCAAATAGGATTCTCTCAGAAGAGATCAGAAGCTGTTAATTTCTTTTCTGGGACCTTGACATTATCATTCAAGGGATGGCTTGGAAATTAGATCGGTGGGAGTCTAGCCTGACCAGCACAGGGACACAAAGCTGGCATTAGAAACATTTTAAGATGTTATATCGATTTAACATATCCCAAACTGTATCATTAACAACCTTTTAAATTACAAACATTCAAAATAATTTTTAAAACCCAATTTCACACTTCAGCAGGGAACAAAGTTAGATTGTCTTTAGCATTTCACTAAGATGGGTTTTGAGTAACTTTCTGGGGCCACAGTATTATCACAGCATCACAGCTATGTAATGCTGTTCCTCGGTGGCCGACATGTTTTAAAGGGACAGAGTGAAGACTAACCTTTGTTGTTTACAAAAGGCTTTGCATATGTCATTTCATTTGACCCTCACAACAACCTTATTATTAGGTAGGTGCTATTATTCTCATTTGTAACAAAAAAAACTGAAAAAGAAAGAAAGTTAAGGAAAGTAAAAGGAAAGTAAAGTAAAAAGAAAGAAGGTAAGTAAATTGCCAAGGTAGTCAGTGAGGTTGGATTCAAAACCAGGTTAGCACCCAATTCACTTCTTGTCCTTTCTACTCACCTGTGAACCTGAGTTATGGGAGATGATAGCAATCAGAAGAAAAATTATGAGTTTGGCCTCGACAATAGCCTATGTCCACCGTAAAAGGGTTAAACTGAGTGAAATGCAGTAGAAAACTGGGCACCAGGTGATGAATTGTTTGTTGTCAAAGCTACTCATTAAATGGTCTCCTGGTAAAATGACTTCATGTCATTGCTATTTGAGTAGTCATAGTTCCTAAAGCAATATCTCTTTAAGAAATCAATCACTTAGCAAGCATTTATTAATTATTTCCTGTGTGCCAGGGGCTGGGCATAGAAGAATAAACAGGAAATACTCCTCGCCTTTAAGAAGCTTACATTCTAAAGGGAGAGACAACAATACGCATATTTACATATAAACATGTACAAGCATATGCATAAATGTCTATATAAATATATACATATCCGTGTATGCAAAATGTGCAAGATAATTTTGAGAAGGAAGGTGTAGCACCTGGGGATATCAGGAAAGGATTTCCAGTTTATGAGGGATTCCATGAGATGGATGTGGTTAGGGAGAACATACTAGGCCTGAGGAACAGCCTGTGTGAAGCCACTGAAACAAAAAAGGAGCACCAATGAAAAGACCGTTTTGTCTACATCGTAGAGAATAGGAAAAGGATTAACATATAGGAAGCTTGGAATAAAGTCTTTGGTTCTGAGCAGAAAGGAGAGATTGAGCCCTGTTTCATTTACCTGTGAACAAAACAGAGATTGGAATGTGAGAGACCAATGGCAGATGTAGGGCCTTTGTAACTACTGCTTGATGGACGCATATGAGAGAACAAGTCATAGAAACACAGAAGCTCAGAGTAGGGAAGGACCCCAGAAGCCATCTTGTTCAACCTGTACTTGAGTGAAAATCCTCTATAAAATATATCCAGTAAGTGGTTTCCCAGCCATCACTAAGCTAGGATGGTCCCTGACTCTGACATTTAAGATGAGTACTTTTCTTTTCAGAAAGTAGCTAATAGACAGCCTGAGGCCCCAGGAGCTGTATGTAATGAGAGATAGGCAGCATCCAAACAATTTGGATCTTCCATGCTGTGATATTGATTTTTTACCAGACATTTCTCTAAGCTCATCAGAGGGTAGACGAAGGGGCTATTTATGACTTCACTCCACCCTTGGTTTCGTCAAAGCTTCAGAGAGTAACTGCTTAGTGCTCCCTGAAACAAATACCCAGATGCAAGATTATAGGCTGCTGTCTAGCCCTTATTTTACAGTTAAGGAAACTGAGGCTTAGAGAGGGTGGTGAAGTGATTTGTCCAATGTCGCACAGATGACAGAGTTGGGATGGAAACCGAGGTCTTCTGTCTCCAAATCCAGAGCTCTTCCTAGAAGCCTTCCACATGATGGGAGAAAAGCTGAGTTTAGAAATAATAATTTCCCTGTGACATTTCTCACTAAAAAGGAAGAAAAAATTGTGGATATGTGGGTGCTGGAGGTTGGGTGGAGAGACAGAGTGATTGGTTCTTGATCAGTATTACACTTAACACAATTTACTTGCAGTAATTTAAAAAATTTACTTTAAGATCCTTGAATTGCCTTGCAGCAATTTGCTTCAGAAAGAAGTCAAATGTTAATTCTAGGATTTTAAAAAGGTCTCCTGGAGAAAGCTTCTGTAAAAGAAAAACTAAATAAAGGAAGGAAAAATTGTCTCATGAAGAAATTTTGGTTTCGTAAATACAGCTTACATAGCTCTTATGACATCAATATTGGCTAAATGAAGTAATCCTAAAAACTCAGAGGACTCAGAGTGGGAATAGTAATTAATAATAAATAATGATGATGATGATGATGGGCAGGTAGGAAAGTCAAGCATTGCAGTGTGCTGGTTCCCCTCCTCTGTATTAGAGGCTTACAATGAACCAAACTCTAGGGCTATAAGTGGGCTATAAATACAAAGCAGTAAGAAAGTCTTTGGCCTGATGGAGCTTTCATTCTAATGGGGGAATACAACACATAAAGGAGACACAGGAAATGGGGGAAGGTGCTGAGCAAGCTAAGGAAGAGCTCACTTCTTAGACTTCTTCGCTCCAGAACCAGATCTATCAATCAACTGACATTTGTTAAGCACTTTTATGTTCCAGATGCTTTTCTAAGTGCTGGGGATACAAAACTAGGCAAAAGGCACCCTTGCCCACAAGGAGCTTACAGTCTAATGAGGGAGATAGCAGGCAAACAAATATAAACAGAGCAAGCTTTTTATAGGGTAAATAAGAAATAATTAACAGAGAGAAGGCACTAGAATTAAGAGAGGTTGGGGAAGGACTTCTGTAGAAGGTGGAATTTTAATTGGGACTTAAAGGAAGCCAGGGTGGTCAGTAGTTGGAGCAGAGAAGGGGGAGTATTCCAGCCATGGGGAACAACAAAGGAGAATGCCAGGAGCCAAGGTATGGAGTATCTTATTCATGTAACAACCAGGAGGTTCATGTTGCTAGAACAAAGAGGGGTAAGGTTTAAGAAGACTGGAAAGGTAGGAGGGTGCTAGGTTACAAAGATCTTTGAATGACAAACAGAGCATTCTGTATTTACTCTTGGAGGCAATAGGAGGCCATTGGGGTTTATTGAGTGTGGTGAGGTGACATTAGACCTACATTTAGGAAAATCTCTTTAGTGATTGATTAGAAGAAGGAATGGAATAGGGTGACATGAATGGCAGGGAGACCCACCCGCTGACTATTGCAATAATCAAGGTGATAGATCGTGATGCATGGTGGCAGTGTCAGAAGAGAGAAGGGGACATATTCAAGAGATGTTGCAAAGTGACAGCTTGGATATCGTGGGTGAGAAATAGGGAGGAATCTAGGATGACCCCTAGGTTATAAGCCTGAGGAGTTGGGAGGATAGCATTGCCCCCTGCAGTAACAGGTAAAGTAGGAAGGTGGGGGATAGGGTTTAAGGGGAAAATGAATGATTTTTGTTTTGCACCTATTGAATTTGGGTGTCTACTAGACATACAGTTTGAGATGTCTTAAAGGCAATTGAAATTGTGAGATCAGCAGAGGTCAGCAGAGAAATTGGGACAAGAAAGGGAGATTTGAGAATCATCAGTGTAAAGATGGTAATGAGATCACCAAGTGACATACAGCTATCCCTTCCATATCACAGAGGTTAGAGGCATGACAGCTCCACAATATGGAAAATCCACATAAAATTTTTGGCCCTCCCTTTGTACCAGAGAAGTCTGAATTATCATGGTATTAAAAGATAAGATATGTTGATATTATACAACACTATACATATATTTTATTCATTTCTGAGTTTCATTTTCTGCTGGCCTTTGTGTATCATCAGCAGCTTCCACAAAATTCCCCCCAAATTCCCATTTAATTTCTTATGTCGACCTGTTACATATTGAAACTACAATGGGAAAATTGTGATGTTGAAAGGATGACTGTATAGTGGAAGAAAGGAGGAGGACCAGGACAGAACCCTGAGGGACACCTACAGGTAGAGAGAGTGATCTGGAAAAGGATCCAGCAAATGAGGCAGAGGAGTGGTCTGATAGGTAGGAGGAAAACAGGAGAGAGCAATGTCCTGAAAACCTAGAGAGAAGAGAGTATTAAGAAGGAGAGAGTGATCAACAATGGCGAAGGCTGCAGAGAGGTCAAGGAGAGTGAGGATGGAGAAAAGGCAACTAAGAAATCATTAGTCATGGAGAGAGAGGTTCCAGCGGACCTTGTGAGCCAGATGGAAGGTGTATTGAAACTGTATCTTGATATAGTCCCTACAACATCTCATCGGTTAGTATAAGTATCTAAGTAGTACAGAAAATGTTATGTGGAGTTTAGATATAATCCACCTTAAAGTTTTCATCTAATTCCTAATGCCTTCATCTAATTCCTTAATTTTCCAGCTCCTATAGGTGAGGGCAGGATATAGATCTTTACAATCCATCATATGGCATAGAATAGATGGTACCCCAAGTACCATCTTTGATTTTCCAATGACCTAGGATGATTGAATCATAGATGTCAAGTTGTAAGGGGTCTCAGCAGTCATAGACTGTCCCCCATACACCCACCTTTCATTTTACAGAAGGAAAAAAAAACTCAGGCTCAGAGGTAATCAGGTCTAACTTTCCATTTTACAGATGAGGAACCCGATGCCCAGAGAGGTTATGGTTTGCTCCTGGTCACACAAGTTACTAGTGATCTCTTTTAAAAAAGTTTTCATTGGTGATTTCTGTTTCTTACAATATTATAGTTATCTGAAGTATACCTTGATTCACCTTTTCCATTATGCCTCACTCCCAGAACAATGTCAATTATTGGATGTATCAGAGGGGACACTGCTCATGGTAGGGTCCTTCTTTCACCACTGATCTATACTATTCTTGACCTTTTTTTCTTCAACATATGCCTGGAAATATCTTCCATGTGTCCATTTTTCCCCAGTCCTCCAGATACCAGTTGTCCCAGAACAAGTGTACTTTTCAAGCACCAAATCCCATAGGCTTCATTCAGTTTAAGGTCCTCATCTCCCTTCACTGAACTATATCTTCACCTTTAAGAGCATTCATCAATGGAACCTCTTCTTGCCTCCAAAATAAGGCCTCCTTCCTTCCCCCCAGCCATTTTTAATCTTCCTCCCCTCCTCCTCACATCCTCTCCTGTAGGCTCTTCTCTTTCTGAGACCATGGAGGTCACCTTCCCCTCATTAATAACCCTTGATTTGACCTGGCACATCACTATCTCCTCTTTATACCCCTGTTCCATTCTGTCCTTTCTAGGTACCCTCCCATGTTGTAACGTAGTCCCAGAAAGGAAAAAAAAAACATTGATTCACCTCCTGGTAGGGTGGTCACCAGGTTTTGTCTATAATATCCCTTGTCTGATTCCTCACTGTCCCTTTCACCAGAGTTCCACTTTCATCTCCGTCTACTTGTGTACATTTGCAATTGCTGTCCTTTCCTGCTGCATTTATTCACTCTAGCATTTCTGTTATTTGGGGCATTTGAGGAGCAAATAATCCCTTCAGTTTTGATTTTCTTTCTAAAAATGTTTTAAACTCTTTTTTATTACTGAATGACCATCTTGTGCCCCATATAGTTAAGCTCAGATTTGCAGAGTAGGTCACCCTGGGACATATATTGAGCTCTATTGTTCTTTGGAACACATTTTTCCATTCCCTCTTCCTTTTTCTAGTGGGTATGGAATAATCTTGCATCATTCAAGTGTCCTTTCATTTGTATTTGAAGGTCTTGCAGAACTTGCTTCTGAATTGAATTGTTAAATTTAGCTACTCTGTGTCTTGGATTTTGCTGTCTTTTTTTTGGAGGAGATCTGTGATTTTTTTCCCCTGGAATTTCATTTTCTGTGTTCAGAAGTTCTGGGTAGTTCTATTAAAATTATTTCTTTCATTATGATGTTAAGGTTTTTTTATCCCGTCACGTTCTTCTGAGAGGACCTGTGATCCTTAGGATGTTTCTGTACATAGTATCTTTGAGATCAGTATATTTTGCTGTAATAGTGAGCATATTTTCTTCTAATGTCATTGCTTTTTGCTTCTCTTCTTCTAGGTAATTTTTTATTTTTGTGTATTTGTGTTACAAATCTATTGTTTTCTCTTGTTTCTTTGGTGAGGTTTGCCATTGTAAATCCAAGTTTTCTATTCTGCTCATTGGTTTTGCTGTATAAATTATGATCTTATAATTCTCATTTTTCTTCTAAACCACTCAGGAATAGCATGTTGTGGTTCTGTGTTCTCTTCAAATTCCACAGGCTGTTCTATCTCATAAGTGTTGGCTCATTTCCTTCTGTTTTTCAATATTTATTCATAGATACCTGAATTCATCATATCTGGAGGCCACGTTTCCTTATTTTACTGTATTTCTTGTTTATATTCAAGATCTTTGAGTTTTCTTATTCTTGAAATCTTTGGTACTTTGTCTTTTCTTCCTTCTTATTTTCCTTGTCACTCACTTCCTGACTCCCTCGTCTCTGGTTGTGGTTTCCTTGGAGGCTATATCTCAAAGCATCTCAGCTTCCTCCCACACCGGGCAATTCACAGTTCATCAGCTTAGGTCCTTGTCCCAATTTTTTGGTCAGAACTGGCTTTAGCTAGGTGCTGGGCTCTCTCCCTCTGGCTTGGTGGAGTGTTGCAACACCTCCACTCCATCACATGCACATTGTCCTGTCTTAGTAACTTATCCCACCCCCTCTGTTCTTCGGTTCTCTAGTCTAGCACTGGCAATTAAGAGCTTTAGAGCACTATTGATTCTGGGTTGCTGCCTCCAGCAGGCTTTCACTTCTGAAGGACTGTGGCCAGATTGGCTCTTGAGACTCAAGCAAAATTCCGTTGCCTAGATACAGAGTTTCCATAGTACTAGAAGGAAAGGGATGGGGGACCAACGTGTATGGTCAGTTATATCATAAGCCTGTGTCAGGTCCTTGGGTCTGCTAGTACATCCTTGCTGGTGGTAGTATTTGGAGGTGGGAGAGGGGTCTTGAATGAGCTCAGCATCAGTGAGCATCAGTTCCTGCTTTTTTTAAACTTTCTCTTACATTCTGGATATCCTGTAGACAGCTGATGTTGCTTTATTTTTGGTGCATAATTTCTGTTGTGGAGAGATTTGAAAAATCATGGGGAATGGAGAAAATGTCTAATCTGTTACCTTGTTGTTCATGTGATTGGTAGCTCTACCAATGGTCTCTTAATTGCCAAATCAGATGGTCTTTTCTCAATCCTCATCCTTCTTGGGTAAGGCAGCTGGTGGCAAAGTGGATATAGTGCTGTGCTGGGAATCAGGGAGATGTGGATTCAAATCTGACCTCAGATTCAAGCTGTGTGACCACAGGCAAGTCACTTAAGATCTGTTTGCCTCAATTTCTCAACTGTAAAATGAGATAATAATAGAATCTTCCTCAAAGGGTCATTATAAGGATCAAAGATAATATTTCTAAAAAAACAAACCACTTAGCACAGTGTCTGACATATAGTCAGTGTCATATAAATTCTTATTCCACTCCCTTTCCTTCTTTGTGAACTCTCTGATGGCTTTTACACCATTAATCATTCTCTTCTCCCAGATACTCTTTCTCCCCTTTTTGGGACACTCTTCCTAGTTCTCCTCATACCCATTTGACTGTTCCTTCTCAGTTTCCTTTGTGGTATCTTCATCCAGGTCATGCCCATTGACTGTGGCTGTGCCACAGAACTCTAACCTACCCCTCTTTTCTTCTCCCATCATACTATTTCACTTGGTGATGTCATTAGCTCCCATAGATTAAATTATCATCTCTATGCTGATGATTATCAAATCCACCAATTCAGGCTCAACGTCTCTGCTGACCTCTAGTTCTGCATCTTCATCTGCCTTTCAGACATCTTGAATGGGATGGATTGTAGACATCTTAACCTCAACATCTCACACACAGATCTCATTCTTTCTCCCCAAATCCTTCCCCCTTCCTAACTTTCTTATTCCTGGCAAGGACACCACCATCCTCTCAGTCCCGACAGCTCACAACCTTGACTCCTCATTCTTTCTCACCCTGCCCCCCCCATTTCTTATCTCTTGCAAAGTCCTGTTGATTTTACATTTTTACCATCTCTCACACAGACCCTCATCTCCTTTTACAAGGACTATTGCAATAGCCTGCTGGTAGGTCTGCTTGCCACAAGTCTCTCTCCACTCCAGTCCATCCTCCATCAGCCATTGAAATGATTTTCCTAAAGCACAAATTCTATCATGTCAACCCCATACTTGATAAAATTCAGTCACCACCAGAATCAAATATAAAATCCTCTGCTCAAAACCTTTCATAACCTAGCCCCCCAATTATTCCAGTCTTCTTCCATCTTACACCTTTCCAACCCATACTTTGTGATCTAATGACACTGGATTCCTTTCTGTTCCTTGAACAAGATATTCAGTCTTGCTCTAGGCATTTTTCACCACATTTTCCAGGTTTGAAAATGCTCCAGGCATTTTCACTGGTTGTTCCTCACACATGGAATAGTATCCCTCTTCACCTCTGTCTCCTAGGTTCCCTGGCTTCCTTCAAATCCCATCTAGAATTCCATCTTTTAAAGGCCTATCCCTTTCCCTATCCCTCTTGATTCTAGTGTCTTTCCTCTGTTGATTATTTCCCATTTATCCTGCATATCACTTGTTTGTACAGAGTTATTTGCATGTTATCTCCTCTGTCAGATTGATGTCTTTTCAAGGGCACAGACCTTTCCTTTCTTTGTATCCCCAAGACCTAGCACCATGCCCACCACATAGTAGGTACTTAGCAATGATCTTTTGTCACATGTATTGAGCTCTGGCATCTTTGGTGTACAAGTGTGGAGCCAGCAAAAAGTAGCCACCTTTTTAGTCTTCATTGTGAAACTCAGCTTGCATTTTAAAGTGGAATTAAATAGTAGGCTTCTTATTTACATTTTTAATCCAAACCATTGAATGGCTGTACCACCATCCCTGTGGGCAAAGAACTTTTGTCATGGTCTAGGTGAAAAAGAAATTAATAATGGAACAATTGCCATCTGTCAAAGTCTGTATTCAAAGGGAAAAACTGCTGCTTGCTTCATTTTGATGGGAAGCAGTGAAGGGGCTTCACTCAGGCATTTCTGATCAAAGCTGAGGTCTTCTGTGGTGACATCCAGCTGTGCACTTGGCTGAGGCTTCTTGTTGGCCTCTGGATCTAATCAGGGCTGGTGCAGTAAACTCCACACTTAAGTTGCAAGAGAAAATTAGCCCCTTTTACTGGTAGGAAACCAGCCAAAAGGCAAGAAAACACACCTTGAGTTGATTTTTGTCTTGGACAGGACTAATTGAAACGACGATGCCCTCCCTGAGCCTTGTCGTTGGTTGCTGCTTCTGCACTTATGTTCAGCAAGTCAACATAACTCATTTTAGAGGGGAAACATCCTCAGGTGGTATATTTTGTTGGCCAGTACAATTGAATTCAAGCCAACAAGCTTTTATTAATTGGCTAGCATGTGTGAAGCTCTGTGTTAAGGTCTGGGGGTACAAAGACAAAATGAAAAACAGTCTCTGCCCTTGAGGAGCTTATGTTTTACTGGGGGACATGACATGTTGGCATCTTTTGCCCTTCAGTGATGACACTGTGATCTGGCTACCCAAAATGCTAATGGGATTCTAGGCTTCATTAAGGGAAGCCTTAATATTCAGAATGAGGAAAAGGCTAGTTCCATGATGCTTTGTGTTGGTCTGACCACTTCCTTCATTCTGGGCTGCTGCATTTTAGGGAGCATGTTAATTAGCTGGACAGTGTGTCTAGAGGGAGTTATTAGGATAATGAGTGACCTTGATAAGGCAACATAGGAGGAGTAGTTGAAGAAACTGGGAATGTTTGTCCTGGAGGAAAGGAGTCTTCAAGGGATCATGTTAACTCTCTTCAAACATCTGAAAGCTGGTGTTATTGAGGAGAATGGCCTTGGTCTGCTTGACTCTAAAGCGCAGAATTAGGAGTAAAGCATGGATATTTTGAAGATCCAGATTTGGGCTTAATGTGAAGATAAACTTCCTCACAAAAAGAACTCTTTGAATATGTTACAGGCTTCCTCAGGAGGTAGTGAGCTCCCTTCATGGGAGGTCTTCAAGTGAAGGCTGGATAATCACTATTTGAAAATGTCATAAAAGGCTTTTCATTTCATTATGGGTTTGATTAGATTCTCCTTAGGTCACTTCCAACTCTGGGGCTCTATGATGCTGCGGTGTTCCTGATGTGCATCAATTAATCAACAAGCATTTGTTAAGTGGCTGATGTGTGCCAGGCAGTGAAGATACAAAGATAAAAATAAAATATTACACACCTTCAAGGCATTTACATTCTATTGGCAGACAAATGTACATGAACAAATGTAATTATATGTGAAGGGTGGCCAGGTGGTGCAGTACATAGAATGCTGGGCCTGGAGTCAGGAAGACGAGTTCAGTTTTAGCCTCAGACACTTACTTGCTCTAGGTGACCCTGGGCAAGTCACTTAACCCTGTTTGCCTCAGTTTCCTCATTTGTAAAATGACTTGGAGAAGGAAATGGCAAACCATTCTAGTATCTTTGCCAAGAAAACAACCCCAAAAGGGGTCCTAAAGAGAGGGACATGACTGAAATGACTGAACAACAAATTATATACAAAACATACAATATAAATACAATGTAGTTAGTGAGGGAAAATACTAGCAGCTGTAGAAATCAAGAAAGATTTCTTGTAGAATTTGGTGCCAGAGGACAAGAACAAATTGGGTACCCTATAAAAAATGGGTTAGATTTAGGTGACAACCCAGTGATTGTGTTAGAGCCCATGGATTTTGGAAATCTTTAGAGTTAATTAATTTACCAAGCCCTTTTGGTTTATGTACAAGAAAGTTGGTTTATTGTGTGCGAGACAGTACAATGTCAGGAACGGGTTTAGAATCTGCTTCATCTAGGACTTTAGCTTTAGTGAACCAGGAACCTTGTTCCTAGGCTTTGCCTCAACCAGGGGCTTGGAGGCTTTACTATCTTGATGGTCTCTGGTGTTTAGCTTCTTATGTTCCCAGCTCACCTATCAATTCCAATGCTGGTATTTGAAAGCTGAGCAGGGCACATTGGAGGGACCAGTGGTGTTGCAGCTGTGGTCTCATTAGGAGTTTTAGTTTGCTTGCCAGACAGCCCAGGTTCTCATCTGCTGGGTAAAGAAAACACCATTTGTTTCTGGATGTCTGTATGTATAGAAAAGCACCAAATGATCCATCAGGTACATAATGCACCCTTAAAAAAACCTTGCTGAAATAGGTATTTCCTCAATAGGTTGGAATGTCTTTGAGAAGCTGAGTTTCCTTCCTCTTGAATAAATGTACATTTATCAGAGAAAAGGCAGGGGTTATATTAAAGTCATTCTGAACCCTGGAGGAAATGATGCATGCTTCATGAGAAAACTCATGCTCTTGTGTGTGCATGGATAAAGGGCCTAGGGATGAGGTATAAAAAGAAACAGGAGAGTAAAGAGAAAAATGAGGGAGTAACATGCAGTTTGGCTTTTTAAAAACATGGATGGATGATACCATCATAGAATCATAAACCCAGCATAAAAGGTCAGTGAATAAAACATTGCACCTAGAGTCAGGAAGACCTGAGTTCAAATCTAGCTGCAGATACTGCATAACCCATGGCAGATCACTTAATAATGTCTGTCTGCCTCCATTTCCTCATTAGCAAAATGGTGAGGCTGAAATGAAATATCTGTAAAGGGCCAAGTAAAACACACAGAGACACCCCTACACACCTACCTTAGAGGCCATCTCTAAGTCTAGTTCAACTCATTCATTTTACCCATGATGTAGCTGGTTCAGGAGGGTTCAGTTTTCAGAGGATTTGAACCCAACTCCTCTGACTCCAGAGCCACTGGTCCTTATTCCATTGTACAGTACTTTCTCCACATATATTTGGTATCATATATGTGTGTGTGTGTGTGTGTGTGTGCGCGCGCGCGTGTGAGTGTGTCAAAGGTTTCATCTCTACACTTTTGAGAGCCTGTGTTTCAAGGAAAGGCAGACAGAAGGGGGAGGGTGTCAGTAGATTACAAGCTTGTTTCAAGTAGGATTTTTATTAATGATTTGGATAAAGGCATAGATGATATACTTGTCAAATTTGACTTGACTTGACAGACACTTGACTGTGAGATGAATCTAATTAGATGAAATTTAATAGAAATGAATGTCAAGTCTTAATTGTGGGCTGAAAATACAAACTAGAGTTATGAGATGATGGAGGAATGGGTAGGTTGGGGAAAAAAGATCTGGAGGTTTTAGTGGACCACAGGTTTATTATGAATTAACAGCATGTCAAAGTAACCACAAAGGCTACTGTTTTCTTAGACAGTACGAATAGAGGCTGAGAAACCGGAAGGAAGGAGGAAATAATTCTACTCTCTTCTGTCCTGCTCAGACCTCCTCTGAAGTATTATTTTTAACTCTGGGTAGGGTGTTTTAGAAAAGTGATGAAAAGATTTTGTTGTCTTTTGTTGTCAAAGAGGACCAAAATGATGTCACTATGTAGGTGTTAATATATAATGTGTCTGACTATGGATGATCAGACCAATATGAGTTCAGCAGGATGTACCACAGGCTAGACATAAACAGCCCATGTGAACTATCATTGAAAAGATAGAGTGTTTCCAAAGGAGGTGATCAAAGATGTGAGGTCCCTCAGTTTCCTTATTCGTAAAATGAGAAAATAATACCTCAGTACTTATCTCACAAGATCATTGGCCAACTCAGAGTAACACATGTAAAATACTTGACAAACTTTTATTTTTAAAGGTTTATTGTTCTTTTATTATCTTTTCAAATTTAAATTTACTTATTTACTTTTATTTTACAACATTCAGTTCCACAAGCTTTTGAGTTCCAAATTTTCTCCCCCCCCCCCGTCTCCCCCCCCCCCCCCAAGATGGCATGCAATCTGATATGGGCTGTACACATACATTAACATTAAACATATTTTCACAGTAGTCAAGTTGTAAAGAAGAACTATAATGAATAGAATGAATGACAAGAAAGAAGAAACAAATCAAAACAAAAAAGATAGAGAGTGAATAGTCTGCTTCTATCTGCATTCAGACTCTACAATTCTTTCTCTGGATGTGGATAGCATTTTCCATCCTGAGCCTTTTGGAGTTGTCTTAGAACCTTGTGTTGCTGAAAAGAGCCACATCTATCAAAGTTAGTCATCACACAATGTGGCTGTAACTGTGTACAATGTTCTCCTGGTTCTGCTCCCCTCACTCAGGATCAGTACATGTAAGTCTTTCCAGGTTTTTCTGAAGCCCACCTGCTCATCTTTTCTTACAGCACAACAGTATTCTATTACATTCTATCAATTCTTATTAGCATTCATCAGAATGATAGCTCTCAAGCTGGAAGGGGCGCCAGAGGGCATCTAGTTTAAGACCCTTAAGAGGAAGCTGAAGCTGGTCATGTGACTTGTTCACATTGATGCAAGTGGTTAGAAGCAGAGCTGGCTGGGTCTTTTGTCTCCAAGTCTATCACTTTTTTTCTCAAATGATTTTTTATATAATTTGCAAGATTTTAAGGTAGAATTATAAAATTTGTAAGTCTTGTCTCTAGCCTACTATTTATTTTATCTAGACACTTGGTAAGTGGTAGTGTGAAATGAATTCTAGCAGGGTGGGATTTCAGGCGTCTTCCCTCTCTCAGTCTGGGATCAACATTCCAAATTGAATTTCAGGGAGAATCCACTGGCTATCCTATACATTTCCATAGGAGCTGTAGTCATTTGTGGGGTGGATGGGAAAGGCAGCTCTATAGGAAAGTTCTGGGAGAGATAGTCTGATTAGTTGTATTGAGATAGGAGTTCTATTTTGTTTACCCTTGATTGTGCCCCTATGCCATTTCTTGCCCACGGAATTGTAACCTGAAAGAAAACAGTGAAGCACAAGAGTGACAGTCTCTGGATTATTATGGGGAGTAGTAAGAGGTCCCTCTACTAGTGCCTGGGACAAATTCTTTCCCACCTTGCCCTAGTTATGGCTACAGCCTTCCTCACTGGTGGACAATTTAGAAAAATTGAGAGTAAGGCCACTAAAAATGCTCAGATGTGAGGACAATTAATGCTGTGCTGTACTGTTTAATAATCAGTATTATTCTAATCAGCAATCATTCCTATTCCTCATTTCTTCAGTCTAGCTGGCTCAAAAGATAATTTCTCTAAGTCCTAGTCCAAACTAAAAGCATAGTTAAATAGTGTGATCTTTCCTAGCCCTCAGGGGCATTTCTTAGTTAATCAGTTCAAAGTGGGACCTTGGCTTTCTTTATAGGTAAACGAAGAACCAGCTTGGAGTGGGACTCTCCCCACAGGCTAGACAGCTCTCCTATCCTTGCCTCTCCTTGTCAAAGTGAGGGATCATTGGGTCTTGAAGAGGAAGGCTAGCTCAAAGGATCCTGATTTGGGGTGGTTCTGATTTCTGGCCCAGATTACTAGAGGCAGCTGAGGCCCATAGATTCCTAGCAGACTACACCCCATCTTCTGCAGACTAATCCTATCACCTGAGGATTTTCAGGTGATTGCTGTTGTGTTGCTGTTTGTCCCTAGTCTTAGAGGACCAATGGAATCAATGGCTGATGTTTTGACTCTTGTGTGAATTTAGGTGAAGGAGAGTTGCACAAAGTCCTCACCCTCACACTTTTTTTCAGAGTCATCAACCTTCGGTGGCAAGACAACAGTTAAGATGACTGGCATTGGCCCAGGGTATAGCCTTCTTGGCTGTTGGAATAGCTTGTTCCTATCTGCCCCTTCTACCAGGGGAAGTCTTCACATGCTTGGGGTAGATACTCAACCCCAACTCACTGATGAGTTTGAGGCCCATCAGTGACCTTCAACCTGGTTTAGCCCATCTGCTGAGATGGCTTACCAAGGTGGGGCTGTTGCATATGCTACAGCTTCTTGGAGCCACAGGTGAGAGTTGAGTGCCAGGTAGACACCAAAGGTGGATGAGCATCTCCTAAAAGTGTTCAGCAAGCCCCACACTCAAGGTTCCAGTCTTCCTTGAACACCCCATACACCCCTCCTAAAGAAATAATAGGGAAGAGGTGAGGTAACTCAACCCCCCTCCTCATTAAAATATCTATGAATCAGGATTGTCTTAACTTTTCCAGGGGAGGTCCAAGTGATATACTGTCAGGTCAATCAGAATGAAGACATCCTTAGGTTTAAAAGACTCTGTCGGCACTCACTCAGAGTTTTTTTGGTTATTGAGAGAGGCTATTGACCCAATGCTAGCCTAACTACTAAATTGATCATGCCAAGGTCCCTGGCCTGTTGAGGTGGCTAGAGTGACCTATTTTATTAATAGCTATACACATCACTGTTAATAAATTGTAATCTTGCCCTGGAGAAGATCATGCCTTAGTTTGCCTCAGTGTCATTTTACTTGCCACACATGTCAAAATGGCAACTTTGATCCTACTTAGAGGCCAGTGCAAAACTGGTATAGTGTGGAAGAAGGATTTCTTTTATTCTACCTTGCAAACCATTTCATCCAGGTCCATGCACTATTAACTTCTGCACACATCAATAAACTATGCTTAGCTTTCCAAAGGTCCATTATGCTTCTGAGTTCATAAAATCCCCGTTCTCCCATCAGACCTCCCCCTTTTTTCTTTGGTGGTACCTACATCCTATCTTTCTTTTGACATTTTTCTTGACTTTGTTCACATATGAATACACTGCCAATGAGGAACATTCTATCTTCTTTCTTGGATCTTTTTATTTGATTATCCTAAATGTCGCCACCGCTCCAAGCTTCTCCAATTAAGATCAATACTCAAAATATCATAAATCTAGAGCTGGAAAGGACCTTAGCTGCCATCTGGTACTATCTCCTCATTTTATAGATGAAGAAACTGAGGTCAAGAAGTCTTAATGTCATCCCAGAAATGACAGACTTGGGATTTCATCCTAGTCTTCTGACTCTGAAGCCAGTGATTTTTTCCCCCACTGTACTATGCAGATATGAGTTCTACGATATTGCTTTCACTGTCTTGTTCTTTTATTTTGATGGTTAGACCAAGGATGTCATATCCTGACTCTGTGAATCTGGCCTAAGAAGCTTTGGTCCTGCTGTTTTCCCTATGGGACACAATTAATAAGGCATCATGAACAATTAGGAAAAATGGCACTGTACACACAAGAACAGGAAATGTATTTTGGCAGAAACAAATCATGGCAAGCATTAGTATGTTTTTAGATCCAAGGATTCCTCCTTATTGAGTGTAATCAACTCCCAAGTGGAAAAATACCATGCCTTTTTGGAAGCTTATATACAATGTAAGACCCAAACCCCAAATTACAACATGAAAAGCCTCCTCCCAGGCAGAGAAGGAACTGAGAAAAATTCTCTGCATATCAAACCAAGAGAAGTGCAAATACCATACAAATCAAAGGAGAAAAAGACAATTGAGGGGGAATTGTCCCCCACTGGGCAAGAAAATACCAACTTCTTTTGATGGGAGAAAAAAAATAAATGATCAAAGATTGGATTTTATGGATTTTTTTGTATAGGCAATTGAGATCATATTTTTAACTCCTGTCAAGTAAAAAAAAGAACATTTCCACTTCATTTGTCTTCTTTTCTGCCTGTCTGTTTCTCTTGATGAGCCATAGTTCTCCCCTCAAGGTGTACAAGTGACCTCCATGTGAATTATAAGCAAAGCAATAGACAAGGGCATGAAATAGTAGCAAGGATAATTGTCTTTGGGTAAAGCTCTCAGAGAAGGCTCCTCATACTTTTTGAAATGCTCTTTATTTCAAGAGATGCAGTCCAGCACAGTGGAGTATATGTGTGTGTGTGTATGTATGTGCATATATGTATTTGTATATATCTACACACATATGTGTGTATGTAAAATAAATTCATACATATTTGTACATACGACAGACATGTTTGCTATATGTATATGCATCTTGTGTGTGTTTGTATGTATATATTTACTATTTTTGTGATGGACACCTCAGTGAGATGAGTAAACCATGGAGGACTTTATACTGGGTAGTATTGCTTTGTGAATGAAATGGAGTCAAGAAAACTCCCTAGTATTTTTTTGAAGGTGTGGAAGAGGTGAAGGGGACTGTGGTATGGAGGCCAGGGATGAAGATTTGAGAATGGACTGTGGTGTGATGGAAAGAGAATTGGATTTGGAACCAGAGGGCTGGTTTGATTCAAGTTGTCACTGGCCATGGTGCTGTATCCCTGTAATCCTTTTTATGGTAGGCTGAAGTTGGCGGATTCTTTAAGCTTAAGAGTTCTGAGCTTCTGTGGGCTAAAAGCAGATCAGAGGTCCACACTAAATCTGGCATCAATACGATGAGTCCCTGAAGGTGAGGAGGGTACCAGGCTACCTAAGGAAGGGATATTAACACAGCGTAAAAATGAAGTAGGTCAAAGCTCCTGTGCCATTCAGTAGTGAGTGACTACTGTGTTTCCATTCCTTGTCGTTGCTGTTCAGTTGTTTCACTCGTGTCCAACTCTTCTTAGTCACATTTGGGGTTTTCTTGGCAAAGATACTGGAGTGACTTGCCATTTCCTTCTCCAGCCCATTTTACAGATGAAGAAACTGAGGCAAACAGGGTTAAGTGACTGGCTAAGGGTCACACAGATAGTGTCTGAGGTCAGATTTGAATTCAGGGAGATGAGTCTTCCTGACTCCATGCCTGGCACTCTATCCTCTGCACTACCTAGCTACTCTAGATACCTTATCTCAAAAAAGCTAGCTGTCATCACTGCTCATAGGCTCTTATGAGCAAGTCACATCACCTCTCTGGGTCTCAATTTCCTTTAATGTAAAATGAGAGTGACCTCTGATGTCCCTTTCAGTTGTAAATCTATGACTGCAAGACCTGATGAAAAGTATAGACTGGATGTAAAGAACAACTTTCCCAAAACTAGAACCATCCAGAAGTTTGATGGGCTATTACGGTAGGTGTGGGCTCCCTCAGTTTAAGACCTTAAGAAAAAGCAGGAGGAGTACTAGTCATTTGCCACTTGTAGATGAGATTCTTGTTCTGGTGTGGTTTGGACTCTGTGCTCATTCAGCTTCTTCTGGTTTAGAGATTCAATGAATATCCCAAGGTATCAGATTACAAACTTGGAAGAAGAAACTTTCAGAAGAAATAATCTTGGATTTTGATCGTAGGATCTGGGCTTGAATCCCAGCTCTGTTATTTTTTTTTATCTATGAGACTATGGATAAGTCATACCATTTCTCTGGGCTTTATTTTCTTCCTTAATAAAATGAAAGTGTTGGGCTCAATGATTTTCGTGTTCCCTTCTATATTTAAATTCATGATCTTGTCTTTGGATGGCATAGATGTATTATTGTTGGCATCTTGGCACATAGAAGGGATTTATTAAATATTTGGTGATCGTTGATTGATTGGTCTTCATATGGGAGATCAGAATTGAAAGAGATTTCATGGTATTGGCTGGGGAATTATGACTTCATGCCTGTATATAACTGTTGTAATATAACTGTTAGCTCCTTTTCCAAGTGCCCCTTTGAAGCCGGGATGTTCACCATTTAAAAAATTAGATAGAAATCCTTTTTATAGTGACTCTGATGATATGTATATTTTGGCAGGAATAAGAAAAGGAAACTGGCCCTGTGATTTCATTGATATGAAATTATCAATGTGGAAACT
Organism: Trichosurus vulpecula; assembly: GCF_011100635.1. Lineage (NCBI taxonomy): Eukaryota > Metazoa > Chordata > Mammalia > Diprotodontia > Phalangeridae > Trichosurus > Trichosurus vulpecula. Next base: position 30,635,228 of record NC_050580.1, on the reverse strand, counting down.
CCCTTTGCCCATGCAGGTGTTGTTGTTCTGTCACTTAGTCATGTCCAACTCTTTGTGACCCCATGGACCATAGCATGCCAGGCCCTTCTATCCTTCACCATCTCTCAAAGTCTGTCCACTTTCACATTCACTGTTATCATGACACCATCCCTCCTGCTTATCCTCTGCCATCCCCTTTTCTTTTTGCAGATGGGCAACTTGCTTATAACTCCTAGTGCTAGAGATTGTGTTGAGCACTGAGAATGCAGAGATGTGGCTAGGGTGATGGAGCCAACATGTGACAGAAGAAAAACTTGAACCCAATTCCTCCTAACACCCCAGTCACCCGCTATGCCCTGGTGCCCTTGAACATGTCCATTATTTACAGTGAATCCCGGGGTTGTTGAGTTTTTCTTGTTTCAAACCAAATTCTTTCATAACACCTGCCAAAATGGAGCCTACTCTATTATGTGAATTTATGAAAAAAACAAGCAATTACAGTCGAAAGATAATTAAAACATTATCAACAAGCAAACACATTTTGAAGCATTCGTTTCATCTCCTACCCCAAACTTTGCTTCTTCCTTCTAATCAGAACTGCAGACAAAAACCAAAATGAACTGATTTGTATTTTTAATTTTATTTCTCCTATTTGCCCTTAAAAATTGGACAGCTATATGAAAAGCAGAAAGCACAGTTGCAGAATAGAAATTGGGAGCTAGAAGGATCAATCATCTAGTCTGTCCTCATTTTACAGGAAGGGAAACTAAGACTTAGAGTTGGGAAGCAACTTTGCCCAAGGTCACCCAGGTGCTGAATAATAGAGCTAGACATTGAATTCATGTTCTCTGGCCTCCAAATCCAATATCCATTGGATGATAGATTTAGAACTAGTAGGGGCCTCTGAGAGCATTTCATCCAACTTCCTCATTTGCAGATGTGGAAACTGAGGATCTGAGAAGGGAAATCATTTGCTCCAGGTGACACAGTAAATAATTGAGGCAGGATTTGAACCTAAGTCCTCTGATTCCCAATGTTTTCCTCTGTACCTAGATTCAAATTCCAGTTCTGCTTCCTCTCTTCGCACAGAAAAGGCAAAGAAGTGAATTCAGCACATAAGCAGAGGCAGGGAGATCACTTGTCGTAGCTAAAATTCTTGTTGGCATCAGTTGCATTAGATAGTCTCTGAGAGGCCATCTAGCTCTTATATTTTGTGATTCTCTAGCTCGGGACTGTCCAAAGTGCAGCCCATGGGCCGCATGCAGCCTGCAGTGCGATTTTATGCGGCTGGCCTATGTTCACTATGGGCGTAGTAATTGGCATAAGTGCTTTAACTAAAGTATTTGTGTTGATTTCTGTGCTTATGGTGGACACAAGCAGGCCACATGGGGGCACACGGCCTGTGTTTTGGACAGCCCCGCTCTAGCTCTAAATAAAGGGCTCTCAACTCTATCTCACAAAGATGACCATTCATGCCCTACTGGTCTTGGGGGAATGATGGGTTGAAAGTAGCTGCTTTTTGGTCCCAGATGGAAAAAGAAAGGTCTGTTCTTTTCTGGTGTCTCCTGGATAGCATTGGATCTGCCCCCAGGCTGGCACTGACCCTTTCCCCTCCCTGTGGTCCTATGGATAGGAACAGCCACTGATCAGTCCAAGATTGACTCTTTGGTGTGCAGAAGGGCTGGTCCTTGACTAAACCCTACCTTTTCCTTCGTCCTGTCATTTGGCTTACTAAATATGTGTGAAAGGTGTTTTAATTTGCTATATGGTCTGCAAGCCAGGACTCCCAATAGTCTCTGAGTGATCTACTGGGCTCTTTATTTGTAATAAAGAACATTGCAAACAACTATTGTGCTCAATGACATGGGGATGATGGGAGAGCTTAAGGTAGAGGAAGTTCATGGCATACTGTTGTGCCATAAAAATGACAAATATGATGAATGCAAAGAATCATGGAAAGACTAAGAGGAAATGATGCCACGAGGGGTCAGCAAAGTAAGAACAAGATGTATACTGACAATAACTGTATAATACAAAACCAACAAAGGCAATACAACTTGATAAGTTTACCAATGGGTTCTGTAGGTAACACAAAACAAACCAATTTTCTTATTCTTTTCAAATTTATTTCAGTCATTATTTTCAAAAAAATTTTCAAATGTTTGGAAGGACATGGATAAAAGTCCCACAGATGGGGTGACTCCCAATTCAATGAAACTATAGGTCCATTGGAGTATTTGCATAAAGTCACAATATAAATTGTTGCATTATGAAGGTTTCATTTAGCATATTGTTGCATGTTTTGTTGGAATCGTTATTTGTATTTGTTGAGAAGACTAGTAGGTTTACAAAGACCCTCTACTTACATCTTCCTCTGATGCCTTGTTATAGTAGGGAAATAATCCTGCTTTCTCAAAGGCTATGTTAGAGGAGCCTAAGCCCAGGAAGTCTTGTTGCACAGAGAATGCTTAAGGTATGGGTCTGATGATGGAGTCACTGGATAGTATGCTAAGCCAAAGAAGGATTAGAATATGTGCCAAGTCAATTGGTATTTGTTAAACGCCTATCATGTGCCAGGTACTATGTTAAGTGCTGAGGATACAAAGATAGGAAAGAGTTGTCCCTGACTCCAAGGGTCTCACAATCAAAAGGGGAAGATCAGGTTGTGTTGGTGGGTGGGGGCAAATATCAAAAATATTCTTTCCAACTCACCAGGCTGCCTCCTTCAAGGACATAGGAAGGAACACTGTAGATCCACTGCAAAAACAAATGAGGGAACCTCGTAGATCACTATTTTTTCAAATTCCTCCTCGGACAGTCTTCCCTTAGTATGTGTTATCTGTTCCAGAGGCCAAGTCCCTTGAAAAGTGTTTGCCCACTGGCTATAGCTCAAGGCATGGTTCTGGGAAGAGCTGGTCTCACTTCCCAGTAAATTTTAGTGAGACAGAATGCCTGACATCTCAGAATCCTCTCGGTGAAAGTTCTGTAAACTCAGCACCTTTGATCTAAATGGCTCACCAATCTTGCTTTCAATGCCTGGCTCACACATTATAGGGAGGACCTGGGCAACAGAAGGTCCTGTGGCAAAGTCTGCTTACTGTGGAAAGTTACTCTAGAGATCTGGGAGATTGTGAAATGTCTTCCCCATGAGTGGCTTGTTCCATTTTGGACACAACGTGCAGTCATTTGTCCCATATTCTCTCTGGTCTTTGGTTTGGTTTCTGTAGTTGTAAAGCGTTAGGACCTTGATGGTAGGGACTTTTATGGTTTGTCAAAAATAGTTGTGTCATCAGGATCTAGCATAGCACCTGCATGGAGAAAATAGAGTGAATTAGAATCATTAGATTAGAATCCCCTCCCCCCACATCATCTTGATGTGTGTGTGTATGTGTGTGTGTGTATGTATGTATGTATGTGTATGTGTATGTATGTGAATTTGGGCTTTTAGAATCCCCTACCCCAAATCGTATTGGTGTATGTGTATATGTGTGTGTGTGTGTGTGTGTATGTATGTATGTATGAACTTGGGCTGTTAGAATCCCTTACCCCAAATCATATTGGTGTATGTGTATATGTATATGTGTGTGTGTATGTGTATATGAACTTGGGCTATAGAATCCCCTACCCAAATCATATTGGGGGGTGTGTGTGTGTGTGTGTGTGTTTGTGTGTGCGCATGTGGATGTGCATGCAGCTAGGTGGTGTAGTGGGTAGAGTCCTAGGCTTGAGTCAGGAAGGCCACAAGTTGAATCATGCCTCAGACCCTTACAGTATGATTTTGGGCAAGTCACTTAAACATTCTCTGTCTCCGTTTCCTTCTTTGTATAGCACTAGCACCTCCCTACAGCCCTCTCTTCTGATCAGTGACTCCCTGGTCTAGATCACCATTTCATGAGATGCTCATGGTATGTTCACTTCCCTCCTGGCTCCACTCCTCCTTCTCCAGATCTTTCAACCTCAACTTCCCAGCCCCTCCTTTCTAACTCTCTCTTATGTTTTGTCTTTCCCCATTAGATTGTAAGCAACTTGAGGACGGAATGGCATTATGGATTGTTTTTGGTTTTGTATTTGTATCCTCAGAGCTTAGCACAATGCCTGGTACATAGTAAGTGCTCAATAAATGCTTTGTCCACATCACAGGGTTGCTGAGTAACATTAAAGTGCTTTGTAAACTTTTAAGTGCTATGTAAATGTTAGCTATTATTATTACTCTTACTAACTACATAATAGAAATAACTAGCACATGTGTAGCATTTTAAAGTTTGCAAAGTCTTTCATGTATTACCTTATTTGATCTTCACAGAAATTCTGTGAGGTAGGTGCTATAACCCCCACTTTACAGGTGAGGAAACTGAGACTGAGAGAGGTTAAGTGACTTGCCCATGGTCACACAGCTAGTACGTGTCTGAGGCTGGATTTGAACTCAGGTCTTCTTGACTCTTAGTCTAACCTCTAGCCACTCTGCCACCTAGACGCCTATATATGGTGTTTGTATGTATGTATGTGTGTGTGAGTGTGTGTATATGTATATACACACATATGCATAGTAGCTCCCAAAATTCTTGGTGCAGTTTTATAGTTTTCTCCCAGTTAGATTGTAGGTTCTTTGAGGGTATAGTTTTGGCAGTGTAATGCCAGGGCCCAACATGATGCCTGGTGGATGTTGATGGACAGATCATCAGGCATGTATAATCGATCATTGAACAATCCTTCAACAAGCACCCATTCTGTGCCAGGCACTGGGAATCCAATGATAAAAGTGAAATCTCATATTGGGTGCTTGAAGGTTGTCACAATGCTTTTCATGTGTTATCTCCATTGGAGCTTCACAACAACCCCAAGATATTATCTGTAGTTTATGTGGGGCAACTGGAAGCTCAGAGACACTGAGGCAACATGTGTAGTGGAAAAAGCAATGGATTTGAAGTTAAAGAACCCAGGTTCAAATTCCAGCATTACCACTTGAGTGACCTTGGGCAAATCACTTTACTGCTCTAAAAACTCATCTGTAAAATAAGGTAATTAGACTAAATCAATTAACAAGCATTTTTAAGAGCTTCCTATGTTCCAAGTATAATTCTGGGCCCTGGAATTACAAAGACAAGAAACAGTAGTTCACATACTCAAGGAACTGAGGGTACATTCTCTCTATTGGGGAATCTAAAGTCTCTTGCATCCACAAATTCTTTAATCTGAGGACTTGTGCAGGTTCCCCACAGATGGGAAGTATTAGAGAACAGATTTGAACCCAGATTTCCTCTTACTAAGTCAAGCAAAATTTCTCCACTTTGCACTCACATTCCATCACTAATTGTGAGTTTCTATGGTCCTACAGTGTTTTTTGGCTTAGGACATTTTCTGAGATGTCTTCCCCAGTAACCAAGAGCAATGCTCAAGAAATCTCACCTAATACCAGTAGCAGCAAACCCAAAACAATGACAAAAACTTCCTAACAGCCTTTCTCCATTCTCCTGGAATGTAAAAGAAGAAAAATGAAAGGACAATTGATTTTATTTATGCTGCTTTTCCTCTTTGCACAAATAATCTATGGTTCCTCAAAACTGTTCTAGTCAATTCCATTAATTGTATTTGTGCTTATTGCTGGGAGAAAGACAGAGAGGGATAGTTATCAACTGCAAAACTCCCCGGGGCTCCATCGAGCCAACGCGCTTCCATCCACATTGAGCCCATCCTGGGGGCTGCATGGCCCGATCAATCGGCACTTCCGAGAACAGGCCCTGGAACAAATGTCAACTCATTTGAATGGGGGCTGGGGTCAGAACTGCTGAGGCTTGAACTTCGATCAAACACATTAACCTTTAGGAGGAAAAATGTTGAGCCAGTCTCTTTGGGACTCTTGACTTCTGGCATTTCAGAGGTTTTTTGTTTTTCCTTCTCATTATTGCCAAGATGGCATGTGGATGGTGCAGGGAAGGGGAGAGAGCTAGAAAGGCAGATGTGGTGTGGTGGGAAGTGCACTAGGTTTGGAGGCAGGAGAGTGGTGGCCTGAAATCCTACCCATGACCCCAAGTGAGGCAGCTTTGCTCTCAAGGCTTATGTTTGCTCTTTTTTTTCTAATATCTATGGGCCCCCCCTCCCAGCATCATTGTGAGGATTGAATGAGGCAGGGGAAAGCATTGGCTATGACTTCAAGTGCTGCTTGCTGCTTGAGCCCCCTCTTAGGACTTCTACTTGCATTCTAAAATTCCCAGAGGAACAGTCCAGAGAGAACTCAATAGCATGCTCTTGTGCAGATGAATAAAGTCATGGCTTTTAGTAACTGAATAAAAGTGCTGGGAATAAGCTTATCTTCTAAGAGCTCAGGAAAAGCATCTTTCAGACAACTCCCTAGTAGATAGGACCAGAAGGAATCAGAGGTACTTTAGTATGTCTTCACTCCTTCTGCTGCATTTGTTTTGAGTTTCTGGTCTTATTCTTATTCTTCTCTGTGTTCTACTTCTTCCTCTTTCTCCTCCTCCTCGTTTCTTCTTGTTTGCTCCCCACTCCCATTATGTATTCCATTACATGAACACACCCATAAAACACACTCAATTTCCTTAGCTTTAAAATGAAGGGATAACCTCTGAGATTCCTTTGAGTTCTATGATTCCATGATAAGGCCACGCTTAGTCATGTTCTCAGAGAAGAATTAGGAATGTTTAAGAAATTGAAGCATTTGGAAGAGACATCAGGGAATGAATATCAAAAGGGAGATGGAGATCTGGAGAATGATAGGAGTAGATGGGAGAGAGGAAAGAAACATGAATATACAAACCAGACTCGGTGAGTGGAAGGGCAAGATCTAAAGGAGGAATAAAAAGAGAATTGAGTGTATAGCAGCCTGTGAAATATTTTGAATTTCAGTAACACCTTCTGGCAGGAACAGAGAATTTTGAAATGAAAGATGAAATCAAGGGACTCACTAGGAAGTAGGGAGTTTACATCTATATGCCCAGGGAATATTGAGATCTTGTAGCCAGCAACACAGCATCTCTGAGCTAGTAGGGATCTTAGAGGAAATCTAATTGAATGAATACCTGAACAAGAATCCCACCTACATCATGTCCAAAAAGGGCTCAATGGTTATCTGTTCAAAGAGCTCCAATTAGGGGTGTTCCACTATTTCCTAAGTCAGTCCATTTCATTTTTTGATGGTTTTAATTGTTAGGAAGTTTTCACCTCCATGGAGCTGAAATTTTTTCTGCAACTTTTATACATTACTTCTAGTTGGGCACTTTGGGTGGGAGGGGTCACAACAACCTTATGAAATAGGTACAATTATTATCGCCCTTTTACAGATGAGGAAATTGATGATGATGATGCCGATGATGGTGGTGGTGCTATCTTTCTGTGACACTTCAAAAGGTCCTCCCTGGTAAATATCCCATGGAGTGGGGAGTGAAAGCATCGACTGCTTCACTAGACCTGCTCTCTGAGCCTTAGTTTCCTTATTTGTAAAATAGGGAGGTTGCATTAGGTGGCCTTTGAAACCTCCTTTAGTTCTAAATTCTATTGTCCTCTGAACTATGCATCAGTAAGCATTTTTCTCCATTAGTCTGTTCCCAACTCATTGATGCCATGAGAAGGAAATAAAGTAAAAAAAAAACCCTACAATATGGGAGAGCAAACTCCAGGAGCAAAGAGTAAGCTCTGAGTGGCCTGGGAAGGTTCCAGGGTAGATTTAAAAATACTGATAATTAATAGATCTCTTGAGCTCTGTGTGATTCTGGCCCATGGCCTTCCCTTCATTCTCCATAGAGGAGCTGACATGTTTGGAGGCCTTTTCTTGGGTCCTTTAATATTTGGGAGTGACTCCTACAAGTCACCATTTAACATTTGAGGAAACTGGGGTTCAAAGAATTCAAGTGGCTTGCCCAGTCTTACAAGGCAGGCTGACAAGTATGAGGACTCAAATTTAAACCCAAGTCTCTTGATTCTCTGTTCAGCACAGAATTTAGATCCTTGTGGCATATGCTGAAAAAGTCAGTTATTGATTTGGTCACTTAAAAACCAACCAAAGATGGTGGCTTTCAGCTTTCACACAATGACCAGGAGACAATAGTGTATGACTTAAAGGATCATATGCAATACGTGTCCTTGGTGGCCATACCTATCGTGTCTCATTCATTTTCAAGAGAAAGTGTTACTCTGTAGGAGCAACAATACAGAGGGTCTATCAAACATTCATCAAAGCTGGAGTGCACTGCCTTTCCTTGGGAAGATGAAAGAGTCTGTTTGAAAGAGGAGAGGCTCAGATTGATTTCCAAGTATATACTTTGCTGCAAAAAAAATATTAATATTGGCTGACCACGTGGGTATTATGGAGACATTGAATTTACTTTCAACTTAAAAAAAAGTAAAAGTAGATACTGGCAGTCTCTGTGCCACAAATTTCTGCTTTTGGCCTGTATACTTTTTCTGGCTCAGGAAAGTCTTTCTGACTTCATTGTTACTATTGAGTCTTTCTGGGAGAGAGAGCCATTCACAGAACTGCAGAATGCCAGGAGGCCGAGATTTCATTTGGTCCAGCCCCTTTATTTTACAGATAGGAAAAGTGAAGTCTAGAATGAAGAAGTGCCTTGGCATTGTCAGAGTAAATGAGTTTTATCACCCTCAAACAATATAAAATAGAGACTTTTTTTGCAAAAGATGTGAACTTCCAGGATAGTAATTCCTTCCACCAGCGCAGATTGTGACCTAGGGTCTATAGTTGCTGACACTAGGTTGAACGATTTTGTCTAAAGTCACATGACCAGTAAGTATCATCACCAAGATATGAATATGTCCGCAAGTTCAACATTCTACCTCCTACAGCATGATGCTTTTTTGTTTTTATCTTTTGCTAACATTATGTTAATTCATATGTTATTACTATGAGTTTGCAGTTACATATTCCTTTAAACATTATACAACTATTTATCCATATTATTGAATCTTTGCAACTGATCTTTGAGGTAAATGTGATTACTACCCCTGTGTTACATATAGGAAAACTAAACCTTAAATTGAATGACATGTTGAATGACGTATGTAGAGGCACATAGATAGTAGATATCTGAGGCTGGTTTTAAACCCAAGTCTTCCCATCTCCAAATCTAACACTTTGTCTTCTATGTTATTTGTGACATTTATGTCACATTTCTGGGAATAGAACTTTCCTATGTATCCATTGATCTCTGAAATATACCTGTTCAATACACAAGCAGTCCCCAAAATATAAATAGCAGAATGACCTTTATACATGAACAGCCACTGTGACAGGAATCATCTGCTATCATTTATAATCACTGAAGTGGTACAACCACTGATTTATATCGAATCACAAATTTTTAAAATTGGAAGAGACAGACCTTGGAGATGATCCTATCTGTCTTCTCCTTTTACAGATGAGAAAACTGAAGTCAAGCACAGATCCTTTTAATATTTTATATTTCCAATTACAGGTAAAAACAATTTTAAAAATTCACTTTCTAAAGATGTTGAGCTCCAAATTATTTTCCTCCCTCTTTTTCCTCCTCCCTCATTGAGAAAGCAAGCAATTTGATCTAGGCTATACATGTGCAGTCATGCAAAACATATTTCCATATTAGTCATGTTGTGAAAGAAAACAGAGACCAAACAAAACCTGCCAAAATAAAGAAAGCAAAAAAATATTGTGCTTTGATATGTATTCAGATGCCATCAGTTCTCTCTCTGGAGGTGGATAGCATTTTTCATCATGAGTTCTTTGTAATTGTCTTGGATCCTTGTCTTGATTAAAGTAGCTAAGTCATTCACAGTTGATCACAATACAACGTTGCTCTTATTGTGTACGTTATTTTCCTGGTTCTGCTTGCTTCACTTGATATTAGTTCATGTAAGTCGTTCCATGTTTTGTTGAAACCATCTTCCTTCTTGAGTTGGGAGCTCTGAAAATAGTCTATAATATTCCTGGAAGTTTTTGTTTTGGAATCTCTTTCAGGAGATGATTAGTAGATTCTTTCAATTAATATTTTATCCTCTGCTTCTGGGATATCAGGGCAATTTTCCTTGATAATTTCTTGAAATATGTTGTCTAGTCTCTTTTTTTACTATAACTTTCAGGTAGTCTAATAATTCTTAAATTATCCCTCCAGTATCTGTTTTCCAGGTCAGCTGTTTTTCTGATGAGATATTTCACATTTTATCTATTTTTCATTCTTTTCATTTTGTTTGATTGTTTCTTGATGTCTCATGGAGTCATTAACTTGTTCAATTGTAATTTTTAAAATGATCAGAACCCAAAGAATATTGTATACAGCAACAACATTATTCTTCAAAGAATAACTGTGAATAGCTAAGCCATTCTGAGTATTATGAATGTTGAAATCAACTTCAAAGGACCTTTGAAGGAAGATGCTATTCACCTCCAGAGAAAGCACTGATAAATAGAAATAAGCGTAACACACATACATATATGTATGTATATATGCCTATCTGTGCCAAATGGTGGCCTTCTGTTGTGCCCAGTGGGGAGGGAGGGAGTTCAGAACTTAAAATGTAACAAAAAATAAAGGAAACAAAAATTAAAAAATTGGGTCCTAAAGAAAAAAAGGAAGAAACATCCATCCTCCACCTCAATAGAAAGGTGGAGGTGTATGGGTATGGGATAATATATGTATACATGTATATATCATATATATATATATATGCATGTTTATACATATACACACACACGCGTGGGTGTGTATGTACATACAGATACTGTTCCTTTGTCAGTTGGGTTTTGTTCAATTATATCTGTTACAAGGGAGTAACAGGGTAGAATATCAGGAAATGATTATGATGTAAAAATAAGCACAAATAAAAGTTATTATTAGGAGGAGGTGGTAAGAATATGAGGACATTTGCCCTCCTCCAGTAATGTTTATTTTTCTTTTCCACAAGCCATCAGTTATCAGTGGCAGGGACTCAACGATCTCATGTGCAAGTTCCTTTAGTGTTCAAGGATGAAGTTTATCTGGACTTAGTGATTTGGACTTATATAAGCTATTGTGGCCCAATGTGATCTGCATTTCTGGAGGAAGCTCCCACATGGGAAGTTCCTCCGCAGTGCCACAATCACAAATCCATCATTCCTTCCAGAAGGGAGACAGAAGATCTAGATGTGACTCTTACCTCTGCCATGTATTGTGACTTTAGTCATCCATGGTTCTTCCTTTCCCTGGCTGCATTTACTCTTCTGTGAAATGACAGTATTGGACCAGATGGTTTCTAAGGTCTTTTCCAGTTGTAATATTGTGTTTATGAGAGAGGGGGAAAGAGAAAGGAAGAAGGAGAAGAGAGAGAAAGAGAGAGAGAGAGAGAGAGAGAGAGAGAGAGAGAGAGAGAAGGGAGCGGGAGGCAGAGAAATGGAGAGAAAGGGACTGTATTATATAAAATTTTATTGTAAGCGTATTATACAAAGTAGTATATATAATAATACATTATTATATATTTATTCTATATTATATATAGTTGCACATTATTATAGAAAACTTTTTTTCTAAGTGAATTTTGACCCTTAAATTCTGGACCCGGCCTTGCCCCTTGGGTACAAAATGGACTGCACCATAACTCAGCTTAGCCTGATTTGTTTTATAAACTCTATGGCAGTTGAAGTCCATGTATAAGGACTTATTTGATGTTTCTCCATAAGTCTTGCCTGGAAAGCCAAGAAATCAAGAGTTCCGATGGGTTGTTTGAGGAAGGGAAGCCAAGGTTTACTATGCTATTACCTGTTGTGGTACTTTTAATGTACATATGAGAGGGGGAAATGGTGGCATCCACACTAATGATGGGGGCTTGGAATTAAGTCTACTTCAAAAATCCTATCATAAATAGCAGTCTTTTCCCCTAGGCAGATTGCAGGAGAGATACCAATGCCTCTGAGTACTCTTCATCTTCTCATTCTGCGTCCTTAGTCTATTCCATTTTTGACATGTACACCCTCCCCCATTCTACTTTTCAGGATTGCCAGAGTTCTTCAAGCCATATCTCACATGTCATCTCTTACATGAACCTTTGCCCAATCCCACCCCTTCCCTCTATCTCTTAATTATCTCTGTCTTTTTAAATTACTTTGTATGATTTTGTATGTCTAATTGGGCTCATGTTGTATCCTCCAAGCAGAATGTAAGCACCTGGAAGTTGGGGGCTTGAATTTTTTTGTTTTCATATTCCCAGCACACAGTCCAAGGCTTGGTACAGAGTGTAGGCCCAACAATAGACTTACCTCTGCCTTCTGAGAACAAATCTACCTAGAACCATCTGCCTCTCCCCTACTGTAAAAACAACACAATATTTTAGAGTGCTCTAAATATTTTTGCCTATTTGTTTTTGAATAGATCTGTGATTTCCTTGTGGGTGAAGAGCTACCAGGAAGGAACTCCATTTTCCAATGGAGATCACCACCTTCTCCTTAACTTTCAGCCTGGGGCTCTGAGAAGGCCAGTGACTTGCCCAGGATATAGCCAGCATTCATCATAAGCAGGGCTCAAACTCAGGTCTTCCTGGATCCCAGGACAGCTCTACCCATTATGATACACTACCTTACATGCTGTTCCACACACGTCCTGCCTCTGGGTGTACTGCTGTATCCCATGCCTGGCATGCTCTCCCCTCTCATTTCTGTCTCTTGGAATGTCTCAAACTTAAGGATCACCTTCTATATGATGAGTTCCCTGACCTCTCTATTTGTTACTGCAGCATCTCCTTTATTTCTGTTCATATTCTATAGTTACTTATGTGTATGTGTACATGAGAGACAGCATAATCTAATGAACAGGCATCTGGAAATGGAATCAGGAGGATCCCATCCCAACCCTAACCCAGATCAGATGCTTTTTATTTGTGAGATCAGAGGCCTGTCACCTAATCTCTGTGTGCAGAATAGGGGATTTAGCCTTTAAGATTCCTTAGAGCTTTGAATCTATGATTACATAATGTCTCTGCTAATAGAATATAAGCTTGGGGGCAGGGAGCTATTTCACTATTCTCTTTGTATCCCCCCTACTTAGCACAATGCCTGAAACATACTAAGTGCTTAATAAATGCTTGTTGATTGATTCATTGGTTGGTCATCCATTGCTATTTCAGGCCCTTCAGTGCTGAGTGGGTGAACTCCTCTTGAGGAAGCCCATTATACTTTTGAACATCCCTAATAATAAAGATGCTTTTCCTGACATCTACATGCAATTTAGCCCTTTGTAACTGCTAGCCATTGTTCTTAGTTCTGCCCTCTGGGGTCAGTCCATTGCTCAATATTTTCCCCAATTCTGTCCCCTGCAGGGAATTTACCTTAATTTAGGAGGATGGCAAGAAAAACCTTTCTCTACTTTCTCTTCCTTGGTACTAGGAAGCACCTATAGCTCCTTTACTTTCACTATAGTTTCATTTCTCTCTCCAAGAGCAAATTATCCATCTTGGATATCTTGCTGAAGAAAGGAACTAATTTTAGAGATTATGGACAAAAATGTATATTGCATGTATGTGTGTTACTTAGAAACATTAAAAATTAAGCCACGGTGCAATGCTGATTCTTCATGGGATTTTGATTGAGAAGTGATACTGTAAGGGCTCATCTAGTCCAACACCGTCATTTTACAGGGTATACTGAGGCCCAGAGAAGTCAAGGCAGCATCTTTTTTGTTTCTATGGCTTGGGGTGAAGGACACTCCTGATTCAAATCGGGGCTTTAACACACACTAGCAAGTTAGGTTACTTTGGGCTCTCTCCTGAAGATATTTGCAGTTGGGATAACTGAGGCTGGTAGATAGAGAAATGAGTAAAGAATTGAGAAGCCCTGGGTTTGAGTCCCATTGCTGACACAAACTGACCATGTGATCATGGCAAATTATTCACCCTCCCAGTGTTTCAAGAAACACGCTGAGTTATAGAGCAGGTGCTGATCTGTATTGGCAGAAGGAGTTTCTTCACCAGGAGTTCATTACATAAATAAAGTCACAGATCTGGTAAATAAAAAAACAGCCCATTTACAGAAGTTACCTCCCAATTTGGGTAATATCCTTTGGAAATATTTAAAACACTATGTAAATAGGTTATATACATATGTAATTGCAGACTTCAGTGTGTATTTTATATATTATTATCATTATCAAGAGTTAGTGAGAGAGCTAGTCAAAGGTCTCCTAACCACCAATTTAAGGCTCAGTCCTATGTCACCATGCTGCCTTCCCACTGCAAAGTGAGCTAAGGGAGATCTTGAGAACTTATTCAGTTCATGTCCTTCCCTGTTATAAAGACCACACTCAAATCATCTAAGACAAAAGAGAATGTCTTCATTTTTAAAGAACTTCTAAAAGGAGACCTTCTGTTCCTGGAAGAAACAGTGTGATGCTATGGAATGAGCATTGGATTTGGAGTCAAAAGGTCCTGGGTTCCAATCCCGTCTCTGCCACTTTGGTGCTAATCATGATTAAAGATCCACGCCCCTCCCCCCCATTTAATAGACCTCAGGTGGAGCTAATTAAGGAAAGTTTGATTAGGCAAGGCTTGTTTGTAGGCATGCCCACACCCTTTTGCTACTAGCTACTGGGTACTAAGCTCCAGGCCACACCCTTTGCTGTGTAGGTGCTAAGCCCCAGGGCTCTAAACAGGTGTGTGTGTGTGTGTGTGTGTGTGTGTGTATGTGTGTGTGTATATATACATATACACACACACATACACACACACACATATATATATACACACACATATATATATACACACATATGTATGTATACACACAGACACATATATGTATATATACACACACACATATACATATACATACACATACATACATACATCCTGAGGGTAGCCATTAAGGAGCTCAGATTAGAGAGCTGTGAGAAGAAGCACAGAACAGAAAGAGCTGCAAGAGACAGAATTGAAAGAGAAGCAGAGACGGAGAGAGAGAACTGAAAAGGCTTTCCAAACTGTGGGAGACAAGCAGAAAGTTAGGATTCATGAGTGAACCCCAGCGGAAGGGAAGGTTACAGGATGGCTTGGTTCTTTGCTGTGATATTGTCTTCTAATCTCCTTGCTGCTGCATTGAGGTGGACTTACTTGTTTTGGAACACAATTACTGCTATGTTGAATTGGGGTTATTGGTTCTGGGATTTGATCCTCTAGTGTCTGAATAAATGTTTTACTTCTTCTGCCTTCTATACAGAGAGTCTCTTATACTTTACGATTCTGAACTATACAGGCATATTGATGTTCACCATCAATATGAATCTTACCTTTCTGATACAGTTACTTATTACTTGTATGACCTCAAGCAAGTAATTCAGCCTTTCTAGGCCTCAGTTTTTTTCATCCATAGAATGGAGGGATTCCACAAGATCAAGGTTTCTTATCCTTTTCGGGTTATAGACCCTTATAGCAGTCCAGTGAAGCCCATGGACCCTTTCTGAGAATAATGTTTTTAAATGTATAGAAAAAATACATGGGATTACAAAGTAAACCAATTATATTGAAATGGGTATCAATATAATGAGAAAAAACAGTCCATGGATTTGGTTGGTTAAGAACTCCTGGATTAAGTGAACTTTAAATCTAAATCTATGATGCTATTAAAATAATGCCCATAGCTAGCACAGCTCAGTTGGAAAATTCTGAGTTCCAATTAGGAAGGCAGCAGTAAATATCAGAATCCAGAATGAGGCTCTGGAGATAAAGTCAAAGCACCAAATCCTATGGTTATTACTTTATCACCCTGCTTCTGAGTAGGACTGAACTTAGAACATCCTAGAAAGTAATGGCCAGCTCTCTCCAAAGCTGACTCCATGTTGCATTTCAGTATTTAGCTGTGTGATTTTAGATATGTCATTTTACACCTCCAGGTCTTAATACCTGCCACCTCACCCAATTTCTTCCCTATTTTGTATCCCCTTCTACCTAGTTTAAGTCTCTTATATTCATCTTTTAAGACTTTTTACTTGTGTGGTAATCAGCCCAACAAGTGCATGTTATGCTTTTAGGTTTTGTCTGAAGTAGAATTGTTAGGAAGGACAACAACTTAAATGTTTTGATCAAACAATGATCCAAATATGGTATTTTTTGCTTCTTGAATTCTGAGTAAACTGTCTTCTGGAACAAGCCAATTATAAATGTATTAGGGTTGTAAAATTGAGAGCTGGATGAGACCTGAGAGGTCACTTTGTCCAACCACTTCATTTGCAGATGAGGCAACCCAGGCCTAGGAAAGGGAAGTGATTTGATCATGATCAAGTTGTCAGTGACAGAGCTAGAATAGGAAAACAAAGGATTTGCTTGAACCCTGTCCATTGGCCCAAAAAGAAATATTTCACTTTGTTATCTAAGTCAGGGGTGAGGAACCTGTGGACCTTGAGGCCACATGTGGCCTTCTAGGTCCTTGGGTGTGGCCTTTTGACTGAGTCCAAATTTTACAGAACAAATCCTTTTATTAGGGGGATTTGTTCTGTGCAGTTTGGATTAGGTCAAAGGGCCAAACTTGAGGACCTAGAGGGTCACATGTGGCCTTGAGGCCGCAGGTTCCCTACCCCTGAGCTAGATTAACCTGTACTTAGTTTGTGTATTAATCTGATGTCAAGTCCATAGCATCACTGGAATTGAGAGAAATTGTGGTGACAGCTGTATAAAGAAAAGTACAAATTTAGTGTATGGATGGGTTCAGAAAATATCAGTGTATTTGGGATTATAGGACATTGGTTAGAATCTTGGCTCTCATACTTAAACTGTATGACCCTTAGATGACTCACAACCTCTCTGGGTCCTCCACTGCAATAAAGATAATATAATGCTTTAAGGTTTACATATTTTTTAACAAATATTCTTTTATCCTTTAAACAACTCTGGAAGGTAGGTTCTAATATTAAACCATTTTACAAATGAGGAAACTGAGGCAGACTGAGGTTGAGTGATTTGCCAAGGGTCACACAATTAGGAAACATCCAAGGCAGGATTTGAACTCAGGTCTTTCTGACTCCAAGGCAGCATTCTGTTCACTCTGCCTCTTAGCTGTAAATTGAGAATGTTGGGTTAGACGATCTCTAACATTTTTTCCCAACTCAAAAGCAGATCTTCTAGCTAGATCTATGCTTAGACTCAGACAAATAGTCATCACCAATGTAGTCTTTTGTAAATTAATTCAGCCTACTGAATATGTCTGGGAATGGCATCACTTAAGATTTTTATTTTTTTTAAAAGTTATATTTTTATTTATTTTGTTAAATATTTCCCAGTTGCATGTCACAAAAGTCCAAATTTTCCCCTTCCCTCCTGCTTCTCCCCCTCTGTACCCTTTCCCATCCTTGGGAAGGCAAGCAATTTGTCATTTATGCATATGAAGTCAAGTAAAACATGTTTTCACATTAGCAATGTTGCAAAAAAAGACTCCACAAAAATAAAACAAGAA